>NC_132879.1:47824593-48142093 GCF_030463535.1 Salminus brasiliensis
CACAAGGAGGAAATCAATAAGACTTGCCGGCCATTTCTGTTCCTTTTGTCAAGAGAAATTGTTTTTTAATTGCATGCAAAGCTAATGCAGGCGTCTGGCAGTAATATATTGAAGCGCTGCCTCATTGGGGAGCCGGCACAATCCTTTATCATGCTTCTAAAGACTGCTTTCTCTCCTGCACGCCGAGAGAGGTGCTTATCCTCAGATGAATGGGCCCTATGCTGTGTCTCTTTGCAAATCCATATGTGGGGAAAATTCAGCTAAGTGCATCCAGAGTGAATCCAGTCCATAGCTGAGGCACAGTTACTCTGTGTGTTTAAATTGACAGCAGTTTCACACCTATAATCATGTAAGTTCCTGAGGAATCTTAGCCCATTTCTCATCTGCAGTGGCCTCCAGTTCGCTAACATTCTTGGGTTTGTGTGCTGGAACCACCTTCAAATCCCACCAAAGATGTTTAATGGGGTTCAAGGCAGACAACAGTGATGGCCACTCCAGAATCTTCTAGGACTTCTTCTGAAACCAAGCCTTGGTGGACTGCTTGGGATAACTGTCCGGTTGGAAGTTCCAATGACACCCAAGCTTCAGCTTCCTCACAGAAGGCATGATGTTTTCTATTAGAATTTCCTAAAACTTGACTGAATCCATTATAGGAAGCAAAGCAGCCCCAAAGCATCACTGAGCCACCACCATGCTATAGTGTAGGCAGGGTGTTATTTCCAGCATATGCTTCATTCTTACTCCTCCAGACATAACACTGATCTATAGGCTCGAACATTGTGCTTCATCACTGCACAGAGGTTTTAAGATTCTGTTCTATGGAGCAATAAAACAAAAAAACTTGAACTCCTCCCTGGACCTATTGATGAGCGGTATGTCTGGAGGAGGAAGACAGCTGAATACCATTTAGGAGCCTGAGAGACTTTTGCTGAAGGTAACACAGTTGAAAGAACTGAAACCAATATTAATTTATTATAAATGGTCATTTAAAGAGTAGGCTTGTTTAAATAGAAAATAGTATTTCCCAGTACAGCCAATGATCACAGACCTGCCACTGGGTTAGGATTGTAAGTACAAAGGAGAAATACAGCATTGGGCCTTTAAGGTTCCACTGCTAGATAGTAGTTATGTTGTTATTATTTCTGATCCCTTAAAAAAAACTAGGTTCTATCTTCTATATATGTTAGAAACATACTATGAGCGTTTATCTCTACCTGGAACCTGTGTAGTGATAAGGGAAATCAAGGAGGAGGAAGATAGTGGGTGTTTGGCAAGACAGGGAATACAGAGGTTTGAGGAGCAGTTCAATCATCCTTGATATGATCAGCAAATGGACATTAGAGCTTTATGTTGGGATTTTCCAGAGGTCTTATAGGACATTCCTGACCTTAGCCTTGGTGTCCATTGTGTTAAAAGATTGTTATGGAGTCTGCATAGAGAGATTGGAGCTCCTTAATAGCTGTACTTTGTTTTTCACCACTGTTTTCAAACACGTTGGCACATTTCCCTCACACAAATGGAAAGCATGTAGCACCTACATTTCTCAATAAGCCACTCACATGACAAGAGGAAGTGGGAACAATGAAGGGCTGAGAGCAACAGCTCAGTGAGATCGATAAGAAGGACTTTCTAAAACACTTTTTGAGAAGATAAATTCCTCTTCATTTGGTGTAAACTCTGAGTGCCTAATCTTGGCTAATGCTTGTGTGAACAGTACCCTCACCAATCACAAGGCTGTGGTGGTACTTTCCACCCAAATGGCTTTAAGAAGCCTATGCCTTCCACTGCCTTTATTGAGTTTATAGAGCAGAAGCAAATCCCTAGATTCCCAGTTTATCTAGTAAGTGTCAAATTTCAATAGTAAAAGTGCAGTTCATGCAAGATTCCACTACAACTCAGCTACTCGTAATGCAGGTCCTGCAGATGATCAGTCTCTTCCAGCCTCGGCTGTTGATCACTTCATTCTATATACTAAAAATGGGCCAATACTAGCACAGGGAAAACAAAGTGTTGCTCTCCTTGCTTGAAATATTACTGTAAAGGGAAGTGGAGTGAGGACATACTGTAGCATTGATGTGTGTGTCAAAGATTGCAGCAATAGCACAGCAACTTAACATTGCTATTGCAGCATTAGCAGCATGCCAGCCAGCAGCCTCATCCAGCATCACTACCGTGGCGATAGCATTGCTACTGCATTGTTAGCATCACTTCTGCCTTTAGCATCACTACCACAGCATTGGCATTGCTACTGTGGTGTTATGATTGCTTCTTCTGTGTTCGTTATCACGGCATCATATCATCGCTTCCATACTACTGTGGCTTTAGGATCACTACTGCGATGTTAGCATCAGTAGTAACCGCAGTGTTAGCATTGCAACCACGGTGTTGACATTACCACTGCGGCATACACGGCACTACTGTGGTCTTAGCATCTCTACTGCTCTACTGGGGTTAGAACTACTACATCACATCATTACTCACATTCATTCATTCATTACTACATTCATGAGGTCCTGGGCCCTTCACATCTAAAAACTAGTAAACATGTGGTCTACATCTTAAAGCAGTGGCTGTCTGTATGAGCATACTGATGGATCTACACTAATAGAACTACAATACAACCTAAAGTACATAATATCTAGAGCTTGCTCATTAGAATATTAAGACAAGCAGTATTTAAACAATGTTTTTTTTATTTATTTTACACTGTGAATGGAAAGCACATTTTATTAAATTCTAAACTGCTTTGTCAATTTTTGGGTTTAAAAAGGACATTATGTCTCTGTATACTTTGAGTATAAAAAGGTCATTACTCCTCCACTATGAGCTTCTCTTCTGAAGTCTTCATTCGTCGTCTCTCAAAAGGATCATCTAACAAACTTCATTTGAACTAATAGAATGATCCTTGAAATGGTGTCAGAGATTCCCCAAGGGGAAATAGCTCAAGCAGGTTGACAAGGCCATGTAAAAAAAAAACTAAAAAAAACCCCACAAACAGTAGACCTATTGAAGCGGAGGCTAGTGTCACGCCACCGAAGTTTAATATTGACCACAGAACGATAAATAAGCTGACTGAAGCATATGAGCTTCTTCCTCTAGGGTTAAGGATTATATGAATCATTGTAACATGATTTGCTGAAAGGTTTCTGGTGTCCTTGAGAAGAACAAGCTCGGGTTTCCGCCTTTGTAACCCCAGACACGTTTCTCTAGGCTCATGGTGAGTTCAGCTGCATTAAAAATGCCTTTGGCATGGCTTTAAACAGTTCCTTCCAAAGATCTGTCATATAAGACTTTAAATTATGACATTTCTCAGGTTATTGTTGAATGTAGAACATATTTAAAAGTGTTTGTCATCCTGTGTTCTTGCTCAGTTTTTTGGTTTCATCTTCACCGTATACACCAATCATCCAAAGCATTAAGGTAAAGGTGCACATATTTGTCACTGTACACTGTACAGCGAAATGTGTCCTCTGCATTTAACCCATCTGGTAGTGAACACGAACACACACACACACACACACACACACACACACACACACACACACACACACACACAGCGGTGGGCAGCCAACTCCAGCGCCCGGGGAGCAGAGAGGGTAAAGGGCCTTGCTCAAGGGCCCAACAGTGGCAGCTTGCCGAGCCCGGGAATCGAACCCACAACCCTGTTATCGATATCCCGGCGCTCTAACCGCTGAGCCACCACTGCCCCTTAGTACCACCTGCTTAATATTGTGTAGGTTCACCTTGTACCACTAAAATAGCTCTAAGCTACAAGGTATGGACTCCAGAAAAGTGTCCTGTGGTATCTGGCACCAAGTCCTGTAAGTTGTGAGGTGGGGCCTCCATGTGCATCAGTGAGCACTGGGAGCCCATGACCCTGTCGCCGGTTCACCAACAGAACTTCTTTGAGCACTTTTTGTAGATACTGACTACTGCACAAGACCTGCCTGATGTTTTGGAGATGCTCTGACCCAGTCGTCTAGCCTCCACAGCTTGGTTCTCGGTTAGATCCTTTTTATTCAGCACATCACCTTCAAGAACTGACTGTTTTCTTACTGCCTAACATATCCCATCCCTTCACAGGTGCCACAGGACCCAGATCATCAATGTTCTTCACTTCACATGTCAGTGGTGTTAATGTTATAGCTGATCTGTGTATGTTTAGACTTGTACTCTTCTGGACGTGTTCAGATATCAAAAGAATAATACCCTCAAAAGCCAAGCATATTTGATTGCGAGTAGGCTAGGCATGTGTTTGTTTATGTGCACACATTCATTCTTTAGCTGGAAGTGTGTGTGGGTGTGTGAGAGAGATACTGTACATCTGCCTCATAAGCGTTTGAGTGCATAACGCTTCACTTTAGCATCTGTTCAATCTGTAAGCTGCTGTGTGGAACCCCCGGGCAAGAAGAAAGGTGTCCTCACGTGTCCCATTACGACAAGGGTGCGTACGCACGGCTGTGCCATTTTAAGGTCAAGTCTTGGGGTCAGCTCATTCTATGGGAGGGACAGTTTTAGTCGTATTCACTGCTTTGTTTTAAATTGCTAACTCAGTTTTATTTTTCTGACGTGCCGCTTGCGCCTGGGAGCGAAATGCTTAGCAGCAGAGCAGAGAAACCCCAGGGCTGCTGCTCTTCCTCGATCTCTCTCTACACATTCCCTTTTTCTGCTCTTTGAGGAACAAAGCTGCTTTGCTCTGACGTCATCTAAACTGCTGCAGGCAGGTAGCTTTTTGCCTACAGCGATATATGGGAAGATTCTCCCACTGTAGAGTGTGACTAGCATTAAAAAACCCTGTTTCTGCTCCTTGGTCTCTTTCGTGTTACAAATTATGCAGCATTTCTGGCACACTTCCACAAGTTCCAAATATTCTTCTTTAAAGATGTAATATATTTATTATTTATATATTGAAATTTAAATCCTAAATATTTGAGGGGCAACATTGTACAGGATGTTGTGTTGTTTAGCTACTTTAGTCCCAGAGGCTGTAGCACATAGGGAAGGGTGTTATGCTGCATTTTTATGTTGCTGTAGATTTTGTATTTTTTAAAGCTCATTGTAACACATTCCTTGTTTTACTAGATTAGTTTAAGAAATAAATAAATAGAATAATGAAATAAATACATTTACAAATATTTCTAATGAGAGAATAGGGAAGCTTAAAAGAGTTTAAAATTAGCAAATATGTTTTTTTAAAATCTGGAAGTCTGTAAAAAGCGATCTGGAACAGGAGCTGTATTATTTTGAGAGTAAGGAGTCAGGATGAGGGTTAGGAATAGATTCGGGGTTGACGTTAAGGTTAGGCCTAAGGCTAGGCTGATGGTTAGGGTTAGGTTTTGAGTTGTGGTTCAAATTATTTTTATGATTAGGGCCAGGATGAGGATTAGATTTGGGGTTGATATTAAGGTTAGAACTAGGGCTAGGATGATGGTTAGGGGTAGGTTTTGAGTTGAGGTTTAAGTTAAGTTTAGGATTAGGGCTAGGGTGAGGATTAGGTTTGGGGTTAATATTAAGGTTAGAACTAGGGCTAGGATGATGGTTAGGGGTAGGTTTTGAGTTGAGGTTTAAGTTAAGTTTCGGATTAGGGCCAGGATGAGGATTAGGTTTGGGGTTGATATTAAGGTAAGAACTAGGGCTAGAATGATGGTTAGGGGTAGGTTTTGAGTTGAGGTTTTAGTTAAGTTTAGGATCAGGGCCAGGATGAGGATTAGGTTTGGGGTTGATATTGAGGTTAGAACTAGGGCTAGGATGATGGTTAGGGGTAGGTTTTGAGTTGAGGTTTAAATTAAGTTTAGGATTAGGGCCAGGGTGAGGATTAGGTTTGGGGTTAATATTAAGGTTAGAACTAGGGCTAGGATGATGGTTAGGGGTAGGTTTTGAGTTGATGTTTAAGTTAAGTTTAGGATTAGGGCTAGGGTAAGGATTAGGGTTAGATTTGGGGTTAATGTTAAGGATAGGATAAGAACAGGATAAGGATCAGTATTAGGGCTTGGGTTGAGATTTAGGTTAGTATTGGGATCAGGCTAGGTTCTGGGTAAGACTGGGTTAAGTTTTGCTTAATGGAAGTACCATTAGGTCTATTTAATGTAACAGATCTACAGTAAATCTACTAATGTCAGTAATGACTCAACAGAACATCTTTAGGATATTTACCTGAGTGCATTCAGATGCTTTACTGCTGCTACTGCACAGATCTGCTGTTGCTGTATTACTGATACTCTGTTCGGAGTTAATTAATAATCCTCAAAGGTCCACTATAAACACATACATGCATACATGGCTTGATCTTAGAATATTAGGACCACACAGATATTAGGCTGGACTAGCAGCTTTTAAACAGTGCTTTATCACATTTCTATCTTATTTGATAGAACAATCCCTGGGGAAAAAGCCTATTGTTGCATGCTTTTATACAGCAGTCTTCCAAACTAATGGTGCTGCAGTACTGTTCAGGTACATCTTTGAATCTTTACATCTCTCAAAGGGACAACAATAGTCTTGTGGTCTAATTTTGAATGTGTTTTAAAGGTACATTACATTTACTGCCTCTTTTAATTCTAAGCATGTATGTATCTTAGCATTCTCAGTTAACCCCTTAACACAGCAAGGCTTATTACACACTGAGGTGTATTATTCAGTAACTACAGGGACGTCTGTACAAACTGGTGGGGCTATTTTTTGGTAATAGACGTGTGTAATAACACTTTGAGCCTGTTAATAGGTCATAGGCTGTTTAAAGGGTTAAATAGGACATTAAAATAAAAGACATATAGTATAGTATTTAATATAGGGCTTACTACATGGCTCAGAAATTATATCCCCCCCCCCTTCTTTGTGTCAAATAATACATAATATTCAGATTAAAATGGTTTTCCAGAAGATAATTGCACCCCTGAGCTTGAGGCCTAATTAACCAGAGGTCCTCAGTTAGAAGGACCAGAAAGCTTGTCTGAAAATGGCACATAGGCTTATTTGTTCATATGAAGGTTAGCTACAGTCTGTAGCACCACCCAGCCAAACATCTAAACTAGCTGTTGACGTCACCACTTGATGTCTATAAGCATCATGTTATTATTAGCCTGTTGCGCAACAGAACACCCGTCTTTGGAGTGTTGTGAGACAAAGTCTGCCATCTGAAGCAGAGCGTAGGGAGAAACAGACAATGTAAGCTATTTGTGCCTGTTACTGATTAATGTAGTCGACATCTGAGCAGTCGGATGTTGGAAAATGCTCCTGTACATTTGCATACCCAATTACAGGCTAAACACAAAAGCAGCAATAGCATCCTTATTTATGCATTTGGCAGCCATTGTGTTCCACTAACAGGGCTGAATCATGTTGAGAGCGGCTGCACATTTCCTTTGTCCCCGGAAATTAACCCCTTAACACAGCTCAACACTTATTTCACACTAAGGTAAATTATTCAGTAACTACAGGGACTTCTGTACAAACTGGCGGGGCTATTCTTTGCTAATAGAGGATGGCAACAACACTTTTGGCTTGCTGGTGGGTTGTAGGCTTTTTAAGGGGTTAATGAATTTGCATTGTGCATTGTAATGCCATAGTAGACACAGTTGTAGTTCCCTTTTAATGGATGTTTCTTCAGAGAACCATTATTGTAAATGTGCTGCCAGTCTAAATAACCTTTCTGAAGTAACTTTTAGTGGTTCTTCAATTTGATACTGTGGAGGAACCTCTTACGGTGCTTTTAGAAACCTTCAAGGAACTTTCTTCTTCTATAAAAACTTAAGGCTCCTCAAAGCACCTTAAGAGATTGCTCCACAGTTTCAAATTGAAGAACCTCCAAATATTCCTTAAGGAACTTTAACAGTGAGTAGTAGAATAAGAGATCAACAAATCATAAAATATAAATGTGAAAACCACCGGTGGGTAAGTCAAAGTAACAGTGGCAAGGAAATACTTGGCTGGAGGAAACAACCAAGACTCATAAGGGGGACTCATCCTCCTCTATTCATTTTTTTATTCTATTACTTACAAATTATTTATAAAAAGGTCACCATCCCACCACATAAAACAGTTCAGACATCAAGCCTAGTCCTGGACTGCACAGCATTATGTATAGAGAATTTCCATTAAAAGGAAAACTCAAAAGATCAAGATGTCAAGAAGTGGGATCCATTAAGCAGCAGGTGAGGGCCCTTTTCAAGGCCCAGTAATGTAGAACAGTACAGGAGGTTTACACAAGAACACTTTCTCAAACACACAAGGCCTCTCTGCTGACACCATGCCCTGAGAAAACTGAACCCATGCTGGTGACAAAATCCTGAAAGATTTATAGTGTCGTTCATTTTTAGCGTAATATTTAAATTTTTCAAAGGGAGCTTTATTAATGTTTGGTCCCAGGGATATTCTTAATGAGATTTGAATATTAAATTAGAGAAACATCTTCTCGCCTGAAGATGACTCTGCTTAGACTGCTGATGAGAGAGGGCTTGTGACGAAGGCAAGCAACACACCCGTGGCTTTTTTTCTTCTATTAATAACTCTGCCAGAGGTGTGAGAATGAAGTAATACTTCTCACTGTGTTCAGCAAAGTTTTTGCAAGCATAAGGATCAAGGATCTTGAGAAAGAATATGTGCTGTACAGATGGATGACAAAGGCAAAAAACAACAGTTTCTTAGCCTTTGTGTTGGTCCACCACAAGCCACCAGTACTGCCTCAGTACTCCTTACATAAGATAGATTTTCCAACTTTCCGAAACTTCACTGAAGGGATCAAACACCATTGTTCTAAAATATGTTCCCTCTGTTGGTGTTTTAATGATGCCGGTAGAGAACACTGTCTAACACATTGTCCAGAACCCTCTATATGTGATGAGTTGGGTTGGGATCTTTTAGCTTCATAGTCAACCATTACGTGACCCCTCATGCTGAACAGATGAAGTAGGTGGGGGGGCAATTACTTTGCTTTCGTTATTCAGGGTAAACTGATCATTTGTTTTAGACTGATACACAATATGGACAAAAGTATTGGGACACCTGCTGATGCTGAGTGATCACCACCCCACCTCATCACCAACTCCCACTGCTCCACAGCTCGATGCTGAGGGGTGGCGTCATACCCCACTAGCCCCCGCCTTGCATTAGGCTTGATGCCAATATGTTTATCTGCTCCACAGTTCTAGTCTATTGGCAGTACTTCTCTACAGGGACGAGACAAGCAGTGTATGTGTGTGCATTTGCTCATCTGTGTCAGTAATGGGTGTAACAGAGTAATTAAATGCATTTATTAGAAGGGGAGTCCACAAACATTTGACCTCCAGGTTGACCACAAACTCTGCTTGCTCGAGTGCATTAGTATCATTTACTGGAACTTCCTTTCGCATCTGCGTCTCTTGATATATCTTGATATATCTGCGTCTCCAAAATAAGAGCATATTTCTATATGATTGGATCTGAATGCATGATTCAACACGGAGGTTAACTGGGTCCACTCAGCATTTTATACGTGACACACAACCTGGTAGGATGCTTATTGTTTAGCTGCAACTATGTCCAGTCGAGCTGATTCTTTTCGGTTCCTTTACTAACCCAGTGTGTGTCCAGTTTTAAAGGTAAAGGTGCACGTATTTGTCACTGTACAGTGTGCACTGTACAGCGAAATGTGTCCTCCGCATTTAACCCATCTGGTAGTGAACACACACTCACTAGTGAACTAGGGGCAGTGAGTACACACACACCCAGAGCGGTGGGCAGCCAACTCCAGCGCCCGGGGAGCAGAGAGGGTAAAGGGCCTTGCTCAAGGGCCCAACAGCGGCAGCTTGCCAAGCCCGGGAATCGAACCCACAACCCTGTTATCGATAGCCCGGCGCTCTACACTGTTTAACTGATAGCAAGCTTAGATGTTTTGCTCTATTCATAAAGGTGCTACAAATGGTACTGTTTAGGTACATTTTTGAATTAATTAGTAACTACAGGGACATCTGTACAAACTGGTGGGGCTATTTGTTGGTAATAGAATTGTTTGTAATAACACTTTTGGATCATCAATGGGCCATATGGGTTAAATAGGAAAAAGACTTTTATAGTATTTAATATAGAGCTTATAACATGGCTCAAAAATTATATTTACATTTTGATCTGTGTGTGTCACATATTACAAACTATTAAGATTTTAAATGGTATGTTTTCTCAAGAAGATCTAAGATCATTGTATCCCTGAGCTTGAGGCCTAATAAACCAGAGGTCATCAGTCACAAGGGCCAGAAAGCTTGTCTGAAAATGGTACATAGGCTAATTTGTTCATGTTTGACTGCAGTCTGTAGCACCACCCAGCCAAGACTATAAGCAAATCCAGTGGGAAATTCTCTCTCGTTCTTATAGTGATGCAAGTGAAGACATCTTTGGTTTACAAAGAAATTGTAAAACACATATATATGTGAAGGAAACCCCTTAACAATCCCAGGCTTATTACATACTGAGGTGTATTATTCAGTAACTACAGGACTTCTGTACAAACTGGTGGAGCTGTTCTTTGTCAAGGTTTTTACATTCAGTTATTTGATTAAAAAAATGCTTCTTTATGAAAGATGTTCTTCTATGGCGTGACTTGAAGAACCATTTGTAGCACCTTTATTATTAAGACTGAATAGGCAGAGAAAACAGACATAACAACAGACATAACTTCCAATAAATGCATGTTGTCTCTTTTTCATGTGCATGTGGGTTTTAATCACCACAAAACATAGTGGTTTTATTGGCTAAATTCTAACATCTGTGTGAAGGCAATACATTTGTTATTCCAGGTTTTTCCCATTTTCTCTTAGACAAACTAATTGTATTAATTGCATAATACTCTATCATCATATAGTGTACAATGGGGGTAAGTACCATGGCAGTTTAACAAATAAACTGCACTGAAATGCCCCACTGGTTGAAGACATTAAAATTAAAACAGTAATATACTCCGATCAGCCAAGTGATAAGTAAAAAACATTGAATATCTTAATCTACAGTGGCATCTGTCAAAGGGTGGGCTCTACTTATTATTGATTGTGATGGCTAGATGACCTACAGGGTAATTGTCTAAAACAAAACCTGCCTGATGTTTTGGAAATGTTCTGACCCAGTTGCCTAGCCATCCTAATTGACCCTAGTCAAAGTCACTCACATTCTTACGCTTGGCCATTTTTCATGCTTTTAACACATCACCTTCAAAAACTTACTTACTTGTTGCCTAATATGTAGATCCCACCCTTTGGCAGACGCCACTGTAGATAATTCACCTGTCAAATGTGTTAATGTTATGGCTGTAAATATGTTATTTCTAAGGTGTCAAAGTTGAAATTCAGTTTCAGAGTTATCAACAGTGAATGTGACCATGGACTGTCAGTTTGTCACATTGGAAGATGAGCTTGTTGCACTCAAGCAGATGCAAACCGTTGATTTACAAGATTCTTTTGCTTCCCAGAATGTATTAAAGAAGTCTGAAACAGGTCAGGGGAGAGCTAGAACAGTGCAGTGGAGAATGAGATTGCCCTATCAGACCTGTGCTCTCCTGTTGTGTGTGAAATGGTGGAGTGCGTTAGCCAGAGCCCTTGGAGATATCATAATGACGAGAGTTTAATTAAGGCCCCACACACACTACACCAGAGCGGTCCCTCTCAGGGGCTCCTGCTGAAAATGGAAAATATTTCGTTTTTTGATGGGGAATAAAAAGAGAGAAATGTTTAATCAAACACATCTCTCAGTGGACTGTCAGAATCAATTAGATGTGAATTAGAAAAAAGTGTCTTCTTGTTTAAATTATTTTCATAATTATATGTCTTTGTGAATAGATTTTCACACAGTCATGCTTTTAAGTCTGTGTTTTTTAAGTCTTCGCTTTTTAGGCTCTGTTTTTACAGTTTTTGTCAGTCTATTTGGTACATTTCTCCCATTATGATTTACATTAGCATCACAACAAGTGCATTTCTCAAAACAGTAAAACTCAGTGAAATACCGGCAAAAGCATGTAACTGAATTCTTAGTTTTTGCCTCAAAAGCAAACATTTATGTCAATCAACTTGTCAGTGCCATCAGAAAGTCTAGTCTGTGTGTCATTGCCTATGAACAAAGCAGTCAAAATACATATGTCATGTTGTCAGTGCAACAGAATACACTGTAAGTACATTCTGATGGAAACTAGCTAAGCTTTTGATTACAAGAACTCTGCACATCCTGTGGCATATCAACTAAAATGGTTGAGTTACAAAATACAAACTTACACACAACACAATGACTGTATGTGTACAAATGTATCAAATGTATACAGTAATATAATGATATTCTAGACAAAGAATATATGAATATATTCTTGTTCGCAATATAAGAATATAATATGTTCGTTTTGGACTGTAAGACGATTCAACAGACAATCAGTAGAACACATTTTAATAAACATGACATAAGCAATTCATAATGCAAAAAACTGCAGACAGTTATGCATGACCATTTGCATGAAGCGATGTCAGTTTTGAGAATATAAATTCTGATCTGAGAAATGAACCAAATAGACTGAGAACAACTGTAAGTCTCAGTGACCTTCATTTGCTGTTTCTTTGCACTGTAAAAGATTCTCCTTTACAACGTAGGCCTTTTCTGTCTTATAAAGCATCAAGGTTTAAGGCCTAACTCGGTCCTGCAGATTTCCCCTGTACAACAACCCTTCCTCTCTAGAGAGACCACCCAGGTGCTTGTTCAGTGTCTTGTCACTTCAAGACTTGACTACTGCAACTCTCTTCTGGTCTCCCTTTGCGCACCATCAAGCCCCTGCAACTTCCATCCAGAATGCAGCAGCACGGGTCGTCTTCAATGCTTCAAATTGATCAGCTATGTCACTCCACTGCTGCGTTCTCTTCACTGGCTTCATGTAGCTGCCCGTATCAGATGTAAAACCTTGACGCTGGCCTACAAAGCCATTAATGGACCAGCCCCTTCGTACTTGATGGCAATGGTCAAAAGCCAATCTGCACCAAGAGCCCTTCTTGCTTCAAGTATGGCTCGGCTCGACCCACCATCCCTTAAGATCCACAGAAGACAAGCGTCCAGGCTTATTTCTGTCCTGACACCAAAGTGGTAGAACAAACAGAGTCGCTCGCTGTCTTCATATGCAGACTGAAAACCCACCTCCTCTGAGATTACTGGGGTGAAGAGAGGAGTATTTTGGTATCCATACTGGCTTGTGTTTAGTAGTGTCTCCCCAACACTACCCAACACACCCAAAAAATGATCGTATAACCCTATAGGCAATAGGCTATGCCACACAGATGCATTGCACCTCTGAGGAGTCCTTTGGCTCATCTTCTGGATTAAAATATTACACACGGTAAAACACCTGAGGTTTGGCACACACTTGAATGAGCCGAGGTATCCGTGTCATGCACGACGAAACGAAATGCCTCCTTAAGCACCTCCATACTTATCCACAGGATATGATATACTGCCATATGCCAATTCCCACAAGATTAATATAAACTGGTTTAGGTGTACAGATTGTTTTACAGAAGGTGAGAGTCGCAAAATCTTTACATTCCCTGAGACACTCACACAAGGTAACAATTGCATTGCCCCACCTCCCCATGTAAAACAAATCCTGTCCGAATAGAGCTTTAAGCTCATATTTTCCCTGAATTTCAAATTACAAGCCTTGATCGTTTTTTTTTTTTTTGTGTGTGTGTATGTATCTGTGTCTGCCTCTGCAGCAATCTTTGTGATACAGTCTGCTATGCAGCCTAATAGCATCAAAAAATCAATGTCAGTGTTAGAAAGGCTGAAGTGGTCTGGACTCATTAGCTCTAAAACTGGTTGACAAATTCATTAACAGAGCATACTAGCTTTTGGCAGCAATGCAAGGTATGGCCATTAAAAGCACAAAAGAAATAAATGAGGTAATAACTGCAAATCCAGTTTTTTATTGTCTGAAACTGAGGTGTAGCCAGAATTTCAGTTTTGTTAGACTGATTACAGGTTAAGGGGATGGTAGGGTGAGCTGCAATTATGCCCCAGAGTCGTTGTTAGAATGAAGTTGACTGCTTCAGCCTCCAGGGTCTCTCAAATGTAAGGAACTATCCATGAAAAATAAATGAAAATGGTTTGGCAGGTGGTGATCCAATTTTTGACACAAAATGTGGCTAAAGGGAAAGCTGTCTCTTGAATACCACCATCTTGAATTCAGCTTTAGTTTTTCAAAATGAGAAGGTAGGTGTGTGACACATGTAATCGGTAGAGAATTCCACCAGAAAAACAATGGTGCTAACATAACTTTATTCATTTGAACACAACTTAACTTCTTCTATACAGGCGATGTGAAGGCTTCATTAATGGTGAATAAAGCACATTCATGTCATTGTAGAAGATTTCAACAAATAGCACCCAAACAGGCCTCCTATTACCCACAGTGCAGTGCAGACAAAACTCTTTCCAAATTCTAAACATCTATCGCCAATAAACCGAAAGCCAGACAAACCAAAAACTGCTACAGTGTTTAAGATGTTGGTAACATGGCCTAAAAAGTTGTCCCCTTCTTTACTTCTCAGCTTGTGTCTAAAACTGGATCACCATCTTCCAAACCATTTTCATTTTAAATGGGTGTTTCTTTTCTTGTTAGACACCATGGGCCCTATTTTAGCAATCTTAAGGTGAGCCATCAACCACGCAGCTTGGGTCAGTGGGTCTTTGCTGTTGTAACTCTTGCCCTTCCCTTTAATACCCAGGTGTGGTCTGACTTTGGGGGATTTGGCCTGTCACACATAGTCTGGGACGGCTTTCTGAAGGGGTGGAGCACCTCGCCTCTAGAATAATGTAATTTTGTTTTGTATAAGTTTATTGTTTATGTAGAAGTTTGTATAGCTGCCAACTGGCACACGCTATGGGCAACAAGCAGGGGGTACGTGCCTGTGTTGACAATTCACTGCCAAGAGAGCTATGAACGTCACACTGTTGACATCTGCCTTGGTTGTTTTCAGTCAGTGGTGCTGAACTGAACTGCTCATTTCGGGACCACCACACCCATCGGCATAGATTCACAAGCACCGTTGCTATTTAAATGTCACAGGTGGAAGGCGTGAAAATTGCCTGTAGGCGGGGTGTAAGCAATGAGCATCGCGACACGCCTTGCACAGGGTGTAAGGCCCACTGTATATTGTCACTTTCATGCATAAACCTTCTTAACGTTCAATGAAAGACAATATAAAATATTTTGTTCAGAGTCATTTTTGGAGCATTTATATTAGTTTGTTTATCATTGCATTGAAAAAAAAGTGAAAAACATGACAAAAATGGAGATACAAGGTGTTAGCATGACAGTCATGGCATATTGGCATGCTGTTAATTAGCTGTAATGACTTGTTTTGCTTATCAAGAGTATTTACATTAACCAGTTTGGAAGCCATTCCCTGCCACTTTTCAAGCTACTGTTCATCTAACATCTTCGAACTTCTGCACACACACTCTAAGAGCTCTAACTACCTATTTGTGTGAATGTGAGAGAATGTGAGCCACCGG
Organism: Salminus brasiliensis; assembly: GCF_030463535.1. Taxonomy (NCBI): domain Eukaryota; kingdom Metazoa; phylum Chordata; class Actinopteri; order Characiformes; family Bryconidae; genus Salminus; species Salminus brasiliensis. The sequence continues at coordinate 47,840,098 of NC_132879.1, forward strand.
ACACCCGCAAGTCAGTGCTGCTGCAGCTCGACAGGAGAAATGTAACTGACTTCCAAAAGGAACGACTGGGTGGGATGCTTTAAATAACTGAACAATGTGAGCAATCCGTCAGGCTAAATAGCCAGTGGGGCAGGATGTGGGCAGGAGTTGAAACTTCACTGGAAAGAAATAAAGAAGTGAGAATAACAACAATGGAACAAACGTAGTGACGTACAAGCCAGCACAAGAACAGTCTAATGATCACTGAAAAAGGAGGGATTAATATGCAAGAGGTGAGGCTAGACTAGAAACATCTGGGTAGGAAGGGGAGACAAACTAGACACACGTGGAAGGACTAATAATAAGGCGGGGCTAGGGAGGAGATGTGGGAGCAGACTGGGGAGAGCAGTGAACGTTGATAAACCATTATTGCAGAAAACTATGTGAGGAATTCTCAATCTTATACTTCTGTAAACTTAAACTTGGAGAGGAATTACAGGAACTACCTACCTGTGTGTGTGTGTGTGTGTGTGTGTGTGTGTGTGTGGGGTTATCTGCCCTTGAGAGGGTCCCCTTGCACCCGTCATTGTGAAATGAGGACAGCACTCCCTCAGGTGCTCCCTCGTCACTCTGAATCAGTCATGTACTCAGGTAGGAGTGTGTGTGGGTCTGTGTGTGTGTGTGTTTACATGATGATGTTTGAATTTGGAAGATGGAAAGATTGAATGGTGCATCATTCTGGCAACAGAAGAAAGGATAGAGGGTGTGAGACAGAGAGAGAGATAGGGGGTGGGGGGGAGTATGGGAATAGAGGAAAGTAAACCTGGTGAAGAAAGTTGGTCCAATGTGTTTTTGACACAAAAAAGAGACAGGTGTGTGTGTGTGTGTGTGTGTGTTTGTGTGTGTGTGTGTGTGTGTGTGTGTGTGTGTGTGTGTGTGTGTGTGTGAAAGAATGCATGTGCCTTTGCCAACCTATTGAACCCTCTCCCTTGTGTCACCCAAAATCAATTCTTCAAAGCCACACACAGCTACTGCACATCAACACACTCTATGTTTTCCTTTCACATGCTGCATACACACACACCTGATTCACAATTATGTCCCATGGTGATACACACTGCCATTCTCACAAATATGTTTATCACAGTGTGTGTGTGTGTGTGTGTGTGTGTGTCAGAGAGAGGAAGAGAGAGAGAGAGAGAGACTTGACACTTGCAGTTGCAATCTACACATACATTACATCAGTCATCCACTTCAGCTCACCCAACACACACTTCATATTTGTGAGTGTTATCATGTGTTCTCCTTTCTTTCTACATCACTCACACACTGAGATCCCTTTCCTGCTTCCATTCCCTAATTCCTATTTATTGAAAAAACCACTGCCCCGTCTCTGACTATCTATCTATCTGTCTATCTATCTATCTATCTATCTATCTGTCTATATAGCTATCTATTTATCTGTCTATACATCAATCTCTCTGTCTATATGTGTGTCTATCTATCGATATATCTATTGTTGCAATCAAAATTATTCAACCTCATTGCAAATTGGGTTTATTAACAAAATTTCAGCTGTTTGCAATAAACCAATCAAACAAGAGTAACTTAGTCTCTCTCTGTTCACTCTCTCCGTCTTTCTGCCTCAACATCTTTCTCTCTATATGCAAGTGTTATAAATTATAAGCTATAAAATATTTCAAATTTTATACACAGACACACTCACAGCCCAATTACCCATACATTTCTTGACATAACATGAAAACTGTGAATCCGTAAAGTGTTCTCTATGGTCATGTGAAAATGTTAGGACACCCCACATATTTAAACGTCTGGACATTTGTATCTTCATTATATAATATGAATACATTTACTGCATTTAGCTGACAACCTTATCCAGAGCAACTTACAAGGAAACTCGTATTACAGAGGTGGGCCAATGTAGTGTTAGGAGTCTTGCCCAGGGACTCTTATTGGTGTTGCGGAGCATACAGTCACCCAGACTGGGAATCGAACCCTGGTCTCCCACATGGCGTAATAGCTCACTGGCAGCTAGTGGTTTTATCTGTTGTGCCACACCAACAGCTTTCTGCTTTAGTTTGGTCTCACATTTTCCTAAAGCACCCTCTGATACAACAAAGAATTCCTAGTGAATTCTTTGTTGGAGAGCTGGCAAGCCCCTACTGCAGAAAAAACAGCTCCAAACGATGACATTTCCACCTCCATGCATCACAGCTGATATGGATTCTAGTACTGCATTGCTATATCTGGTTTATACCAAACATGTCCTCTTTTACTGTGTCCAAATAATTCAATTTTGGATTCATCGGTCCAAAGCACGTTGTTCCAGATGTCCTGGTCTTGGTCTGGGTGTTCTCTAGAAAACTTTAGTCTTGCTCTGATGGCTCTCATTTGCTGTACTATGACCTTTTGTGGTCCACTGTCTGACTGAACTTGCTTGGACGGCTTGACCTGGCTATGTTGGAAGTCTTTACACTTGTAAATCTTTTTGCGGACAGTGGAACAACTGATTTCTAAGTGTTCTAAGTGTCTAAGAGATCTTTTTACATCCACAGCAACCATCTTCTCAAGGCCTCTTTAGATATCACCATGGTAATAACACTAACTTTACCAATCAAGAGCAAACCAAACATAATATGTGAAGTAAATAAGACAGACTCTGCAATATGTCATCCAGAATCAGATGCTCGCAGTGTGGAAGTGAAAAAGAGGTTTGAATAAAAATATAGTAGTCCAGATTCTTGGTCACAAAACAGGCAAGGATCACTTCCAGGAGGCAAAAGAAAATAAACAGAGGAAAGGATCACATCCAAATGGTCAGAGCAAATTTGTAGTAACAGAAACAGGCAGTAGGTCGAAATCCAAGGCAAAACATACAGGCAAGTCCAAAGGGCAAGACAAAAAGTAAAGGCAAGAAGTCATACACAGGTCAACAGTCCAAAAACAATGCTCAGTCGTTCACAAGAATAGGCCCGAGCTTATATACTAAACTACAGAGCAGACACAGGTGATTACAATCAGTACTTGAGTGACTGGGAACATGGAGGGATGGTAGGAGTCATGTAATCACTCCTACAGTCACCCGAAGGATCCTGGGACAAAATCCCTCTAATAATGTTCTAATCATCTTCAGCTGATGTGCAGCACCCAATTCTACTTTGAGGCATTTGAAGAAGTAATAAATGTAGGGGTGTCCTAACTTTTCCCTCACAAGAAACTAGTACTTCTATTAATTATATTTTACAAATGATTCTTATTAGACATTAGTCTTCAGTTTTATGTCTTTAGTTATATTACCTCCATGTGTTTAAATATATTAAAAGGTTTTCATGGGATGTCTTCACTTGACTGTACATTGTATCAGCATACCATGATGTACAGACCAACAGCAATGCTCCAAAATGACTTTTAGTATTTAAGGTCTGCTATTTTTAAGATATTGCTATTTTGTAAATGATCAATACTTGCTGCACTTACTAAAATGGTAGTTTTGGATCATTCCAGTTGCTTCATATGCCAGCACACAGATCAGAACAAATGCTCAACGTGTATATATACATGTTTATAAGCTTAAATGGTGAAAATATTGTTTTTCTGTGACAGCACCATCATATGAACAGTATTTTGTGACTTTGGGTTTGTCTTCTTTGAATTTAACCATGTTCCTTTCTCAGATGTGCTTGGATATTTGACAGAATAGGAGAATGTATCTCTCACTCATTCTCTCTCTCTCTCTCTCTCTCTCTCTCTCTCTCTCTCTCTCTCTCTCTCAGAGAAGAGTTCACTCCAAATAAAGAGCTTGTGGATGGAGTCTCATCTGATGGTGATTGCATTTGGCCTGGAGCAAGACACTTAACCTTAGCTGGCTCTGGGGGAAACTGTCCCTGCAGTTGGTTTATACAGGAGTCAGCTAAATTACTAAGACCGCTCTAACATTACATTATTTTTTCAGGTTTTTTCAGGTCCCAGCTTTCTACCTTGAGGGTTCACATTCATGTTTGTAGGTGACCCATATATGTCCTGAAAGGACCTACATGCACACATATTCAAAATGAAAAATGTCACATGCATGATTAGCATGAGCAATCAAATGCCGTGGGCCTATCAGTAATGTATCTTATTTTTCAAGTTAGTCCCTGCTGACATACAACAGTGATGCGTGCAGTGAAGTGTAGTGTAAAGAAACATGAATTCTGATATGGCCATTCTCATTATGCTTGTATGCCAACCGAATCCGTGTCCCATCTTGAATCACATATGAAAGTCTATTTACACTTGTCTGTTCATGCATTTCGTGTTCAAATAATGTGTAGATAAGACTCACACAGCCATTCAACAGCCTGGAATCACTGTGCACAGTAATAATAAAATCAGGTTTGGTTGCAGAAACATGATAAAATGATTGTATTATAGATCACCCTTTCGCTGCAAACATGATGCATAGCCAGGCACCAGCTTCTGACAGTGTTCCTGAGGAATCCTAACCCATTCCTCATGGACAAAGGCCTCCAGTTCACTAATATTCTTGGGTTTGCTGCTGCAACCACCTTCTTCAAATCCCACCAAAGATTTTCTTTTGACTTCTATTAACTTCTATTACTTCTATTTCATGTCAGGCAACTGTGAAAATCACTCCAGAATCTTTCAGGACTTATTTTGCAACCAAGCCTTGGTGGACATTTTTTTCAGTTCATACATCTAGTATTTAAATTATGTATAGATATGATTTTTATTGCCATTCAACAGGAATGGAATCACTGTGCTCAATAGAAACATTATAAAGTTTATGATAAGTTCACAGGCTTCAGATAATCAATAGAAAGCTATAAAGATGAGGCAAAAAGAAATCTGAACTAAGGTCTTAACAATGGTCATTATAAAAGTTTACCTACAATATATGCAATGACATGCCAATGCTTTGGCACCTCAGTCAAGTCAAGATTTCTGTTGATGTAAATAGTTAAGTGAGGAAAATATCTTCTATGTAGATATCTTATAGGAAAAAAACTCTGTTTGGCTGCAGACAACCTACAGCAGGGATGTCCAGTCATATCTGCAAACCTTCACAGGACCTTCAAGCCCTGTGGACTGATGCAGTTTAAGTAAAGCTTTTCGGCTGCAATGAGAAAAGGTATGTTTGGAGAAAAAAGACTCCAAAAGTTCACGTAAAGAACACCTCTCCAACTGTTAAGCACAAGGGGTGATCGATCATGCATTGGGCTTGTGTTGCATCCAGTGCAGCCCATCTGTCACACATTCAGGCAAGAAGTCCTACTGTTTATACCTCTCAATAATGTGAGCCTCAGAGAGTACAGTTCACTGCAGTATGCTGGAAGGCTTTGCATTGTATTCTCACTGTTGACACGTCCCTGTTGTGCAATGTGTAGTGCAAGCGTGTTGGTGTGTATGTGGGCATATATTTGCGTTAGTCTTACATTAGTATGAGTGTCTCATTTGCATTCAGATCACTGTGTTTCTGTGGCTGGTAAGGTTATGAAGAGGAAAAGATTGATGGTGCAGGGTTTCGCTGAGTGCATGTGCATCAATAAGCATTGAGGAAGCTTTCCGTCTCTGTTTGGTCCCTCCACTGGGAGATGGAGCAGGACATGCAAAATTCAGAGGCCAGCATTACCTACACTGGAAACATAGAGATAGACTATATGAGAGGTGAGAACACACACACACACATGCACACACACGCACAGCATCTCTTGAATATATAAGCACAGCATGTAGTCTTGTACTCATCTAATAGAAAGCACACTTATATCCCCGTTCACAAATACCCTGTTGTGTACACACACACACACACACACATGCTCACTGAACGATAATGAAATGGTTGGATTTCTCCTGAGACTTCACAAATCCCACAGTCATCCTGTGGTGGTATTAGCTTCAGATAGATATGTTCACTCATTGCTCTCAGGAGCAAGGACAGATTGGGTGGGCAAGAGAGAGAGAGAGAGAGAGAGAGAGAGAGAGAGAGGGAGGGAGGATTTATGGTGAATGAGATGGAAATGAAAACATACTTTGACCTCTGTGACATTATCCTATAGTAGAAATCAGAGGATGGTGACACTTTGCTTGTGTAGGTAAAGTAAAGTATTTTTTTACACTATATTTGATTTCTGAAAGAAAGATCAAAATCATTTATTTGAGTTTGAACTTTGGGCAAAACGTAGGAAGAACTTAGGTATATTGGGGTGCCACATTACACGACCAGCACAAGACGTCATATGGACATTTTAGGATGAGTCTGGTTGACCAAAATAAGATGTCTGATTTGTGTTCATGCTGCATTTGGTGGCCTTTTTTTTCCAACATGGCATTTTCATTCAATTATTTTCTATGTTATGTTAGGGCTATATGTGGTCAAAAAACGCATACACTTTGGGTTGAATTTGGACCAAATATAGCCTTAATATAGTCACGGAAATAATTTGATGAAAACGTCATGTTGAAAAAAAAACAAAAAAAACAAAGCAAAAGGCGCATAAGGCGATACATTTTTGACGACTTTTGTAGCAGTGAAGGATAGTTGGCCAATGCAGAGGGAACTGCTGGACAGTGCAGTAAGTTTAGGGTTGGGTTGTAGTGCCTGAAGCAACCTGAAAAAGACAAATATCAAAATACCTAAAAAAACTAAAACAAACTGAAAATGTAAGACAAAATATTCCCCACTGTTCAAAAAAGTCTTTCTTTGCCCTCTTGGCCAAATGACACATTCTGTTGTTGTCATTTATTGTTTTTTATTGTGTATTTTAAAGATGGATGAATTCCACAAAATACCAGCAAGTCCTGGATATGCAAGTCAAACCATTTCTAAAAAAGCCTGTAAAAGCTTGTTGGCTTCTTCAACAAGATAATAATCCTATGTATAGCTCATTATCTGCCATTGACAACCTGAAAAGACAACCTAGGGCTTTTGAAATGATAGTCCCCTGGCCTAAGCTTGATAGACAATTTTGGAAAACTGTGTTTGCAAGACAACCCAGGGCCTTTTGTTCAAAAAAGCCTTTCTTTGCCCTCTTGGTCAAATGATACATTCTGTTGCTGTTGTTGTTGATAGTTTATTTTATTGTGAAGCCATAAAAACACTTCCTCTGTAGTAAATGAAACATTAACACAATATTTTAAGCTGTCTTTTATAACATTCAGATTTTTTACAAATTTAAATCAGTGTGGCTAGTGCAAATAGGTTTGCACAGCGTAAGTGTTGCAATGGTTCAGATTTTGTTCTACAAGGTCACAAACCTTGATTAGCAATTCAAGCCTGAGGCATGGCACCAATTTTAATTAGTAGACCTCAGCTGAATCAAATTTCCAAGCTTTATACATTTTCTAACTTGTCAAAACTTGTACTAAAATTCCTCAAACTGGGTAACTCTTTACAGATGTAAAAATGAAAGTCATCAAACTATTCCTCATTGTCTAAGAAATGAATGTAATAGACAGTATTATAGTCATTATAGTAAAGCTCAATTTATACCACTGATATAAAGATAATATAATATCATTAATAATGCATTTATACAAGTTTTAAAGAGCAATAAACTTTTTGATTTTTAAGAATATTCTTATATTGAAACTGGAATATAAAAAGTGTTTCAATACCCTAATTAAATAAAACAAATGAAATAAAACCACTGTTCTTAAGCAAAGTCAACTTATCAGCTTGTTCACATTAACCTCTAAACAGTCCAAGGCTTATTACACACTAAGGTGTGTTATTCAGTAACTACAGGGACCTCTATATAAGGGATTTTTCTTTAGTAATAAATGTTTGTAATAACATTTATGGTCTGCCGGCAGGATAATGGTCTCTCCTTAGATCACAAAACTTACAGACTGCAGACATATTCTCTATCGCACAGCAAAATCCAACATAACAATTCTGCAGCCATGTATGTGGTCAGGTGTGGCTGTATAGCTTGAATAAACATTGTGACAGACTACAGCAGCAGTAAAACTGTACTTCACACTATAATGGTTAAACTTTGGCAGTTAATCCATGATCCATAATGATCCTATGTATACCTTATAATCTGCCATGGACAACCTGAAAAGACAACCTGAGGCTTTCAAAATTACCCTTACAGTCCCCTGACCTAAGCTTGATAGTTTTGGAAAACTGTGCTTGCAAGACAGCCCAGGGCCTTCTGCAAAGCATGCAAGCACTGTAATACTTTTATCTGGCATTTTATATATACCTTATACTTTTATATGTTGAATTTTATGCTTGATAATCTACAGAAGCTGTGCCCAAGTGTGTCCAAATGTATGTGACACAACATGTCTGTGAGGGTTTGGGCATAGTATGTTCCTGTGCAACACATAGAGTCAGGCCCTGGAGAGATGTTTATTGAAAGCTTGCTACTCCATAAATAGGCTCAGTTAGTGTCAGTGATGGCAGCTCTGGGGCCTCTGCATGAGACTGAAGAGCTTCAGAAATAGAAGTGAACCTTGATCCAAGCCTAAAGCCCTGTCCGTCCTCTGAGACCACACAGGGATTTCTTTCCTGCCCCGGCTTCTCTATACACACAGCACAAATGATATGAGCTATTCCCAGTTTGCTACAATCTGTCTGAAGAGCTATGTGCAGTAATCGTATTGGGGTTCAACTGGATGGCACTTTCTTTCATTTCCTGGCACGGTGCCTCCTCCTGACGCCCACCTGTCTGCTGGCCTTCTGGATGTTCCTACTGCTGGGGTTTTCCCAGAGCTGCTAGAGATACGCTAGAACTATTAGAACTATTAGTCTTGTGCTGGGGTTTAAGTAGTAACAGCAGAACTGACCTAATCATTGTCTTTATAGAACATTGCTAAAATGATCCTTCAGCCTAATGAGTAGGTCAATATTCCTTTAAACTGAATATCAAATATCCATATATTTACAGTCACATCCAAATTTTATGACCACCTACCTAATAGTGGGAGTAACCATCTTTGGCTCAGATAACACTAGCGAGATGTCGCAGCATGGACTGTACCACTTACAGGAGTCATCATTTTCCTTCTTGGGGGGCACTCAATGTTCAAGAAGTTCATTCTCGGTACACCCTCACTACAATGGCTCTAGAACATCACATTTAGAACATACCAACTCTTTGCCCACTGTCACAGCCATATCAGAATATTATGGCCATCCCTTATTTGTGCTGGGACATCATAAATGCCACATGACAGGGTTTGCTGACAAAACAATCATCATGGCCAAAGGACACAAATTTACTGATGTCCAACAGGGCATAATAATAGGGTACGAAGGGTGTTAGTTCAGAAACTACTAACTTTGTGGGATACTCTAGATTTTCTGTAGAGAAGAATGTACTACGATGGGCTTCTTGCAAATTAAGTGCCTCCAAATGGATTAACAGTGTTGCCCCATGGTCCATTGATGCCATTGAGGGGAATGATGACTCTGATAAACACCTTCCATCACCTAATACAATCCATGCCACGATGTCTTGCTAGTGTCATCCAAGCCAAGGATTGTTATTCACCACTGCTATTCCCACATAATATTCTTATATGTGTATATAGTTCTTTACAGCCATGCAGTTTTGTTATATTGCTCAATCACTGGAGAGCATAATGCTCAAAAGCATCTGGGCTACAATAATAAACTGACCTTTAGAAATCACCATGATTGCTGGTGATAAAAGCATGGTGTAATTTGACATTAATTATCCCCTACTCATGCCTCATTAAAATAAGCAGAGAAAAGTGCAGACTGTAGGCCTTCAATTAGTCCAACTTTTGTGTTTGAAAGTGGATGAGGAGATGTTCTATCATAATTTAAATTGTTGAGGTGTGTACAGCATCATCTTACAGGCCTTTTAGATGTGTGCTGTGGTTTTGGTATAGTTTAATGCTGAAACAAGCAGAAAGGGTTAGAAATAATAGTCTTGAACCTGCTGATACAGAGCATGAATGGAACGCCTATAGTATTCATTGTGTGTGGACATCTCTTAGTTTAAATTGCACACATTGTTGACACAGATATGCAAACACACACACAGCTTGTCTAGTACCTGTAGAGAAGTATTGCTCAATAGAATAGGATTCTCTGGAGCAGATAAACATTAACCGATTGGCATTTTGCCTAATGCCAGGCGTGGGCTAGAGGGCAATAAGGCCCCCTAGGATTGAGCTGTGGAACAGTGGAACTGTGTTTTCTGAAACGATGGTGCTTCATTAAATACTTTTAGGATCAGTTGCAGAGTTGGGGATAAATGTTACTGTTGCTGAACGCAGTCAGATTCTCCCAACAATGAACCAAAATCATCTAGTAGAAAGCCTTCCCTGGACAGTGGAGAGAGTTGATGCAACAAAAGCAGGATACTATCTTTTTTATTAGTTCTTTTTTAGAAAATAAATGAGCAGGTGTCCCAATACTTTATATGTAATTACTTTTAACTGTCTTAGCATCGGTATTGTCAGAAGACTGCAAGTTATATTCCCTGCAATGCCTTATCCCAGCAGTCTTCCATGTCTGAGAATAAAAGAGGACATAAAGCTGCAGTTTGCTTCTCCTTGCAAAATGGACCAATTAAATATGTTGGTGCCGTTAACAAGCAACAATAGTTAACTCACCAACCCCAAAGAGTCAAAACTTACAGTAAATATGATTATATCAGATAATTTGACAAGACAAGATCATGATGCTGGAAAACTAAAATGTGTGAAACTGCCATGGCTGGGGGTAGTTTGCAGTATGCCTGAGAACTTCCAGTATGCCTGGTCAGCGCACGCAAAGCAGCTGACAACACATAACTTTGCGCGATGCTAGCCCATTTACCATTAAGCAGCATTGGACAATAGAGCTATAGCTACATAGCTAGTGGGTGGAAACTTGACTAAACATTCAGAACGCAATCGCAGAACACTCCTCAACACTGGCCTCTGCAAACCGGACTGCTGAAAAGCATTCGGTTGGTAGTAAGAGGTTGAAAATGCTGAGTTAGCGTTTTCTGAGTGAGAGCAGTGTTCATTTCTGCTGTATCTGCCCACTCTTATGAAAGAAAACAGAGAACAGCTGAAGCTTTTGAGATCCAATTTTTTTAATTCCCCAACACTTGGCTGTTATTGGCTTTATAAGTCGATACACAGCCACCTGGGCTTATGGTATTCTGCAGATATGCAATTTTGTATGTGTTTGTGTGAATCCTGATATGAAGGTTGTCTCACAGGCCGCCACCATCTGTCATCAAAGCTCTCGGGCCACATAGAGGGACAGGAAATGTCACGACTGTCTCGGCAGGATGCGTGCCCGTGTGCCTCTGTGTGTGTATGTGTGTGATATGTCTCCTCATGCTAAGGCTTGTGTCCAGCTTAGGGAAAATTGAGCCTATTCCGCTCCAGCTCCCTACTGCCTTCAGTCAATCCATTTCTGCAGCATGTAAGCTTTGTTTGGGTCACTGCCCAGTCCACTGTGGGCAGTGGACACCTTACTTTACTTTTTTTAATGTAAATTTTCAGAATAGAACAAAAAAAAGTTAGATTGTTAGATTTGCGTACATAATATGCATATACACCTATGCACAAATATTGCACAGGACAATAAGTAGGTGGTATTACACTTAGTAATATAAGCAATGTCATTGTCCTCATGCCCTGCCACCCCCCAAATATAGTCTAACATAAATATTTTACTACAATTTTACTTTTCAGTAAAATATTAGATTTGGTCAGATTTTAAGATTTGAGTCTTTGTCAGTTGCCTTTGAACACAGTCATGAAATGTGACTGCTGAACTAAATCTTCATGTATAGCAAATACATTTCACCCAAAATCTTGGAAACCATAATACACGTACAGGCATGAATTAAAACACATACATTTTCATATTATCATTGTGCTGTGATACATTCTGCATTTTTCCAGTTACAGTTGAGGCTGATTAGACTGAGAGTGGAAAATAAATTCCTCTAGCCTACAGTAATTCATTCATTTATTCTTCTGCCTTCTTCTAGAAAAAGGGCATCCCAAAGTTGTCAGTGAGTAGGGAGCGGTTTGGAAAAGGCTTTTACTATGTCTAACACCTGTTAAACATCTAATAAAAGGAGGCAAAGACCTGAGTAGGCCTTTGAAGGAGCCCCAGCTATAGTTTATATCAATCTAAAAACTGTAGAATGATTAACACTAGTGAAGTGCTGATAAATGTTCTGAGAAATTAAGTAGATAATCCAGCTTAATTTGACCCCTTTACTCTATACCAGTGGTGGGCAACTCTTGTACAAAAATTCTGGAATCTTGCACAGTTTTGTGCTTTTCCTGCTCAATAATAATTTACAGATAATGTCTGTAATGTCTGTACAGTTATAAAAAAGTGAAAACAACATAGGAAGAAATCTAGGAAGAATCTGTAAAATAAACGCTGCAGAAATGTTTATTGCAATTTCTGTAAACGCATATATCTTTTTAATAAATTAAATTAGGATATTTGACTTTAATTTTGCATTTTTTGCATTGCAGCCATTTCTGCCAGTTCTTTGACCATTTTCTTTTACAGTGTACACATAAATATAAGACTAATAAAATGTATACTAAAATAACAAAGAAATAAATATCTGCATGTTTCATTAAAAAAAATGATTGCAATTTTACATAACAAATTAGAAATAAATGTAATGGCATAATACTTATAATAACAGTTGTAGTTGTGTGTTTGTAATGTTTATTTACAGATGATGTCTTTAATGTCTTTACATTTAAAAAAAATAATTGTAGAGTAGGTTTGTGAAAGCGGGAAAATCAGCAAACCGTGCTGGACTCAGGTCCTCGGTTGCCCATCCCTGCTCCATACTGTTATGTACGTTATGCACGGACAGCAAAAAAATGAGAAGCATCAAATCAGCTGCATGACCTGCATGAAAAATATGCTCTGAATTCATTCATTTTCTGAACAGTGCTAACACTAGGTTAAAACAGACAAGCTTTGCATGTTACTGGTGATTTGACACAGTAGAGCATGCCAGGCCGTACTACAGAGTCAAATACTTGCCTGTGAAAAAATAATCTGATTTCTGGTCACTGTGGACACCCCCATGAACTTAAAATACATTTTCAATGTATTTTCACTTTTCAGACAACACTGTGCAAATTCCCTATCACAGCTTATTCTGACCTTTGGCTAAGAAATTAGGGCCTGTCCAGTTTGCTTTAGTGACCCACTAGCATTTTGTAATTGACAGCCCTGAGTAATGCTGGTTTATTTGAGTTTAGGCTGTCAGGCTGTCAAGAGCCAACGATATGAGAAAGTGTAAGACATATGGAAACATTTTAGCTAATTCTTTCCTCTTCCAAGTGAAGAAAGTTACAGAACACTGTTGCTTCCCTGCTAAGTGCACTAGAGTGTAAGCGCTCTCGAGAGGAAATCAAAAAGAATTGTTGAGAAAGCACATAATGAAAATACTTTGACTGTAGTTTAAACACCTGAATGTGTTCATTGCCAACATCACAACAAAAGAATGAAATGTGTGTACTATTAACATTCTGCAATGCTATGCAACTGCTTTAGACAGGCAGTGGCTCTGTTGTCCCGTTAACTGCAAATGTTAGCAAAGGGTAAAGGCCACATTTTATAACATTTTTTTGGTGGATCATTAATCAGAAAACATAACTCCCTTTTTGTTTTTCCTACATTGTTTCTGTGCTACACAAAATATCAGGGGAGAATAAATGAAGAGGAGGAGGAGGAGAGAATACTGTGTAGCAGCAAGACTTTCAGGTGAAGAGCATTGTGCCTGCAGAAAAAAAGCATGTGCCGCTAGGTCAGTAGTGTTTGAAAGATATGAAAGGGAGAGATGTGGATGGGGTCACTGTGTGTGATTTCCTAGTCGAGAAGCTTTTGTGTGTGTGTGTTAGTTTCTTTCTGCAGCAAGCTGAGATATCAGTGTTTTAATTTCTGAAAGTTGTGACATATGCTTTATCTTTCTAGCAAAGCTTATTTCCTTGCAGTCCATTCCCTTGATCTACCAGTTGCTGGGAGGACTAAAAGAATGCAGCCGAGTTTGTCACATTGACCTATGTTGAGGCTTAGACATGCAGAAAACTGTCATTATTGTCATTATTATGTCCAATTGTATGATTGTGTGTAATTAAATCAATAAACAAGGAATAATACTACAGAAAATTTATATTTTAGTCCGGATAAGTATCGGGACGCCTGCTCACTCATTGTTTCTTTTAAAATATTTCTTCTTTTGTTTGAAGTAACTGTCTCTACTGTCCAGAATAAATGACCACTAAGTTTTGTAGCAATGCTGTGAGGATTTGATTGCATTCGGTGACAAAAGCATTAGTGAGGCCAGTGATCACCACTCGACCTCATCCTCAATTTTCCAACTCATCACCATCATTCCCCTTTAGCCCACGGCTGGCATTAGGCATGGTCCCAATATGTTCATGTTTATCTGCTCAAGAGAGTCCTGTTCTATTGGCAGTACTTCTCTACAGGGACTAGAAAAGCTGTATGCATTTGCATGTCTGTGTCAGCTATGGGTGCAGCTTAAATTAGCTGAATGCATTCATTAGAAAGGGTTGTCTATATTTATATATATTGAATATATTGAACTTTTTTATATTGAACTATTGAACCATTAATAAAGTTGGTGTATATTCTAGGCAAAATTATTATTATAACAAAATATTAACTTACTGGCCCTTGATTCATACATTTAGCTTGAATTAACATAAAATAATTGTACATAATTTCTGGTCAAAATTTAAACATTTAAAAAGCATGTGACCTGCGCCCAGTGATGTCACTTCTTCTGATAAGAAACATGTGACAGGCAGTGAGGTATGTCATACTGTTTCTTTCAATTTATTGTACAAAATGCTGAGGATACACCAACAATATCTTTTTTTAGGAAGCACTGCAGTAGGACTCATGTTAGCTGAACATGTATTCAGAGCTGTGTTTGGATCAGTAGGTGCGTATTTTTGTTCTTTAAAAGATCTGGTTAATTGGATATCAAAATGATTAGAATAAAGGCACTATGAGATTATTAATTATAATTATTATTAATAATATTATATATTATTAATAGGAAACAGTAGACTTTTTAATTATTTTTTATTATTACCTGTTATTGTGAATATGTGAATATGAGAATATTCAACCATAAAGACATTTAAGTTCTTCTCCAAGATAAAGATCCACTGGGCTAAAACAAAATCCCAGTGAGATGTATCAGGCTTTGGACAGTACTTTACCATACCTGACAGGACTTAACCTTCTCCTGAATTAGCTGAGATAGAGAGATAAAAGAGGTAGACAATAATTGTGCACTTGACACCATCAGACCACATCATTTCTACAGTCTTCTCTGAGTAGCTGACAGCGTATTAACCAGCCATCAGAGAGAGGCTGGAAAAGAGAGATTTTAATATAGAATCATGTTGTCTTGAAGTAGTAAGTCAGGTTATTCCATAAATGAACCTTGAGGATGAATGTATGCCTATAACCTGCTTTCTTAAAACATGTATCTGTCAAAGCACTATAGAACTAAGTTTGTAAGTGGAAATTGTGAAATTAAAAAAACTCAAAAACACAATGTTAATGTTTTATTCCAATACTGAGTGTTAGAGAAAAGAACCCTTACCGGAGCCTTTATTTTGAGGAGTGTGAATGACTGAACACCTGTCCTAGATCACACAACATAGAGAGGCTCCATGTTAGTGCTAGTGCTAGTTAGCATTTTTAAACAGGCTGAAAATGTGTAGCTTTGTTTCTCCTCTTGTCTCTAATTAGTAAATGACGCCTTTTATGTTAATTGGCTTCTGCTCTTGCCACCTCTAGGAGTGTTTGAGAGAAATGGTGGACTGTAGCGCTCCCTGCTAATTGGGGTGTTACTGAGCGGCACACATCTCTTACAAACACCCAGCCCCCAGCATTAATGCAGCTGTACTGCCACACCTTCATTAGTGCTTTCTAATGAACCTGAGAGGCAGATAGCAGGAGGGCAGCCGTACCTGCCTCCTAATATAAATAAGACTCTTTTACAATTATCACAACAGCTGACACAACATGCTGATACTACATTGTAAAATTAAAGGTGCTACAAAGGGGTTTTTGACTGATGCAACAAAAGAACCAATTTACTGGAACATTATTCTAATTATTTTGATATCCAATTAAACAGATCTATCCAAGAACAATAATAAGCACCTACTGATCCAAACACAGCTCTGAATACACATTCAGCCAACTTACTGCTGTGCTTCCTAAAATCCAAAGATTTGAAATATTGGTCCAATGATGACAAAGCACTTGTCCCATGGCTAAATTAGAGGGTATACACCAATCAGCAAGAACGTTAACACCACCTGCCTAATATTAAATAGGTCCCCCTTGTGCCACCGCAACAGAGGCGTGGACTCCACAAGATCTCTGAAAGGTCTCCAGGATGTTAGCAGCAGATCCTTTAAGATCCTTTAGGTTGTGAGGCAGGGGCCTCACCGGTTGCCCTTTCTTGGAACACTTTTGGTAGGCACTGACCACTGCATAAATGAGATCAGATTTTTATGCTTCACCTTTTTCCTTTTAACACATCACCTTCAAGAACTGACTGTTCACTTGCTGCCTAATATATAGATCCCACCCCTTGACAGATGCCACAGTAGATGAGGATTGAAGATGGGATTAATGTTATGGCTGATTGGTGTATTTAAATGTATTGGTTTTTGGAACATCACAAAAACAATGAATCTATTAGCGGTTTGCTTAATATTAATTTATACTTAACGTTTATATTTAATCATTTAACCCCTTAAACAGCCTATGGCTCATTGAAAGTGTTATTACAAACTTCTATTACCAAATAATAGCTCCACCAGTTTGTACAAAAGTTCCTATAGTTACTGAATAACATGCTTCAATGTGTAATAAGCCTTTCTGCGTTAAGGAGTTACCACGAATAATGTCACAGCAAAACATTAGATGGACAAAATCTAATTTTTACGCATTTCTAAAAAAAAGCCTGCCCTTTTTCACTTATTCCACAGTAATGATGAAAATATGTTGGTAAAAAAAAATACACTATTAATGAAAACTGAGAGTTAGGACTGATACTGCCAGAAAGATGTGCTGGTTTACCTGGAGGTCTGTGGGGACGAAAGCTTATAATGCAGTTCAACACCACTATTATGAAAAGATACTATTCATGGAATGGGACATACTGTACCTTACACTCATGAGAGCTTATGGAGCTCCTATAAATATTGATAAGGTGTGTGTATATAATTATTCATTGTTTGTGTTGCAGAAGGCCTTGGAACCTTCTGCAGTCTCTAGAGTGTGGAAAACTGCACCAAAAGGTCTTGAATTTTAGGGGAAATAAAGATGATGATATGTTATGCATATGTATGTTCAACAGTTGCTGTAAACAGCAGAATTTATTTCAATATCTGTGCAGAGTGAGTGAGGGGCAGACTCAGAAAACTTCACCTTTAAAGAAGAGCAGAGGCAGGAAATAGAGATCAGAGATGCAGATATTTATCAGAGTAATGGTATTGTACTCAGATTGATTAGGTTTTACTAGAGAGGCATATTTAATGTGTAAGATATTTGACTAGATGCTTTGTACAGGACAGAGTTACCATGTAATTCATCCAAATTGACTACAGACTATTGAAGTTATGTCATCAGCTCATATGAGAAGTTTAGGATTTCTGTATGGCAGAAATGAGTGGGGATTTTTGAAAATGACTGCTATTGCACATGTCCTGGGGTAAATAGAAGCATATTGTGTCTTGGGTATTGTATTGTGCATGTTTTTAGGCCCTGGTTGTGCTAATCAAATGCCTTTTGGGAAGCACATGTTAAATAGTAAACTCTGTCAATTCATACTGGATTAAAATGACAATGTAATATAATTACTTAAATCAGCCACATCCTATATATTTTTTCCTTTTACATACATTCATTTTGTACAGGTTTATGTATCAAAAACAGTCAGACTGTATTACAGAATGTATTACATTACATTGTTGACCTGATTTTTTTTTCCTCTGTGTGTTTAACATTGATGTATGGTAATAATCTCTGCATGGTGCCTCATTCAAAAGACAGTTCAGGCTAAATCACTCCTTATAACATGTAAATGGGTGGGGGTAATCTACTGTAGGTTGACTAGTCAGGATATACTGCATGTAAATACGAAGATTTTCATTACATTACAAAAACAGTCAGTTCAAAACAGGCTAATGTTATAATGTTAAACAGTATATATATATATATATATATTGCAAGGGTGCACGATCAGAATCTGCCAAGATCTGAATTGGCATTACTCCATGAAATAAAATCTGTTGTTTTTTGTGTTAGAATTTTATGCCATAAACAATGTGAGCAAGGTAAGGTTGTATTTGAATGCTACATCAATGCCTATTTTAACAAATCAGTGCATGGTGTGCTAAATACCCAGCTGCTATGGGGTCAGTGATGGTACATGAAAGGTGCTGGAAAGGTGTTTCAAATGTTCGGTTTGAACAGAGGTTTAGCCTCACTTTCTAGTGGATAATATCACCTGACGAACAGCCACATCCATGGAACTGGCCATCTATTCGAGGAAGGGCAGAGTGATTCAGACAGCGTTCAGTTTGTTCCTTTTCACAAATCCAATAACTACAGGGATGCAATGAAGATAGGGGTACCTGCCCACTTTTTCAGAGGTGGTGTGTGCCAAAAACAGGCACTCAAGCGACTTGGATACAACATGGTGACTGACTCTCAATTCCGGTCTGTCATTTTCTGCCTTATAGATGTGGCATAGCCTGTTTTTTGTAGTTAAAGTTTTTTAGAGCATGGCATCATGATGATTGTAGTGATTTTACTTTTTACTGCTTTGGAACAGTAGTCACTCTCGTTGCTATAAAGGGTTCAACAGATTCAACACAGCTTCAGATAGCTTCCATTATAGTAAAAAAAAAACTTCAGTATGGAGAACAAAACAAAATACTACATGTGCCACATGTTTTAAATGTGGAATTCAAAAGATCAAGGTCAAACAGCTTGACTTTCATCTGGTTTAGATACTGGACATGCTAGCTAGGGTAATAGCTAATGTAGCTGATGTTTTAGTTACTTAATTAAAACCTACTTCAGCTTCAGATGCATTCACTATTATGCAATCTGGCAAAAAAACTTTTTATAAACAACTATCTATACAAGTAAAAACTATAGACCAATACGGTTGTAGGATTCAAATTCGTAGTAGTCGAATGTGGTCAAGACTGAGACCAGGTAGAGTTCAGCTTTTCAGCATGTTCATTTGTACACCCTTAACCCTTTAAAAAAGCCGTCAGGCTGAAACTGACCTGCGTTAAGGGGTTAAACATGCCTATTATTCAATAACGACAGAAAAGCGTTCAGTCTGTAATTACTGTTACCTCAGACAGATGCACTGGACTGGTCTCGACAACAATTTTCAAGTCCACCTCCCCCTGAGACCAAGACAAGACCAAGTCCAAATGAGGGTGGAGACCAACCCCAGCCCGAGACTGCTCGTTTATGACCAACCACTGACCAATCATTCTAAGTAGTTTTGCCCTTCATGTTAAAATCTGCATTAACTGCTTGTAGTGCCTCAGTTCTGTCCTTCAGAATGATGGATTTCTATAATGAAAGGTTTGATATTTGAAGGTTCTCTCAGGTCTGACAGATGTTTAGAAGGCTTTGCATTTATACAATGCATTGCTTCCTGTTAATAACCAGACAAAGTACTTACTTACAAATTACTGTGTTGTGACATGTATTATTCATGTAGACATTATGTAGGCCTACTCATTCAATGTATGACTTTTCAGTGCACGCCACTTTTTACAGTCTCTCCTTTGCGCTGACAGCCTGCCATGCACACACATTAGGCGGTTTTCACTCTGGATAATGATACATGGAAAACAAAACATTGTGCTCATTGTCTTTTCTTTTGTCTGATTGCATGGTTCTGAACAGTTCAGTTCTAGGAATTGCTTTGGTGCTTGATTGCATGGTGGCTAGCATGCCTCTTATCGCTGGGGTCTTCGGTTAAAGGCCCTTTCTGGGTGGAGTTTCCATGTGCTCATGGTGTGTGTGTGTGTGTGTGTGTGTATGTGTGTGGATTTCCTGTGTATGTCTGTAGATATGGAATGGCACTCTGTCCTGGGTGAATCAGCCTAGTGCTTGATGCAGTCTTCCAGGTGGCCAGTCATTTCCAATTGAGAGTACACTTGTATACGTTTAGCCTAGCATCTGTCTGCATTGACAGGTTAGGCTTTTCTAATCACACTGGGAAAAAAGCCAGTGTTTTCCCTTCAGATGCTAGCATTAGCTTTGAGCCTTTTAGCATTTAGCATTTTAGCTTTCCGTGAACACTGGCACAGGAAAGGCCTGGTTTGTGTAGCAACCTGTATTCCTATTTACTATAACTAGTGTCTAACTAACTAGGATCTGACAGAGATGTGTCGCTCTCCAGCCTATGTAAGTCTCTATCTAAGTATCAAATACGGCATATTTTTCCAAAGTGGCTCTTATGCCGCAGCTTTAGGTGTTGAAGGGCTTTCACACATAGGGTGGGTGTATGTTTACACAGGATTTTCATATTTTGATATTTCAGATCGAACATTTTTCAATTACAAGATAAATACAGTTTTACATTCTAGAGCACCTTTTAAGATAATCTTCACACTAAAAGCTTTTGTGACATTTAGTGTTTTTGTTAGTGATGATGGGTGACCTTCACACAGTCCTCAGAACACCTGCATCTACACCCACAGAAGTTAAGCATTAGCCACTTTCCCTAAGACTAAACCCGAAAGCTAAAAACTGCAGGGCTGTAATTTGAAAGAAAAGCTGAAATGCATAGATAGCCAAAGAGTTGCTCATTCACAGCACTGCTACCAGGGCTAGACTAGCCATGAGAAGAACCAGGACAATTCCCAGTGGGCCACAATGGATGCGGGCTGCTGAGAGCGTGAGTAAGTAAGGACCATATCATGACCATTAGCCAATCATGCAAATGCCACTACCTGAAAAACAAATCATAATGACAGTAACTGGGATAGGTAAACCATGAAAGCCAGCAAAAGAGAGAGAGTGAGAGGGCTCAACATGGCTGTATGAGAAAACATAATAAAATAGTTGAGGTAATCTGTTGTTTTATTCATTGTATTTTCTTTTATTCATTGTATTTTACTTTCGTGAATATCGTATATAATTCTGAGGTGGGATTTGCAGTGGAGTTGCTGTGTTTGTAGAGGAGGGGTGGAATTTAGTTCCCAGTCCAGCCCTGGCTGCTACTATTGTCTGCGCTTGAGGCCATTAATGGGTAATTTATGGTACTTCACCAGATGCCATTGAGACATGGGGAATGGTGGGCATGTGATTAAGAAGTGGTTCTTAGCAAGTAGTGTGAGGAGAAAGCTTGAACCTCATGATGAGAAAGTACGTGCACATAATTAAGGAATGGGAGAACATTAAAAGAGCAAAAATCAGCCAATAGTAATATATAATTAATGTCCAAACACACATTTCAACAAATGCATTCAGCTACTTTAAGTTGCACTCATTGCTGACACATGTAGTATATTCATTGGCTTTGCAGATGTAGAAAAGAAAGGGGGTCCCGTTTCTTGACCAAATATACACAAATTGAACAGACATAAGATGCTGTTTAGATTTGGACATCCCGTTGGGCAGACGTGTCAGTGAGTTAAACGCTGTCCAGAAGTGACCATGGACCACTTAGGTAATGGGGGAGCTAATGGCTGTTCCCTATGGATGAAATGTAAACATTCCATATATGGCAACATTCCAACAGAATGTGGCGTGAAATAAGGTATAAAAACTCAAGGTATTCCTAAGTCGGGGAGAGAGAGACCGAAGGGCACCCAGAATTGGCAGACTCTCTCCACACTGTTCTTTCGATTGCAATAAAATATATTATTGTTACAACTAAAGACGGTGGCTACAGACTCTCCTTTTTGAATAACAAGTCCATCTCCAGAAGAAGACGAACCGAGACGACAAATTTTGGCGCCCGAACAGGGACCCAGCTGTGACTTCCGGCGGCACCAGACGGTACCACGTGGAAAACTTTTGCTCGTGAGCCAACAATACACGGTGAGCACTTCTCTCACTATTCGAGCTTGGGTTTCCGCGTTATGCTGAGATGTGTGCAGTGAGGCTGCACTGGCGTGTTAATTGTAAAATTTGAGGTTGTGACATTATTTGGGAGGAGACTCTGTTCTAAATTTGGGTCGTTTGTGGGTTGTGCCACCACAATACGGGGGTGTAAGGAATGAGAAAATACGTAGGAACAAGAGTAATGACAAAGGTATAAGGAAAATGAGGAACACAAAAGGGGTGTTGTTGAAAAAGCAGTGAGTAACATTGATAAGGCCATGTTAATTTGCGCCACGCAGGCTTTGAGAGCTAGGGCCCTTGTCTCTCTTAGGATTGTAAGACGTGAGCAGGTTCAGGTTGCAGTGTGAAAGTTAGCTTAACAGGGTGATATAAGAGAAATATGGGGGTTTTTTAAGAGAAGAAACATGGGGTGTTATAGAAGAAGACAAGTACTATGGGATGTTACGGAAAAATAAAGAGAAATATGGGGTGTTGTAGAAGAAAAAGAGAAATATGGGAAGTTTAAGAGAAGAAAAGAAGGGGTGTTACAAGAGAAAAGACGGGGTGTTACAAGAGAAAAGAAGGGGTTTTTAGAGTAAAAAGGGTAATACAAGAGAAAAGAGAAAAGAAGGGGTTTTTAGAGTAAAAAGGGTAATACAAGAGAAAAGAGAAAAGAAGGGGTTTTTAGAGTAAAAAGGGTAATACAAGAGAAAAAAGAAAAGAGGGGTGAGTACTTATCTAAGTGTCAGAAGTAAAGAGAAAAGGGTATAGTGCACAGAAGAGAAGACTTAAGGGTTAGCATAAAACAGTCGACTTGGGGTGTGTGTGTGTGTGTGTGCGCGTGCCCAGGGATTTATGTGTGTGTGTCAGTCTGTGTGTGGAGGCTGAGGGGCTGGTACCCTCCTCCCTTTCTTTGTCATGTTTTGTCTGGGTTAAAAAGGGGTATGTTTGGTAAGAGGAGAGTAATTCACAAACTCTCCATAATGTTGGCTTTTATTGAAAAAAAAAAAAAAAAAAAAAAAAAAAAAAAAAAAAAAAAAAAAACATGCATATGGTCAAATACCCGATCTCGTTGGCTTTCTGAGATCCTATGCCTTGCAGGAGGTCTCTTCTGACAAAAGTATGGGGCCTGAGAGTCACTCCTTACGGGGAGGAGGAGCTGTATTTGAGGCTGTGCACCAGAAGCAATAAAAGCCAGATTAATTGAGGTTATGAAAAGATTTAAAGGGGACATGCAATTTAAATTAATTCTGATATTGTTTCAGACCATGTGTACCTTTGTGGGAGGTTGTAAATTTAAAGGAAAATATGGGGGCCCATAGAGAGAAAAAAAAAAAAAAAAAAAAAAAAAAAAAAAAAAGGAGTGAATGGTATGTGTTGTATGTCTAGTTTGTTATGTGTTGTATGTCTAGTTTGTGTTATTGTTTAATGGCAAATAATAGATAAAGGGATCCCATAAACATAGTTAAGTGATAATGATTATAGAACAGTAATGTTAAATAAATAGGTTTCTCAGATGTGTGGGTTGGAATGAGGTATAGGAAAATTAATGAGCCCTGTCTGGATAACAGAGAGGGAGATAGGTAAGGGTAAAATTTCATAAACCACCAAAACAGCCCATATTGGCACCAGGTCATGTACAGTACAAGAATACTGTTAATAAGTCCTGTGATTGTCGTGTGGATCCTGGAAAGTGGGTTTTTTTTTTAAAAGTGTAATTTCAACCTACCATCTGAGAGACAAATTTAAATCAATTCAAAGTTACTTATATATATATATATATATATATATATATATGTGTATATATGTGCATGTAGAAGAGGTGATATTAGTAGTATGTCTAATTTGAAGGAAAGTTTATATATGGTTGAGATGAGTAGTATTGGTCAGCAATGTAGGAGAATAGTCTCTGGTATGCTACTGTTGAGAAGGAATAAATGAAATTAATACTGATTGTAGAATGTTGATATAATATGATAGCCATAATGTGAGATAAGTAGAGGAGTGTATTAAATATACACTTTGTGTTTGCATATAACTATATAAAGGCGAGTGGTTACTAAAGGAATTTAGTAGTAGGTTTGTGATTCTGTGTTTTGCAATGGCTAAGGCGTGGCTGAGCGCCAGATGTGTAATGCAGTGTTAATGACAAGATATGCAGGAGCACAGGGGCCTGGCGGAGTGAGATTTTTCCTATGAGGAGAAATGATGGTTCATGGTTAAGAGTTTGGTTGTGGTGTCATATGAGATAATATTACAATAATATTGTAATAATATTACAATAATAATATTAGTCTTGTTAAATATGTGTTCATAAGAAGTATGACTAGAGAATAGTAATAGTAGAATGGTTGGTTTGTATGGGTTAAAAGATGTCTACGGTTGTTGTTTTTCCTGTGTTGAAATGGGTCCAGTGATGTTCTTGGTATGGCTTGTGTTGAAGAATAGACTATTATAGTGCTTCTAGCCAACTGTCTTTGGGATTATTATAATGGAGGTGGTGATTTTCTTGATGTTCTGTGGCAGTGAGTGCAGTGAGTGTGTGGCTTGGAGTGCTGGTTGTGCTTTGAGAATGCATTAAACCTAAGTGATTATTAGACCCAGTATGAACTGTTATGCAAATTGTTCAGGGTGCAGACCATTATGATGATAATGTTGTTTTACTAGTATCACTCATGTTGGTAGTTACCTTACACAGGGTTACCTTATGAGAGGAACTAGTGAGCCTCAATGGGTTAAATTAGTTTTTCTGTTTTGTTGGTATTTCTCTCCCTTTCTGCACAGCGGGAGAAAGGGGACTATCCACCATACATACTAGTGTGAAGATAGGCTTTGCACACATATGTTTCTGGTTGACCTATGACCCCTGGCTAAGGGAGAGTCAGGCATGTCAACATAAATATACACTTGGGCTTAAGAAGGTGAAGAGTGTTAAATTGGTTTAAGCGGAATAGTCTATTTTATGATGATAGTTGAGAAACTATGTTGGCAGTAGGCTAAGAGTCCCTTGGGGATATGAAGAATGGTTCAAGATGGTATTTTAGTATGTAGGAACAGAAGGAAGATGTATGGAAAGTGGATGGAACTAGGATGGAAAATGTATGTTTACAGTGAATTGTTATGGACCTTGAGAGTTTATGACAATATTAACTCTGGCGTGATTCTCCTTTTCTC
Source organism: Salminus brasiliensis (assembly GCF_030463535.1). Taxonomy (NCBI): domain Eukaryota; kingdom Metazoa; phylum Chordata; class Actinopteri; order Characiformes; family Bryconidae; genus Salminus; species Salminus brasiliensis. The sequence goes on from NC_132879.1 coordinate 47,865,386, forward strand.
TTTTATGGGATGTGAGAGGAGACAGAAAAAGGAAGTAAGGAGGGGCTGCTGGTGAGCGACGGGACAGAAGAGTTACGTGGACTGAGTGGAAGAAGCTGTGCTGACGGCAGATCAGGCTAGTGTGTTTTTCCACAAATTACTTCCCTGTACACACCTGCACTTAAAAAACATGTGCAGTCACAGTTATAGTACTATTAATTGCATACTACTTACAGTTTAAAGGACTCTGTATGAAGCTTGGCAACAGACTGATTGGTTAGTGAATTTGAATACGCAGGAGAAAGTATTTGGGGGTTACACATTTTTGTTAAGACATGTAGTCTGCATAGAGATACATTGGAGCATTTACTATTGTAATATCTTGTGTTTTTTTTGGGGAGATTAGATTCAAAAGTATTTGGTGGCATCAGTCTTACTTTAGGAGAATTTACTATTGCATAGTGGTCATACATCTTTAAGGTCTGGGTTGTTCTGGAGTTGGCAAACCTCAGTATAATTTTAATAACCCATCCACTTAATTTCAATAACCATCCAAGTAATTTACAAATACGTAGTATAATTGTAAGTAGATAGTGAAAGGGTAGTAACTTCAATTATTTAAGTCATCTTTTTTTTCCACACTTAAATAACATAGAAAGGCTATTAGTATGCCAACTATGGGTACCAACGCTTCAAAAGGTATTACTCCTGTTGATGTGGTTAAGAAAAATAATCCATTAATTAAAGGCATAAGTAAGACATCAGAGAAATGGCATAAGCGTTGGCCTGACATTGACCAACCATGGCCAGTGGAGGGGACTCTTAATCCAGATGTAATTAAGGTAATGCAGGTGCTTGTGGCTACATACAAGGCAAACCAAAAGAAAGGTAAGAAGGGGGAACAACGTAAGGAGAAGAGACAGATGGAGCTTGGCATTCTTCAGTTGTTTGAACAAGAGGGACAGAAATTGGTTAAAGCAGCAAAGGATAAGAGAGAGAGGAGTGCAGAAGACATAGAGAGACAGGTAAGGGGCACAGAAAAGCAGATGGCAGAAATTAGTGCACCATTTTCACATGTCAACCCAGTAAAAAATCCCCCACCATATGAGAAGGAGGTGACGTCTAAGGAGATCTATCCCCAGCTTCCAGTGATCACTCAAGAGGGAGACTATCGTATCAGAGATGAGGACGACCGAATAGTGGAAGCAGGCAAAGCAGAAACAATTATAAAGATGTATCCAACTTCCAAAAGTAAGAAGAAAACAACATGTTTGCAAATCGAAGGTGCAGTGAAGACCAGGAGGACAAAAGTTGGAGATGATGTGGATCAGAGTGCTTGGGAAGAAGCCAGAGGAGGATATGATCCAGCAGTCAGACGGATCCTGGTGAGGGCAGAAAGGAGAGGAGGCAAGACTAGACGGTATGAGGACTCCACTGATGAGAGTTCTGATGAAAGTGAAAATGAAGACGACGACCAAGACAAAGGACCCACAAGTCTTTGCACGTCAAGAGGATTCTTCCCGACCACAGCCAGTTCAAGAATGGAAGAAGACATCGACAGGGCTATGAGAAGTGTAGAGAGGCGTATAGACCAATGCCTTTCTCATGTGGACACTGCTATGAGTTTAGAGAAGCAGAACAGACTGGAAAAACAACTGAAGGAGCTACAGATGCAGAAGAAGGAATTGAGGACGGAAGGCTCTCAGAAAGTGGACAAGGGATATGCATTGCGCCCAAGAAAAGGAACATCATGTGACAAGATGTGTCCAGTGATCATCCGAGGACAGACATTGGAATACAAGCCTTGGCAGAATACAGACATGTCTGATGTTTTGGAAAAATTGCCAACTCTACAAGACGGAGCACATCCTTGGATCGCAAAGTTGGAAGAGATCATGGTGGGAACGCAACCTGCTGTAGGAGATATTAAAAGACTTCTTGCTAATCTCCTGGGAGTGCCGGGCATGGAAGAAATTCTGCAAAAAGCTGGATTTGATCGTTATGTGGGAACAGCAGTAAATGATCCAGAACTGTTTGCTGCAATTAGAGGTCGAGTGTGGACAGCATTGAGAGACACATTTCCAACAAACATTCATCCTGATAACATTCTCATTGAACCATTGGGAGAGGAAGAAAATCCTAGAGCATATGTGTCACGAGCCCATCAAGTGTGGAGAAATGTCACAGGGCATGACCCGGAAGCAAATCAAATGGAACAGTCAATCCTTCGAGCTAAAATACAGAAAGGATTGCCTATTCCAGTGAGAAGTAAACTGGCAGAGGTTGTCGGGTTAGGAAGTTTAGCAAAAGGAGTTTACACTGACCATATTGCTCATCAAGTGGAGTTGTACAGGAAGAAAGAACGGGACCAAAAAGAGCAAGACCAAGAGACTCTTAGAAAGCTGACTCACATTCAACTGGTGGAGAACAAGAAAAAAGACAAGAAGCAAGCCCTGGTTATACCAAGCGAGCCTCAGCAAAACCAGCAAGTTCAGTCCTCACAACAATTGCAGCCAAATCAGGTTCATCCACAAGTGACACAACCATCATCAATGAGTCCAGGTGTCTCATGGCCACAGCCAGTCTTTGGTCAAGTACAGGTCTGGAGAGGACGGGGTCGAGGAATCACAGGAAGAGGAAGAGGAGGAAGATTTGATCCGACTTTTCAACAGTCTCTTGAAGCATGCTACAACTGTGGAATGATAGGTCACTTTGCTCGAGAGTGCAACAGACCAAGAGAAAGTTTTAGGGGAAACTTCAGAGGTGGATTCAGAGGCCAGCCAAGGCCGTTCAGGGGACCGGTGAACCCTTATAGGGGCCCGGAACCAGGATTCTAGAGGTGCCCAGAGAACTCGAAGGGGAGGTGTCAGCTGGTAGCATCAGGGCCGGAGAGTGATCCAACCATTGAGGTGAAAGTAAATGATCGACCATTAAAGATGATGGCAGATAGTGGAGCAGCTTTCACCTGTATCCAGCCTGAAGATGCTATACACCTCCCCATGTCTGGTCAATGGATTCGGACAATCGGGTTTGAGGGAGTGAAACAGCTGATTCCTCTCACAGAACCAATAGAGCTCAGCTATAAAGATACTAAGATTACAATACCTATTTTGGTGTCAGAACATACACCAATAGCATTGTTGGGAAGAGACGCTTTGTGTAGACTAAAGTGTACAATAAAATGTACACCAGATGGATGCTTGGTAGAGATGCCAAGTGATGTCATCCACCAACAAATGGTGACAACAGAAACTGAAGCTTCGTCGGTTTTTTGGATTGGAAATCTTACTACAGATTTCTTGGAACCAGCCAAGCTATGGGAGAAGTATATTGTTGCAAACCTACCTGATGCAAAACCACCAGAGTATCCATTGCATTGCACACTCAAGTATTTCAAGGATGCTACTCAATCAAATGCAGAAGAATGGTTAAGTCACCAACCAAAGCAAGTTCAACTTTGTTCAAGCTGTATAATCATGGGACCACAAGGAGCAGCTATGAAGGTGGACAGCAATGACTATCTGCTCAAGGAGTTTGCCATTGGGAAAAGTGTGCCACATGTGACTTTGTTGATAGCTGGAGACTATGAACAGAAACACGTTGGAGAGATGATGGCAGAAGCAGAAAAAGTTGTGTTTGTACCAATGAAGGAGAATATTGCAATTTGGAGAAGTGAGGATCAGCGATTCATCAAGATCATGATCACTGCTCAAGGACAAGGACAACCACAAGCTGTGCGAACAACACATGAATCACTCAACAATCCAACAAGGAATTCCTTGAAAGAGGAAATGCTAAGATTAGTGCCAGAATGCCTGTGGTCTCAACATAGTACTGACATTGGTCGTGTGAAATCAGCTCAACCAGTGACAGTTGAACTCAAACCTGGAGTTAGACTTCCGTGGAAGAACCAGTATCCCTTGAAAGAAGAAGCCATCATAGGGATTGGACCACAAATTGAAGGATTGTTGAAGGCTGATGTGTTGAAGTTAACCCAGAATCCCCAAAGCAACACACCTTTGTTGCCAGTGAAGAAGCCCGATAACTCCTATCGTTTGGTACATGATCTAAGAGCGGTGAATGAAGTAGTAGCGGATTTTCCAGCAGAAGTGCCAGATCCCCATACTCTATTAGCTCAAATTCCTCCAGAGGCAACACATTTCACAGTGTTAGATTTATGTGGGGCCTATTTTAGTGTTCCACTAAGTGTAGAAAGTCAAAGGTTATTTGGGTTTACATATAATGGACAGTTCTATGAGTACACGAGATTGCCACAAGGGTTTAAGCATAGTCCTCACATCTTCAATAAAGTATTGAAGGATGATTTGACAGGTATAGATCAGATATTAAACAGTACTGTAATTCAGTATGTTGATGATATAATTCTTATATCACAAAATGAGGAGACATGTCACAAAGACTCAATTAAATTGCTACAGATGTTGGCAGAAAAAGGGCATAAGGTCTCGCAGAAGAAGTTGCAGTATTGTCAGAAGAAAGTAGTCTATTTGGGTCAGACTATAACGCAGGGACACAGAAGTATATCAGACAAACAGTTGGAAGCTATTCGCTATGCTCCTAAGCCTAGAACAGTCAGGGAACTGATGACCTTCTTAGGTATTGCAGGTTATTCTTCGGCATGGATAGAGGACTATGCCAGTTTAATGGGGCCTTTGAGGGCTATGATTAAAGATACTGGAAATGCCAAACTCCACTGTAATCTTTCCTGGACACGAGAGGGTCTTTTAGCATTTGAGACAGTGAAACAGAGGTTACAAGAAGCTCCAGCATTGGCGCTTCCAGATTACTCTAAGAATTTCTTGTTGTATGTGTCTACTTCTACGGGAGGTAAATATGTATGTGCAGTCCTCTGTCAAGCAACAGGTACTGGAACAAGTCCACAGCCTGTTTCTTATTATTCCACAGCTTATTCAGAAGTTGAGTTGGGACTGCCATTGTGTTATAGAGCTATGGTAGGAGTTTATTTAATGTATGACAAAGCATCAGCGATTACGATGGGTTATCCAGTAACAATTCTTACCCATCATAGCCTTAGAAATCTACTGAACCATGGCAAATATACACTGACTATGCCAAGACTTAGAGATTATTATAGGCTTCTAGAGCAGGAAGATGTCACCCTAGTAAGGTGTGCCACAGTAAATCCAGCTGAAACTTTGCCAACTCCAGAAGATGGTGAGCCACATGATTGTGTGCAAGAAGCTGAGAAATACTCAAGGCTCAGGTCAGATTTAAAAGCCCACCCACTGGAGAAGGCAGACCTGGAATATTGGACTGATGGGTCCTGCTATAGGAGAGGAGACAAATTGTGTGCAGGTTATGCAGTAGTAAAAGCCCAAGGAGAAAACTTTGTGGTTGAGAAGGCTGCAGTAATACCACAGCCGGCTTCAGCACAACTTGCTGAACTTGTAGGGCTAACAGAAGCATGTTTGTTGGCAGAAGGTAAGCGAGTGACTATCTACACTGATTCTGCCTATGCACATAGTGTGTGTCACCTGTTTGGGGCAGTATGGAAGAACCGAGGGTTTAAGAAAACAGATGGTTCTCCTATACAGCATCATGAGCAGATAATGAAATTGTTACATGCCATGATGAAACCCAAAGAAATTGCTATTGCTAAATGTGCAGCACATAAAAGGGACATGTCAAGGGTCACACAGGGGAATAAAGCGGCTGATGAAGCTGCAAAGGCAGTTACAGGAGCAGATAAAGGGGGTGAAGTCTTTTTGGTTACACATGAGGTAGACATGGAAGACAGAATAACAAGTAAGGATGTGACCTTAATGCAGGAAGCAGTTCCTGAGATAGATAAACAGTTGTGGCGAGATCGAGGAGCCACTCAAGACACTACTGGCCTTTGGAGGAATCATGAGGGGCTGATAGTAGCACCTCCTGACCTGCTGGGACTGATGATTCAGGAAGCGCATGGTTTAGCCCATGTGGCAAGGGGCGAGGTAAGGAGGAAGATTATTAAGGAATATGGGTTTTGGGCACCATATTTGCTTGAGCAGATAGACTATGTTATTGGTAGATGCACAATTTGCTTGAAAAACAATGTTCGAAGGGGTGTAATGGTTCCACCTGGTCACATCCCAACTCCAAGGGGTCCTATGCGTGAGTTAGTAGTGGACTTTGTTGACATGATAAAACCAATAGGAGGGAAGAGATACATGTTAGTTGTAGTGGACCGCTTTTCAAGGTGGCCAGAGGCCTGTCCAACCAAACGAAAAGATGCACAGTCCGTTGCCAAGTTTCTGTGCAGAGAGGTAATAAGCAGGTGGGGACTTCCAGATCGGATATCCTCAGATAATGGGAAGGAATTTGTGGATAAGACAGTAAAATTAATTTGGCAAAAATTAGGGATTAAACAGCGTCTTGGGGCAGTATATCATCCTCAAAGTCAGGGAATTTGTGAGAAAATGAATGGTGTTTTGAAAAATCGTATTGTGAAAATCTGTCAGCACACAGGTTTGAATTGGGTTGATGCACTTCCATTGGCATTAATGGTGTGTCGCTCAAGTGAGCTGCGTGATTTGCACATGACGCCACATGAGTTGGCGACAGGCAGACAAATGCCAACGCCTTGCCTGCGTACAGGGGGAAAGGGTCCAAGTCTTGGTCTTTTAGAAGATGAAATGAAAGCGTATGTGACATACATGGCTAATCTACATAAGAGAATATCCAGGTATGTGTCTGACAGGCAAAAGAAAGAAGAGGTGCAGGAGAGGTTGGATGAGCGAAAGAGGAATGTGGTGCAACCTGGGGACAAGGTGTTTGTGAAGGTGTTTAGAAGGAAATGGTATAACGAACGTCGTGAAGGTCCTTTTGAGGTTGTGCGTAGTACTGGAACTGCAGTCCAGGTTAAAGGGTCTCCAACGTGGTATCATTTGTCACATTGTGTTAAAGCACCTAGGGAAGAGGCAGCCCATTTGCTTGGAGGAGATGTGGAAGGCTCAAGGGAACCAGGACATACAGAAGGAGAAAGGCAGGAAGATCCCCAGGGTCAAATTCCAGAAGAGGAGATTGTCCGTGATGTGGACAATGGTGGTGACTCTGTGGGCATTGCTGATGATGCCGGAAATGACTCTGCAATTAATCAACAGGAAAGAAGGTTTGAGAACATTGAGGTTAGGGATGTCCCAGAAACAGCAGGAATCATTTCAGGGGAGTGTAAAGCACCAAAGGGTGCTGAGGGCACTGATTCCTCTACAGGGGAAGTCAGAGAGTCAAATAGAAATCCAAGACCAGTTCGAAAAAGGGTCAAACCTAAACGATACGAAGATTGAGTTAAATGTATTAGTGGGAAATTCCACTTTATTAACATTAAATATTACTGAAGGCATAAATGTGTCACATGCACCAGAATTAGCTATACAGGTGATTCCAGTAACAGTAACTCCTGTGCAGTTGGTAATTACAGCCAAACTAGGTAGATCGGTTCTTCTTCCATGTAGGTGTGGGAGATTTAATACTGGAGGTAATGATCCCCCTGAGTGGAGAAATAGTTATGGTGAAGAGATTGTATTAGCAGGACCTACAGTTGATATGGTGCCTTACAATCAAAGAAAGTATGTTCTATCCAATGACATGAGGTGGTTTAGAGTTAAATATGATTGTTCAATTCTTATGCGTAATATTACATGGGAAGACCAAGGGGAGTATACATGTACTTACTTTGAGCCAGAGTTCAGCTTTGTACCAGTGCAAAAAGTGTGGAAACAGGAGTATGTAACTCGTAAGATGATAGTTACCATTAAAAACTCAAGCATAACAGAGAGCTCCATAGGGGATAAAGGGGACCAGGAACAATTTCCTATAGTAACCATCTCAGGGGTAAAAACTGTACCAAGGCAGGTTACAACTGTAGCTCCAGAAACAACCACAAGTATTAATGTTACGAGTCAGGTTACTACTATAATCATAAATAATACAGAACCCATAAGAACCACAATGATGATAAAAACGCCTGTAGGTGTTATTTTAGGAAATAGAGCTAGTGAGAATATAGCAAGCTCAACTGCAGTGAATGATACAGGGATAACAACACCAGTAATGGAAGTAGCAAAAGTGACCCAGCCATCTAATATGACATTAGTAACACTGCAAGATGAAGTAAATAAAACTGAGAAATTGTTAGTAACCATAGCACGGGGTGAGAGCAATATTGATGAGAGTGTTAGAGATAGAGTGGTAGAAAGTGAAGTAAGTAGAGATGTAATGATGCATGAACCTTCTACCAAGGTGACAAATGTATTACAGGACTTAGACTGGATTCCAGGTGATGTGATAGATCAGAATCGAGCACTGAAAAAGAGAGAAGCTAAGTGGAAGGCATATGGATTTGATTCATCTGTGTTGCAAATATCAGACCCGTGGGCAGCCAGGAATTTATGGTTTCAGCAGATAACACATTCTGTAAGAACAAGCAAACAAATTAGTGGTCCATGTGTGGTTAAAGTCCCGACACCAGGTACTTGGCCTTCTATTTTGGAAACAGTCCCTGAACCTTTAAGTACAGAATGTCAGTATTATGCATTATCATGGCTGTTCTACAAACAGCAGGCAGCATATGATATATGGATGGCTACATCAGTGGGTTTGTTTAGACCTGGAGAGAAGTGTAGTTGGATGAGGCAATTACCATATGTAAACATAATTGATCAGCATGAACATGTACAGACAGCAGTTCCTGGTTCAATGGACGTAAAGGCAGTAAAGGCTAAAGGTTGTTTTTGTTCTAATAATACTCATGGTGGGTCTGGAACGTTCATGGGAATTTCAGATTGTGACAGCTATATGATATATTTGGATGATAAACATAAAAATAGGGATGGTTTGTTTGAAGTGGTGTTCCGGCTACCACGTGGCCAGAATAAAATAGTGATGGTGCATCATGAAACATTGCCAGGTAATGTGACCCTAGGAAATTTTAAAGATCTTTGGTGGGTTTGTGATGATAAGGCATATATATTTTTGCCATATGGGTGGACAGGATGTTGTTATTTGGCAACATTAAAATTGCCATATGAAGTATACACTATTGAGAAAGGTGAAGCACCTGATGACACCCAAGCTAAGGTAATTCCTGGGTATAGACATAAAAGGGAAATGGCTCAATTTCATAATTTAGAGGCCTATCACTGGAGGATAAGTATAGGAGAAAAATGGGGAATAGGCTTATTTCCATGGTACGGTGTGACCTTCCTAGCAGACCATATTGATAACATCACTTACACCTTACAGGGATTTGCTAATGAGACTATTAGAGGGTTTGAATATTTATCAAATACTCAGAAGAGTCACAGATTGACGTTATTAAAGCATGATATGGCTCTTGATTACATTCTGGCTAAGCAAGGGGGGTTATGTGTAGCTCTTAATTTAACAGGAGATGCTTGTTATACTTTAATCCCTGATAATTCTGATAATATGACTAATGTAATAGGGGCACTAAAAAAGATAAGAGAGGCATTTGGCCCATCTCAAGGAGCAGGATGGTCTGTGAATGCATGGTTGCTGGAAAGATTAGGACCAATGGGAACATTGTTGGCTCAGTTGTTTGGTGCTGCGCTTTTGTCGCTATGTGTAATGTTCTGTTGTTGCACACTGATATTGACTTTTGCTAAGGCAATGATTTTAAGATGGGTTGGAATTGTAATGCCGGGGGAACAAATGCAACTGCCATTATTACCTAGGACAGATTCAGAAGAAGATGAGGGATTAGTATTAGAAGGTGATTTGGTGGATAAATATCCATTCTGAGTATCTACTTGGATTATGACTTTAATTTAATGAATCAAGTCTTTTATCATAAGTTATAACACCTATGTTATATTACCACAGATTATGCAAAAGGGGATTTAAGTACATGATAGTATGGCTGAAAAGGGTGGCTTGAAAGATGATTTTCTGAGTAGTAATAGTTTGACACGTATAATACTGTTGTTGTGAAATCTGCATTTGATGTTTTGAAGAAAAGATATTGGCTGTTGTTTCTATCTTTCCCTTCAGACTAGCGTGGGGAGTACCATTGTGGGGGACTGGTATTCAGAGATCCCAAGAGGCAGAAAAGGGGTCAGATGTTGATGGACATTACTAATCGAGAGATCTGAAGATCTTTCAAACAAGGACATTGTAAATTCATCTATCCCGACTCACCATCAAGGAACACTCACCATCAAGGAACACCGTTGTTGATGAACTCCAATGTGCCACATTTAAATTTGTCAATTATTACTGTCTGTACTCTAAATACACTACATGTATAAATAGTAGTTTTGATATGTATAATCTATTGATATTATTTTGTAAATGAGTTGTAAGATGATGTGTTTTATTGTGAGTAAGCACAGCGTGACCCCAGGGGTTTTGATTTTTTCTCGATACTAGGGTCAGTAATGGTAGGCAGGGACAGGTGTATTGGAAGGTCCGATGGGTCGACCAGCCTGAAAGTACACATTATGTTTGGTTTAATTTGGGGTTCAAAATGTATTTACTCACACTAGAAGATGTCCATATTCAATATATATATCAATGAGACATTCCTTCTTTTTACATTGGCCTGGAGTACAGTATGTGGTCGCCTGGGGCAGAGGGACCGTGAGAGAGTTTTTCCTGTCTTGGATGATTGAGGGATATTAAAAGTGAGATAGCTGCCTGGCAGGTTTTCGCTCTCACATTCTGGGAAATAAGTGTTAAAAAAGGCAAACATAGAAGGAATAGGTCTTTAGAAGCACATGTAACCATGTGTGTGATGCTCTTTTATTTTATTGAGCCTCTGATTAGGCTCAAAGGGGGCAAATGTAGTATATTCATTGGCTTTGCAGATGTAGAAAAGAAAGGGGGTCCCGTTTCTTGACCAAATATACACAAATTGAACAGACATAAGATGCTGTTTAGATTTGGACATCCCGTTGGGCAGACGTGTCAGTGAGTTAAACGCTGTCCAGAAGTGACCATGGACCACTTAGGTAATGGGGGAGCTAATGGCTGTTCCCTATGGATGAAATGTAAACATTCCATATATGGCAACATTCCAACAGAATGTGGCGTGAAATAAGGTATAAAAACTCAAGGTATTCCTAAGTCGGGGAGAGAGAGACCGAAGGGCACCCAGAATTGGCAGACTCTCTCCACACTGTTCTTTCGATTGCAATAAAATATATTATTGTTACAACTAAAGACGGTGGCTACAGACTCTCCTTTTTGAATAACAAGTCCATCTCCAGAAGAAGACGAACCGAGACGACACACACAGCTTGTCTTGTCCCTGTAGAGAAAAATCGTCAGATGGGGTATAAAGCCCCCCAGCATTGAGCAGTGGAACTGTATTCTCTGGAATGATGGTGTTCCAGCCAATACTCTTGGGATGAGCTTGAAGTGAGGTGGGGTGGTGATCATCCAACATCACTAACGCTGTTATCAAATTCTCACAGCAATGCTCCAAAATCTAGTAAAAAGCCTTTTTCCCTGGACAGTACAGACAGTTACTCCGACAAAAACAGGATTAACTCTTTTAATACTCTTAAATTCAGATGAAACAATGAGCTGGTGTCCAAATGCTACTGAGGACCACCATTTGCATCACAATTTCGATGAACTCTCTTAACGGTTCTCTCTTAACAGCTCACAGAAGGCAATGTGTTTTACATTAGTTTCAGACAGTGCTACCTGATTGACATGGTTCCAAACAATGCCAATTTACACATTACTGACCTTTTTGCACTTTTTGCACAGGAACGACATATTCCTCATTTAAAATGCTGCCAAAAGGCAACAACTTTCAATAAATCAATCACGCCAATCAATAACCTGGGTGGAGTTGATGAGTGACAGGACGGGGCACTCACGGGGCCAGGCTGAGGGATCCACCCCTGAGGTAATCCCATTAATACATTCTGTGTAAGGATACCTCAAAACAATCACATAAACAATTGAGCCAAGCCCTGTACTGTGTCATGATATGACCAACCAATGTCCCCGTATATGTGTTTTGACAGTTATATATACTTGCTCTATATGTGTATTCACTAGCAACTAGCAACTATTTCCTTATAATAAATATTCAGAATAAATGTGCAATACAATGAATGTACAATACACTTACAATACATTCCTTCCTGGTACTGGAGAGCAGTACTCGTCATGTAAATCATTTGTCAAAATTGTAATCCACTCTCCTTGTCGAAGACACATTGTTAATCTGACTCACACTGTTGCAGGTCTCTCTGACTAGCCCCTTGAGTGTCCATTCTGTCACCCATCAACTTCACCCACGTTATTGATTGATGTGGTTGATTTATTAAAGCTTGTTGTCTTTTGGCAGTATTTTGAATGATGAAAATGTTGTTCCTGTAACAGGTGCAAAAAGGTCAAAATGTGTAAATTATGTTTGGAACCATGTCAACTGAGTCCTTAGACTCAATCTCCCAGGATTCCTTGGGAGATCACATGGCACCTACATCTCAAGAATTATCCAGTCACTTCTGGATTCTAAATCTTAGCTTCATTAGGCTTATAAAGACCATAAAAAATATATGTATATACAATAGAATTATTGTTGTGTTTTCTGAGAAATATTGCTTATTTGTTTGTTGTTTGATGTCATATTTTGGCTTTTGTTTGTATGGCTATGTTCCCAAAATTAACTAAGCAGGACTGGTACTTCAGCAAAAGTGGGACGCTATTTGGTAAATGCAGCAAGACATCATCATAGAAGCTATATGTTCATGCACAACCATAAATAAAAGCACACACCATATAACACCAATGCCAAACTTATCAGAGCTTAGTAACACTGAGATAAATAACTGATCAGTACAGTGATTTATCAGTCTACTCAAGCTTTAGTAGAGCTCAGTAACACTAAGATAAATAACTGATCAGCAAACATCAGTAAATATCCTATATATATATATATATATATATATATATATATATATATATATATATATAGTATTTCTCTGTAAAATTAAACTAATTTTAATGTAAATACTGTGAATTGCTGCAATTTCAATATGTTACATGGACTGAATGCATCATTTCTGTATTCTGAATACACACTCCTAGTACTTACTTTACATCCCAACTCTGGCTTTCTAGAAGACTGGACAAAAGTACAGACATTTTTTTTATCCAGCATTTTTACTGAACTATCACTTCTAAGTGAAACCTATGCTTAATAAAACGTTGCTTAAAGATGAGGCAGTTGCTAGGTTTGCTTCACCGCACTACATAACCTTCACCTTTCTGTCTGCTTTTCTTCCCTGCTATTGTTTCGTTTGGAGAGCAAAGTAGCTAATTCAGCTGATGCACCTAAGCATCAGTGTCCTCTGTGTGTTTTCTGCCCAGCTGTTGTGATTGATTGAATTACGAGGGGTTTAGATTGTGATTAGCATGTGATTACTATTAATACAGCGCTTGTGTGTAGTCTCTCTCCTGTCCTATTACAGAGGGCAGAGAAGGGACAGTGTGTGTGTGTGTGTGTGTGTGTGTGTGTGTTTAAAAGTGATAGAGAGGGGTCAGTGCTGATGTGTCAGAGTGTGGAGGGAATAATTAGATATTATTGGAATCCAGATGTTGCCGAGCTGGGTCACACCTGGAGGGAGCCATTAAGAATGGAGCAACACATGACATCACAACAACAAACATCTGTGTTTCCTGTGGGAATGTGTGTGTGTGTGTGTGTGTGTGTGTGTGTGTGTGTGTGTATGTGCACGTATGTATGTGTCTTTGTGCATGTGAACAGTGCTCATGGTATCTTAGGACTACAGAACTAGATCACGCTGTTACTATTTTAGATGTAACTGAACTTATCGTGTTGGCCCTTCTGTTTAAATGCCACATATTAACATATAAATCTCATATAAGGGGCATACATCAACATGGTATTTTTAGTTTAGTTTTTAGTCTGGATGTATTGTAAAATATCTGACATCTAAAAAAGATCTATTAGAATAATAACATGTGATCTATTTGTTTTTGTCATCAAATATTATAGAAAATTATACAAGAGAGAGAGGCATGGAAAAGAGAAGTTAAGAAAGATGGACACAGAGGCAGATCGGACAAGAAAGACAAAGAGAGAGAACGAAAAACAGAACAGACAGATTCACAGAGAAAGAGACAGAGACAGAGAGAGGGGGATAGACAGACACAGAGAGTGAGAGAGGCATAGAAAAATAGAGAAGAAGAGAAAGACAGACACGGCGAGAGAGAGAGAACAAGAAAGATAGAGAGGGAAAACAAGAGAACCAGAAGAGACACGGACAGAAAAAGAGAACGCGAGAGACAGACAGAGGTCAAAGGAACAAGAGAGACAGAAAACAAGAGCTACATAAGGAAAGAGAAAGAGGCGTAGAGAAAGAGAGAGAGAGAGAGAGAGAGAGAGAGAGAGAGAGAGAGCGAGAGAGAAAGAAAGTGGTACTAGAGAGCTCTACAGCTCGGCTGTCTGGTTAGTTGAAGCCTCAAGACTAAAACTGGCATGGAGGAGGCGGGAAAAGGGTGGCAGGTTAAGGGGATGGATGGATGGATGTAGGTATGAGAGGCGAGTGACAGAGGTTAGAGGTCAATTGCCTTCCATTTAAACTAATCTGATGGTCGGTATGGAGTCATGGCAACATTGGTGGGTGGAGAGGGTGCATAAGTGTGTGTGTGTATCTGTGTGTGTCCATTGTGTTCAGAACACCAGGAGTGTCATAAAACAATGAACTGACTCCATGTCTCAAGTAATAAAGGGAATGAGTTAGGGACAGTGCTTTTACACACACACACACACACACACAGCCTTTTTTTAATCTCACTATATGTGTGTGTTTATGTGTGTGTGAGGGGGGCATGAGGGGGTGGTAGTATGCTGCTAAGAGACTCACACCAGTATTTAAAATCCATTCCATCTCCAACAACTCCCCTGCGAATCCCCTGACTACATCTGCAGGGGGCTCAGGTTTATCAAGAAAAGGGCAACCCCCCAAAAAAACAGCTCCCGCCTTTCTGTAGCTGTAGCATTGAAGATCACCCCAGGGGTGACCCTACTCCACATTTGGTGGCTCACATGTGAGATATTTTTTTTTTTTATAGATGCTAAATGTACACTACTGGTCAAAGGTTTTAGAAGACCCTAATTGTTACAGTTCTTACTGACATATGAGCACTTAGAGTCCAGTTAGTAACCTGCAATGTTACAGTTCAGTGGCCTCATATCATACAGAGGTAAGCAGTTACCTGCCTGGGAGAGTTTTATGGAACCAGTCTTTGGTAAGATGAACTTAAGCTAACCCTAAACATAACACTAACCTCAATGAAGTTCTCACAGTTTCTCCAGGAGTTGTCATCCATTCATTCCTTTTTCAGAAGCTCTATACCAGAGAAAAGCAGAAAGCTGTGGTGCTGCGGTTTTCTCCATCATTCTTCATGTTGATGAGCTGGGTTGTGTGTATTTCGCAGAACTGTGCTACCAGCGGATGGGCAGTCTTTGTGAATATGTACAAATATGTTTGTTGAGATGTTACAATTTTGGGGTGCACTTTAGTTGTACATGTACACATTTTATGAGATGACTAAAAAAATGATGGCTGCTGGCTGATGTATCAGAGCTGGGGATTTGGCTCTTTCTTCAGAGTGCACTAGCTGTCTAGCGATGCTTCACTGGAGGCAGTTTGAAAAGAGAAGTTCCAAATTGTGTAGAAAATGGGGTAAACTTAAATAAAAATAGATAGACCATTATAATTCTTATAGGTGTGTTTTTCCTTTAGAGAAATTACAGATGAAGTCAGGCCTGACTGATCCAAATCACAAGATTCTGAGAGTCAACAGATTATGTGATTGCCAGCTTACATGACATTACCTTGAAACTCTTCTTAACACTGGACCAGGTCTCAGTTTCAACCGTAAAGAGAGTGGCAGTAGGAACGTCATTGCAAAGATGGCAAAATAAGAATAGCAGGCTTGTCTGGGTCATGCAACACTGTCAGTGGACTACTGAAACATTGGGGGCTTCCTAAAACTTTTTGCCAGTAGTGTATGTACAGGCCACAGGTTCCCAACACTACTCCCCTGACTCTGTTGCACCAGTTTGCATAGGTTTGGACATACATTGGTGCAAGTCTGTAGGGCCTAGTGTCAGAAGGCTATGTCTTCATTTGAGGTCATGGACAAATGCATGACCCAAAGCAAACTATATAAAGCACCCAGGGATGATTTAAGACATAGCAGAGAGAGTACTGGAGTGGCCAGCAAAGAGTCCAGATCTAAATCCAATAGAAGACATGTGGAATGAAATGGAGCTGGAGTTGGAAAAAGAAGAAAAATTGGACCAGAATTCCAGAAGAGAGGAGTGAGAAACTCATTCATGGTGCCAAATATTAGGTTGAGGGTTCCAGATTGTCCAGTCAAATTTCCAGTCCAGTCAGTATTTGAGGAGTTCTCTCTCTCTCTCTCTCTCTGTTGTGTTGTTCCAATGCAACTTCAACAGTGTTCTGGCAGAAGTGCAGGGTTGCCAGTAAGTCTTGTCTAAGCTAGAAACAACAAACTAATGTGTACATAGAGACAAACAGCAAACACCATCTGAACCTATGTATACACATGCTGCCATGGAAACAACTGACAGTCTCTGCGGAAAGAAATGTTCAGGTATAGAGGAGAACTGACTAACTCTAACTGAGTTGAATTCATGTTGCCACTTTGTGATTGTTTATTTGTTATATTTGTTCACAGCAAAGATCTTTAAATACACAGCTTTCTTAAGTAACTATCCAACCAACACAACCAGATCACCAGCCTAGGAGTTTCTGCCTCTGTTAAGCATCACTGAACCGGGTCTGTGGTGATGTAAGTGGATGTGTGAAGCTAAATGTTTAAACCAGGTAAATTAGTTGAATTAATTACTAAATTAAAGTAATTACTAATTACTAAGTGTTATGATAAAAAAGTGTTTTCTTTTCTGCCCTGATCCAGTCAATCAGGATCATGGCCCATTCAAGCATATTTTAATGAAGGGACAAATTCCAATTTCCAGCCACTAGTTAAAAGTCCACCATCATACAATGCCACCAGTGCTGCAGTGGTTGAAAAGGGTTAACAGCACATCTTTATAAAATACTACTATAGCAATAGTAGCAATAGCCCAGTAGCGATACTTACCCTGCGAAAGCGATCCTAAAGCCATGATAGTGATACTAATGCTGCAGTAGTGATGCTAATGCAGCTGTAGCATTGCTAACTTCACAGTACCAATGTTGGGTGAGGCCAGCAGCTGGTGTGCTGCTAATATTGCGATAGCAATATTGAGCTCCATTTCCCTTTACAAATAATATGTCAAGCAAGGAGACATAATTTCAGCTTACCTAAGATTACAGCTCCTCTCTGCAGCAAATATACTTATTAGCTTTGTGGCAAAAATGTAGTTCTCAGACAGTCAGTATGAGAAAAAGCCTCTTCTAGGCAAATAAGAGGCAGTCAGCCAGCCAGCCAATCACTCACTCACTCAGCCAGTCAGTAGGTGAAATTGCCTTCTTCCAAGATGCCCTTCTTGGTGGTCCAACAATGTTTTTTTCATATTTTATCATGTTATAAACTGTAACATGACACACCACCTCTGAAGTAGTTTTTGACATGTTTGACATGTTTGGTAAAGATAAGTCTTCCACTATAAAGACTGTAAAGGTTGCACGGTAATCCCAGGGCACCTGTTCACTTCTCAACACCTCCTTACCATATATCACACACATTACCTTAATGACCCTGAGGTTAATGCACACACAAACACACTTATATATATCACATGCTTATCTCCCTGGGGCTGTTAAACATGTCTGGGTGCTGAATTGCAAATCAAGGATCAATAGGTTCCTGACGCATAGGGCAGCCTTTAGTGCTTTAGGACATGATGGGTTATGCTGGCTATGATGCTTTATGAGCCTCTAGAGAGAGGTCATAATGTCTCAGCCCTCCTACGCTAAAATACATTCATGAATATATTATGGAATTAATGGAAAAGCCGATTCTTGAAGGAAAGCCCACTACTACTGTGGTAGCCCCTAAAGTCACACAGGATTTAGTTTTACAAGCTTTTTTAATTATGACTGTGTGCAGTTTATACTACGGTCTAGAACAGTTCATAAAACAGGACCATATGAAAACAGAACTTCAAAAAAAAAAAAAAAACTTTTAAAGACTGTTTAACAGCCTCCAAACTGTATCATTTTTTCATTTCTTCCCTTTTTTCTTTCCTTCCTTCCTCAATTCTTTCCTGTTTTTGTCCTACTTCTTTCTTTATATCATCCTCTCTCTACTTCTTTCTTTCTTCCCTTTTATTCATTCAGTCAGATATTCTTTCTTTCTTTCTTTCTTTATCTTTAAGGTAACTTTATTGTTACCTTATTCTTTTTTTTGTATTTCTTTTTCACTCTTTTTCCTTGGTTGTTACTATAATGTTTTCTCTTTTTTTTATCTTTCTATATTTATATCTTTCGTAAATTTATTGTTCCCTTATTCTTTTCTTTCTTTCTTATTTCCCTTTTTGTTCTTTTTTTTTTTGTTTCTTTTTCATTTTTTTCTTTCCTGTATTTTTCTTTCTTATTGTCCGTTTCCTTTATGATTCTGTCTTTTCTTCTTATTTTATTATTATTGTTCTTGTCTGTCTTTCTTTCCTTCCGTCTTTCTCTTTCTTTCCTTTATTTTCTCTTCTTTCTTTCTTTCCTTCCTTCTTTTTTCTTTCTTTCTTTAATGTTCTTTTCTTCCTACATTTTTGTTTTAATTAATGCTATGGTTTATTCATTAATTCACTCATTTGTTCTTCCATTCTTCCTTCTTCCATTCTTTGCTTCTGATTGTCTCTTTTTTCTTTTTCTCTTCTTTTTCTTCCAACCTTTTCTTTCTATTATTCACTCATTTATTCATTAAGTAATTTGTTCTGTCTTTCTTCCTTCCTACTTTTTTCTTCCTACCTTTCATTTATTCATTCAGTCATTTACTTGTTTGTTCTTTCTTTCTTTCTTTCTGTACTTGGTTCATTTAGAACGATTAGAAATGAAACTTACTTTTCTATTCTCACATTCCAGAGTTCATAAGAATTGATTAAGCTATTTGAAAGCAGCTAAATGTGAACACAGAGATGGGTAACCTTTTAGCTATTTCTGTTTGAGTCCTGTAAATGAATTAATGTTGTTAACCAAGGAACCGTTTAGGACAAATTTAAAGATAACCTTTAAAATGTAATAACCTTTTGACCGAGGAACACTTAAAAGTGTAATTTATTTTTCTATTCAGTGACCAAGAGTCCTAGAAGCTAGCATGCAAGCACATAACACATACTCACACTCTCTCCCTACGCATGTGTTTGTCTGAGAGACTTCAGAGAAAGCCTTTGTCCAAAGGGCTGAGGATTGAAGCGGTTATCGGTGTCTGCACTTTTTCTTCGGGTGGCCTCCAGTTTCTTTTCCTCTGCTTTACTAAGGGGGAAAGGCAGTTTGTTGGATGTGTGTGGTGCAGATTATAATGTTTATTCACTCCAAACACACAGTTCTGTCTGTCAGTCAAGCCTGGAGACGAGAGACGCAGGCTTTGGCCTTCTGTCACTCATGCTAACTGCTGTCACTCAATGCAGAGGAGGACAGAACGAGACAGAGAGCAAGATGGATGAATTTCACACAACAGAATGGACACATAAGTCACCATCAGTGGCCGCTACACCTGGTCAGCTCATCAAATGGGTTCTCAGACTCGGTCTGGGTGTCATTCCCGCGGCAGGAGACGAGCCAGGTGCACTGTCTACATTAACATGACCATCCATCAGTGAGATCAGACCACAATGCACTCATCCATCATGAATGAAACTGAGAGAGCGAGCAGACTGGCCCACTGTAGCCCCGTTAGTGCATCTCCATATTGAGCTCGGTGGTTAGTGCTGCATGTCTCCAAACCACAGAAACTTGATACAGTCACTATTATCTAGACTGGCAGACGACTGTCACCAGGTAAATGACTGAAACGTTCCATGTTGCTCAATTTTCAGCACTGTAAGATTGTTACTTTACCCAGTGTGTGAATGTGGTTTCAGATAAACCATTTACTTTAACTGCAGCATTTAATGGCTTAACTATCATTAACTTAAATAAGGGTTCACACACAGATTGGTTTCTACACTTAGTTCTGTAAGCAAATCAAACGTGGCTGAAACTGCAACTACATTATGCCTTATTTCCAATAAGTAAATGCCAACTTTCAGTTGAAATACTCCAGTCTCAGCTTCAAATGGCCCTGTGGTGTAATGCGCAAATGCGGCTTTGCCATCAGCAGACGGAATCTGAGAGAGCACAATTGGCCATGCTCTCTCCATGATAGTAGATGGTGCTCTTTCACCAGTGGGGACCTGGCACTTCATTGAGCATGCTGGTTCCTCGACAAGGCCGCAGATATGTTAAGAAGATATGTTAAGTCTCCACCCTTCTAGAGGTGGGAGCCTTGCTAGTGCTAGGGGGAGTTGCTAAAGGGTGGGTTACTTGGCAGTACCAAAGGGAAACAACTAACACACACAATAGAAACACTCCAGTCTAAATTCAATTGAATAAGTAATCTCAGTTTTGCTGCAGCAAAAAACTTTTTTTTAAACTTAGCCTTCGCTCAAAACCAGGAGACCTGTTTAAACTACAAGATCTCCACTGTGGTTGGTGGGTACCACAGTTCTTAGGAAAACGCTGTTAGCATGTCTGTTGTGCTGACTTTGAAAGCCCTGAGTCTTTTACTAGAAGGAAGTGGTTAGAGGATGATGTCCTGGGTGAGAGGGGTCAGATATCATCTTGCACCCTTCATGACCCTGTTGTAAATATCCTGGAGCATTGACAGAGTCTACATGACATATATTGTTATGAATGATGTGAGGATGGACTCTGTGATTGCTGGGTAGAACTGAATCATCAGAGCCTGCGGCAAGTTAAATTTCTTCAGTTGCCTCAGAAAGAACATTCTCTGCTGTGCTTTCTTGGCTATAGAGGCCATGTTCCCCTCCAACTTCAGATTCCTAGATATGGTGGTGCCTGGAACTAAAGTGACTCCACAGTGGAAACTACATAGCCATGTGTCTGTGTGGGAGGAGATTAAGCTTAGTAACACTTCAGTAACACTTGCGACAACTGAAGCTGCAATGTAGTAAAATGCGGGGGGGTTGTTTATACTGTAGAGCACTGGACTATGTGAACCAGGCCTTGTGGCCTTCCTATGCTAGTGTTCTCAGAAAGGTAGCTGAAACTCAGCATGCAATGAAGTGGAAGCTTGGCTAAATGTTAACTGGTGTTAACCAATTTTCTCCACATCACAAACTGGACTACATTAGAACACATCAGATGTCTTTCTGGTAACTCAAGAAATCTAAACCCAGGAAAGCAAGTGAGTGCTAGGCTGTAAGCTAGCCTGGCTACAGTCTCATCAACTAGCTAACCAAGTTTGTGTTTGTCTTAGACATTTTCTATTTTCTATAAGCTTCAGCACAGCATTTGTGAGTGTCAAGAGTACTTTTAGGAGGCGTTGATCGTGCTTCTCCTAGCTCTTGCCATACATGACTTTGTTCATTTTTGTAAGCTATGGTGCCTTCATGATGTCTCAGGCTGTCATTCATTTCTTGCTGGGAAATCTCAGGTGTGTGTTAATCCGAAGGGCAGGCAATTAATAAATTCTTCTGAATGGTTTCGGAAGAGCTTTGAATTTTCTCTATTGAATGGAATCTGCCAAAACCTGCTGGCTGCATCCAGCAGTGAGAAAAACTTTGTAACCATCCAGCTTGTGCAACATATTATCGAGGGTTGGCAGAATGTACTCTTCCCATTCCACTGTGTGGTTTAGGTGAATGAGGCCCACACATATCCTCACTCTGTCCTGTTTTCTTCACCATGCAGTAATATCCCTGATCTCCTCAATTAAACCACCTATGAGCATTCTATCAAATTTCTCTTTTACCCGGAGCTGGAGCAGTACTGGCACTCTTACTAACAGATCTGCACTAACAGAGCATGGCGTTGACACATCTTCTGTCCTGCAATCAGGGAACAGGTAACAGTTGGTCCTTCAACAATGTATATGTTAAAGTGATACTTATTGTTTTTCTACCATAACTTAAATGCATAGTATCACTGATTTTGCATGTGAATCTTCAGCTCCTGTGTCTATTTTAAACACACCACTAACCTGAAAAGTGCAACATGTGATTACGTAATGACCTAACTTACCACATTTACGGCACTTCACTCACCTGGCAGGGCAGTTTTCACAATTTGTCGGGGGTGCTGCCGGGGATTTTGGGCCCCACAACTCAATCACCCTTTTCCTGAATATTCCTCAAAGCACCTTAAGAGGTTCCTCCACAGTTTCAAACTGGAGAACCTCCAAAATTTCCCCACGGATCTGACACTTTTAACAGTGTAATAAATTAACAGGTGAGTGTATGCACAATATATCTGCAGTCTGCATGATTTTAAACTTGTCGATTCACAAAGAGCAAGGCTTTTTCCTTCTACACAGAAGGAGAGTTTGCATATGACACCAAAGTGGGTGATAGAGAAATGAAACCTTGATTATAAACACACACAATAAACACACTATATATTTAATAGCAGAGTGTCTTCCTCCCTGAGAGCTGATAAAGAAGTCTAATCTTCCTCTGATAAGAGGAGCTCATTGACGTCACTGTGCACCACTTGAAAAGCTGTATTGGCCCTTCCAGAGAATGAAAAGAGACAGATAGAAGTCGTCCCGGGCGGCGAGGAATAAAGTTTCCTTTTGTTGCCGGAGCGCTGTGATGTTGGAAAAAAAAAATCTCCGAGCGGATTTGAAACTAATCGCTTCTAGGAACCACTCGATAAGTGCAGCTGGCTTGGGCTGGCAGGGGAACACAGTGAAGGATAGAGTTTAAACAGCGGAGGAGTGTGCTCAGGTTTCACTCTCTATAGCCAGCTATTATCACCACTCTTTTAGAATGGGGGATTATTCTTACTGCGCACTTTTGCTTAGCTGGCGCTCTTCCATCAGCCCTGGGGTTTTTCACCCTCGTCTGTCATTCCTTCTATCTTTCTTCTTTTTCTTTTTCCATCCTTTCACCTCTACCCATTGGTTTTTATGTTTTCTGATGCATCTTTCTTTTTTTCCTTGCTATTATTTTCATTCTTTGCTCCTTTCTTTCCATTTCGATCACTTCTCTGACCTTTTCTCCCTTTCTCATTCTTTCTCAATCATAGCATTCCTTTTCATTTTTCCTTATTTTTTCACTTTTTTCTAGCACTTCTCTAACCATTCCTCCCCCCTTTCTTGTCATTATTTCTTTCTTTCTCTTTCTTATTTTTTAAAATTATTTTATTGATCCTTTCTTAATTTTTCTTTCTGTTTCCTTAATTCTCCTTTTTTTGATTTCCTTTTTTCTTTTCTCTCTTTCTTTGTTTCCTTATTATATCTCTTTCTACCCTTCTTCTTTATTTATTATATCCCTTTTCTTTATATATTTGTTTAGTTTTCTTTATTTCTTTGTTTATTTAATTTCATCTTTATTTCTTTTCTTTCTTTCTTTCTTTCTTTCTTTTCCTTCTCTCTTCATGAGTCTGGGATAAGATTTGTAAGGATCAGCCATTCAGCTGTCCACACAATAATTTACAATTGCAACAACTGCCAACATGGTCAGTTCAGGTCACATAAAATGTGTAAAGACGACTCCAACAATCCTAAAATATCATCACAGGATCCACAGGTAGCTCTTGCCACAGCTGTAAGTACAGCATCCACCATCAGAGACCACACTCATTTTCTTGGGTGGTGTTCAAAGAGGAAACCTTACTGTCAAAGCAAGACTTTCTTTCCTTCACCTACTTTCTCTTCTTTGCCTCTCTTGCATTCATTCTTTTTTTCTATCGTTTAGCCCTACCATTTTCTTTTTCCCCCTTCTCTTTCTTTCTCTCTCTCTCTCTGTCTCTCTCTGTCTTTCTCTCTCTCTCTCTCTCTCTCTCTCTCTCTCTCTCTCTATTTCTCTCTCTTTCTTTCTCTGTCTGTCTCTCTGTTCTGGTATGATGTAGTAGAGCAGTGGCTGCTGGCCCAGAGGCTTGCTGAAGGTCTTTTACCCAGAATAGTCACTCTGTCCTCCTGCACTTCCACCGCCTCCCCTGGGTTGCAACTCTGACCAGCCTGGTTTAAAAGGTACCCTTAATGACCACTGCTGCCATGTGGACCACTGACTGCCATAAAACAAAGATAGACAAAGGCACCAGGAGGGTCTTCCTCCCTGTAGAGTCATATCTCACTGCCTTCAGCAATTACTGACCCCACAATTACCAGGGTTTTCCTTGCTGTTGTCCAATGTATGGTGTAGGACTGCAGTAGACATAACGTGCAAAGAATACTTATGAGCCAATGTGTGTGTGTGTGTGTGTGTGTGTGTGTGTGTCTGTGTGTGATGATTCAAGCATATAGTTAGCACAGTGCTAATGAGTGCACATAACATTGCATTGCTTGGTATGTACATTAGCCTTGTAGCCAAAGCAAATGTAAAGAAACAGATCTTGATGAGCCTATTTAGATTAGAGGAACACTGATAGCTTTAACACCAACACACCAGCAGAGCTTTCAAGCAGTGTGCATCGTTCCCATCGTCATTGTGCCATGCATGCTGTGGTTATTTGTTATGAACGTGTGACAGGCAGCGAGCAAAGGAGCAATAAGCGTGAAATGGAGAAAAATCCATCACCAGAAAGAGAGAGAGAGAGAGAGAGAGAGAGAGAGAGAGAAGTTTGACAGCTACCTATCTAGCCAATGAGCGCTCAGTTCATGCTTGTAGAGATATGCAGAGAGAGAAATAGGGGAAGGAGAAAGTGAGATGGAGAAATAGAATGAGGTAGATGGAGAAATAGAAAGAGATGGAGAAATTAAATGAGAGATGGAGAAATTAAATGAGAGATGGAGAACTGGAATTAAATAGATGGAGAAAAAGAAAGAGATGGAGAAATTGAGTGAGATAGATGAAGACATGGACTGAGATAAATGGAGAAATTGAATGAGATAGAAGGAAAAGTTGAATGAGATACAAGGAGAAATGGAATTTGATAGATGGAGAAATGAAATAAGAGATGGAGAAATGAGAGAGAGATTGAAGATGGAATGAAATAGATGGAGAAATAGGAAGAGATGGAGAAATGGAGAGAGATATAAAAATGGAAAAAGTGAGATGGATAAATGGATAGTGGGCGATGAAATAGAGTGAGATAGATAGAGAAATAGAGAGAGAGACCGAGATGCAGAAATGGAGACAGAG
This sequence comes from Salminus brasiliensis, assembly GCF_030463535.1. Classification (NCBI taxonomy): domain Eukaryota; kingdom Metazoa; phylum Chordata; class Actinopteri; order Characiformes; family Bryconidae; genus Salminus; species Salminus brasiliensis. The sequence continues at coordinate 47,890,665 of NC_132879.1, forward strand.
AAATGGAGAAATGGAATGAGAAAGATGGAGAAATGAGAGAGAGATGAAGAAATGGAATGAGATGAAGAAATGAAAAGAGATTGAGAAATAGAAAGAGATGACGAAATGGAGTGAGATGGAGAAATAGAAAGAGATGGAGAAATGAAATGAGAGAGATGGAGAAATGAGAGGGAGACTGAAAAATGGAATGAAATAGATGGAGAAATAAGAGATAGATGGAGAAATCAAATGAAAGATGGAGAAATGGAGAGTGGGAGATGGAGAAATTGAGTGAGAGATGGAGAAATGAAGAGTGAGACAAAGTTCTACTAGAAAACTACCATAAACCTCAGATGCTGATGTCTCGTCTTTCACCTCCTTCCTCCTCAACCGCCACCAGTTTGTTTTTTCCCAGTCGGCCAGGGGGTTGGCTCCGCCCCTGCCTTCCATGTACGAAGGGGTCTGTGAGGGTCCAAACATTTCAAGACCTGAAATATAATGGAAGAAAGAGAAGAAGAAATGGATAAGAGAGATGGAGGGAAGGAGAGAAAGGTGGGGAGGGGCTGTTTGTTCCTGTTTCTCAAGCTGACGTAATGTTGCGTCTTCACACCACCTCTCAGCCTGCTGGCGATGACAGCACACTGCATGTGTTTGTGTGTGTTTGCATGTGTGTGTCTGTGTGTTTGTACAGGGGGATGAAAAGACACTTTGACACACTTGACACACCTCGCTGCCTCGGGTGAAAAAGAAAAGAGCATGTGCAGCACGGCTGCTGTCTGCACAATTACACTCCATGCCCACAAACATACATAGAGCACACCAATCATAGCATTGTATAAATATCACTTAGGCACTCCAGAGGCAGAGCAAATGGCCTGCATTGCTCTCCGGTGCTTTACTGCACTGCGAATCACACAGCGCTCTGCGAGGGCAAATGGCTCCACTCTGACTGTGTGCAAAGGAGAAAATTGTGTTCTACATGCGCAGTGTTTTACACTCGCGGCGGCAATATCACAGGCCATTAAGAAGCACGCAAGAAACTTTGATTCACTTTAAAGGCCCATCTGCTGGTGAAACGACTTAGCCACACAAGCTGAAGAACGCATCGAGTAAGGGTACTCAAATATGAATCTTACAGGTGCACATACCAGATAACCACTGGGTCGAAGATTCACAGAGGGCAAACAAGCAGTATAAATCCCATACATCCCACAAAGTACAAAACTAAGCTGATGACCAAAGTATTGGGACACCTGCTCAGCCATTGTTTCTTCTAAAGTTAAGGGTAATACAGTCGTATTAGGTATGAACACAGAGTAATGTGGAAGGTCCGGCGCTGTGGCACACAAGCCTCATCCACACTGGATATGAACTAGCCTGTAGCCAACTGTTGCCTTTTTTAATGAACATGCACTGCATCATTAAGCCATGATGTCAGTGTTATCATCATTTTTTTCTATCCGTGATTGGACCACAGAACCATGTCTTACTGTTCTTCTTGCTTCTGATTTTATAAATATATAGTTTTACACAAAGATCCTTAAACACTTAAATTACCACACAGAATTTGTTGAAAACACACAAAAATATGGATCACTCTAAAAGCCAATATGATCTCAAATGAACAAAACCAACATGCTGTGGCCTAAAAACTGGACTAGAAGTAGGTCTAGGGCCAGAAGGTCACCTGGTCAATCTCCAGGACTATGCAGGATGGTGGAGAGAGTGAAAAACAGCACTCAGCATTTTCTCCTCCCTCAATGTACATCTTCTCACTATTACACGAGTGTGAATGTGAGTGTGTGTGTTCACTACCATGGGTGAGTTACATGCAAACGTGGAAAACTGCTCTGTGAGGGCCATAGTTTTTTTCTTTTTTCACAAAGCAAAAGGCTCCCAAGGCTGTTGTCGCTAATGTAGATCAACTTTTAGAATATAAACTAGATTCACTAAATATCCCCAACAATCACACAGAAAACAAGAAATTTCTCCTCCAGCCAAAAAAATGTACACTTAAGGAAACGGCAACACCCTGACGGTGAGTGTAAGTGGCAAGAGGACCCACCCTGTATGCAAATAATGGTGCTAGGAGCCAATGGGGAAGATGGAAGTTTTACTCAGAGGTTTGAATTGCACAGACAAACCCTACAGGTTTTTAAAAGCAGCACAGCTAACTTAGTTACATGGAACTAATGTTTCAATCCAACACCAGTGCAGTTCTGTTCTGGAGTAAAACCCACATCTTTCCCATTGGCTTCTGGTACTAATCATTTGTATGTTGGGCATGTCCTTCCCCCTCACTCACCGTCAATGTGTGCGGTTCTTTCCCCAGCCTATGTTCTCTTGGGTCTAGATTTGTAGCCTGTACAATGGTTGACTGCTTGGCCTCAGTTTTCTGTGTTACAGAGTTTTGTTGGTTTATGCTGTATGGGAATGGCAGTATGATAACAAACAAATGTTGTTGTTTTTTTCCTCAGTATTGAATTAATGCTTAAAGTAACTGGGTTTAATGTATGTGCAGTTGAAAAAGTACTTCATATAGTTGTTATTCCTTACTTTTGTGCATTGAAACAGTAATTTAATACTACAGATATCAGTTAGAGATGTGAGTGGACAGCATCACATCAAACTATAAATCAACAGTGCACTATAACAAAAAATTTAAAAATCCTTTAAAAACATGGTTAAAATTCTGTAGAGAATCACCATTAGTCTGCAGATGTCCCCCAAGTTATTATGATCAAAAATCTTCAATAGTTTGGGTTTAAGCTGTAGAAAGGATGAAGGCTGTAGAACCAAATTGCACTTTATTGTGGTGCTGAATTTGAACTACATCTTGCTCAGTTTTCAGCTATCATTCCAAGTGGTATATAAGCCACTAATGAATGCCAGATGTGGCCTAAGTTAGGTGATGTTAAATGTTGCTAATAGTGAAGCAGAGTTAAACATACAAGATGAAGAAATACAGGCTGGAAAATACAACATGTAAGGTCAAACACACATGAATCCAACCTAACCGAACTGACCAAAGCGGGTTCTCTTGACTCTTGACCAAACTCGACCTTTTCAAACAAAGGAAGAATCTATTAAATCAGATTTCTTTCAAATAGAAAAGATCTTTCACCGACCAAATCAAAAGAAGGCCCTGCAAATCTCCCGCCACACGGCCACTAAGATGTAGCTGTAATTAAGCTATTCTTGAACCAAACTGGCAGCAAAATGAATGACATTACTTTATTGTTCAGAGAAGATATCACAGAGTAGCAAATAGCAGTGCATATCAAATACAGGGATTTCTTAACTAGTAAAACAAAGGTAAAATGACTGGTAGCACTGACTGCCAAAGGAAAAATGCTAAACTAAAGTCAAATATCCTCATTAAAAAACATTACATTTATAACTATTTACATTAAAGGTTGTACAACTTTATTTTAAATAATTATTATCTAACACCTTCTCCACCTTCCCAAAGCCGCATCATTGCGAAACACCTTAAAAGAAATTGACAAAGCAATTGACGAATAGCTGAAAAATAACAGACCCTAAGAGTAGGTAGCCCTGGAGAAATGATAACACATTGACGGTGAGTGCCAATGGCTAGATGACGCGCCCTGTAAGGAGCCAATGGGAGAGACAAACCTACAGGTCAGTGTAAATTAATAAAGCAGCACAATTTACAAAGAAATTGATAAATCCAACATAAGTGCAGTTTCTGTTTTCAAATAAAACTAACTCCTGGCAACAACCATTTGTATATTGGGCATGTCCTCTCCTTCGCTCACCGCCAGTGTGTTGTTCGTTCCCCCAGGCTACCTTCTCTGTGGTGTTCATCTAGCTACTTAATTTTTCTGCTTAGTTTGAAATTGAGGATTTTTTTTTCATATTTTAAGCTTTTAGTTGGCAGCTAACTTTGCATTTCCTGTGATTGTTATAAAAAACTGAAATTCCTAGAGTGGGCAAAAACCTTTATAAAATGAGCTGTGTGTTTAATAATAGGTGATTATTGTAATTTTACATAATTTGAGTGTAATATAAAAAAATATATTTCTAATTTGTAATTTTGCATTATACTTAACATAACAGTTGCGTTGTTTATTTACAGACAATTAAATAGAGTTTGTATACAGTTAAAAAAATTACAATTTAAAAAATGTAAAGTTATTTTCCATATTGTTTTTTTACAAAGTAAACATTTTAAATAAAGAAAGTTTTAGTTTTAGATAAAGAACCAGGGAAGTGAGTCCATGCTAGGCTAAAAGCTGCCAAGGCCTTAGCATCAGTAAAGATGTAGGAATAATTACAAAAAGTTATTTCAGTGTTCATGTTCAGTGCTAAAAACAAAGCTATGAGCTATGAGCAATCAAAACACAGCTCAAATTCATGAGTCCACCCTAAAAGCATAATTAGCAAAAACATGTGGTTGTAAAACGGCTTCTGAGCATTTTACGTTTTGAGCAAATTCACACTCTCGCTATTTACACATCAACAAAGAAAACTCAATAAATGCATAATGGAGAGAAAGGTGCAATATAAATAAAACATGGGCTGGTGTGCTCTGGCTTTAGGAAGTGTGTGTGTATATTAGGGTGGGTGTGTCCATATTAGCCTTTATGGTGTCCTAAGCTAATGATGCACCTTCAGGTCACAGTGCCAACTATGACACACATACAGGATTCCCTACCAGCAACAGGGACACGCCATATGTTTGCAGAGGACAGCAGCATATGCCCTGCTGCAGGTAAAACGCACACGCATATAGAGAGAGAGAGAGAGAGAGAGAGAGAGAGAGAGAGAGAGTGAGTGAGTAGGAGGGAGAGTCTTTATTTAGAACTCTGCTCTACTCTATATACAGAAATATCTATTATATATAGGATATATAGAAATCAACCTTCACTACGCCAGCTCTAGAACATTTCAGAGAAGCTACCACCCTTCGCCCGGTCCCCTATTATCATGCCCTTTTGAACATCAGTCAAATCACAGCATTTACTGATGACCATCATTTTGCTCTCTGCCACAACTGACTGGTGTGCTCACTTATTTATACATGCAGCAAACCCTGTCACGTGACATCTGTGACGTCCCCGGCCGAGTTCATTCCAAACCAATGGGTGGTCGTACTGTTCTGATATGACAGTGTGCGAAGCTTGTACTGTTTGTATACTGTTTGTATACATATCTACCTGTTTATATATATTGCTGTTGGCTACTCACTGCACACTGAGTGGTAATTTCTGGCTTGTCTACATCATCTGTGTAGACACGGTTATGCCCTTTTTCGGACTGTCTATTTCTGCTCTGGTTGTTTGGTTTCAGATCTATGGTATTGACCCCACCCTGTTTGGACTTTTCTTATTTGCCTTTCCCCATGTATCTGTTAAATTGGCTCCACATTTCATTTTTAAAAAACCCTTTTCTAGTTTCATATCCCTAAGCATCTGGTTTGTCTCACCAGTGGGTTGTTTTTAACTTTTGTGTTGGGATTTTTGTATAATAAATGACTACGCTGCTGCCTGATGGAAAGCTGTTTGACAGATTCTCTTGCAATTAGCTTCCTCATGTGCGGTTAATTAAGACTGATAATTGACCCATTGGGTTGTAACTGTGACACAGTCACTAACCCAGCAGCTGACCTACACAAAAAAACACCCAAACTCTACCCAACGCTGTGAAAATAACAAAGCAAAATGACTCAGAATAACTCCAAATAACAGATAGCATTTGGGTAGAAAAGAAGACAAGCCATTAGGTATTATTGCTTTTGTATTTTCTTAACTATGATATTATAATGTTAGCCATTTATATTTTCCTATAGAGTAACTACTCTCCAGCCACTGATAATGAAATTCACTGCAGTTGGAAATTCAGTCAGGTCTAAATGAGTGTATAATCATTTCATATTAACATAGCCAAGAGAGTTCCTCATCCAAATGAGTCTGTTTGTGCAGTGGCTGAAGGTGAACTGAAAGGCTCCTGCTGGTAAACAAGAGAAAAAGGCACAGAGATGTCCGGCGCTGACCGGGTTAGGTTCACCTCTGGGTCTGTATGATACATAATTGAGTGTCTGCAATGCAGGTCTGCTTGTGGAAACATTAGTGCCTGTATGCCATATGAGGATTATTTTTTTTACATTTGGCACTGGTGTGTTTGTGTGTGTGTGTGTGTGTGTGTGTGTGTGTGTGAAAGAGAGCAGATGGTCCTGGTGACCATGCAGGCCAAAGAAGTCAGCAGGTGGGTGGAGCTTTCACCCTCAGTCATCTCTCCTCTCTGTCTCTGGCTGTCTGGGTGCCGTCCTGCTTATAATTCCTCTCATCCTTCTCTGTAATTGTGAACTCTAATCCACCAGCAAACACCACACACACACACACACACACACACACACTTTTGAGAGAGAGAGATACAGATAGAGTATTACACATACCCTACATACAATGTCTAACATCTGGTTTACACAAGATGATTTTATAATGTTACAAATTCCACCCATTTTTTGACCTTCAGTCATCACAGCCACCACACTGTAAAATTCATCCAGTCCCTCAGAACCTGAGGTTTCTATCTTTCAGAACCTGTGAATAATCAGCACTTACATGAACACAAATAGAAAAGTGTTACTTGTGCTTTTAATGAGTGAATTACATTTTTTAAGCAACTCAGCTCTCCTCTCAGCTCTTATTGCTTAGAGATCCTTAATGCAAGAAGTCACCAGAGTCAGCGATCACAGGATTTACAGGATGTTGTAAATATTGATTGTGTTTAATTTAAACAATTTGAAATCCGGGTTCTAATGAGAGAGAAATATTTGAATATTGTCTTAAAAATACTGTGTTGTAAATATATTACCCTTGTATAACACCAACATACTTACATGGAACTGAAAACCAACTATCAAAAATACTAAATATAATGTTTTAGTCCCACGGACAGCGGATTGGAATCAGAATGAGAATTAAAACAACGCTATGTTGCATTTTTACCTTGAAATAGCTTCAAAATGATGCTCCACTGACCTGTAATTGTAACATTTTCACTGTCCTTGCAGTCTATTCATGTTCTCATAGCCGACATCCCATTTTATGTGAACGTTTGAGACTAAAAAGGCATTGTGGGTATTTAACGGTGACTAATATCCATTGTAATGTAAATATATTACCTTTGTATAACACTGTTGATGAAGGCAGCTTCAAAATCATTGTGCGGCTCCAATGACCTGTAATTGTGAGAGTAACGTCACTAACACTACTGCTCTGGGCTCAGCGGACTGTAACTTTGAAGACACAGACGTGAAAAAGCGCGCTAGAACTGTGTAAGAGTTACCCGAGTCATATTTCTATAAGTCGGGTATTATTACTCTAGCATGTCAGTCCACATGCTTCTTTGCATCAGATACTGGTTCTCTATCTCTCAGCTCATCCAGAAAAATTTATCTTTTAGTAAGTGCAAATTATGCTATCCGACTGGGGGAGCCCAGGAGCTAGAAATGCCAATTTCCCATAGTGTTGCAGTGAAATCCAGAATTGAACTCAAAAGGAGTGCTGCACAGACAATTCTTAAATGGTCAGGTAAGCATCACGCCAGCATCTACCAGTTAGCATGATCTTAACACTAAGATGTTTTTTAAAACACTAGGCCAAGATGGATCAGCACACACACACCTTGGAATAGCCATTCTGAGATGAGACAGAAACAGGAAGACAGACAGATGAGCTTCAGCGTGAACCAGAATTAAAATCAGTAGGCAGACCCACTCACCCACACACACACACACACACACACACACACATACATACACACACACGTTCACACCACGCTTGTTCCTTACAAAGCTCCTGGGTGTCCCGCCTTCTGTACAATCTCATTTATTTAGAGTGTATGTGTGTGGTTGTGTATGTGTGTGTACACGTGTGTGTGTGTGTGTTTCCCCATTCTGACCCATCTCCTCTGGATTTTAATTCTAGGCTACCTTGTGCCAGCTGTAGCCTCTTCACAAAATACTGCTGAGATAAAGAGAGAAATCCTAACATCTGCAGATGCTTCAGCACTGTGGACAGCGACCAGCAGTCAGTGTGAAATGGAGCGATGGGGGAAGGATTTTTTCATCTTAGGGCATGTTCTTGGGGCACACATCATGTCTCCAGCTCCAGGACATCACACTTGCCGGGGCAGGGGATGAGAGAAGAGCAGAATCAAATAGAAATAATGAATAGCAATGCGACAGACAAGAGAGCGGAGAAAGGGAGTGAACGAGGGCTGATGAACTGAAGACAGTAAGAGATGGAGTTTGAGAGAGAGACTGAGAAACTGAGATGGGGAGAGAGGAGAGGTAAATAAGAGAGGGAGGAGGTGTCAGACATTGACAAAGAGAAGCTTTGGCACAATTGGGCACTCAGCCCAAACTCTCTGGAGGCCAGAGCCACTGAGTCTGTGTGTGTATCTGTGGGTGATTGGCATGGATGTGGTTATTTTGGGCAGTGGTTGCAGCTGTCTTTAAGTGAGGAGAGAAGCCGAGAGCTTTAGATAGAGATCTCTGTCAGTGAGCTCTACTGCTGATGTTCAACAACACACACGCACACACACACACACATATGGTCTCTGCATGAAATACCAGGCACATACCTCACATCCTTACTGTGCTTGCAGTGTTCTCACAGCCAACAGTCCATTTTATGTATTTATTGGCTATGCAGATGTTCATAGGCCTGAAGGAATGGTATGGAGTTGAGGAATGATATGGTGAGGCCCACGGGGTAGATAGAAAGAAAGGGGGCCTCGTTTCCTGACCAAATGTGAATGTACATGAACCGAACGAACATAAGATGCTGTTTAGATTGGACATACCTTTGGGTGTACATGACATAGATTTAAACGTGGTTCAGATGTGTCTGTGGACCATGTATGTAATGGTTGGGGCTAATGAGTGTTCCTTATGGACAAAATGCAAACATTCTGCATATGGGAACAATCCAACAGAATATGACGTGTAGTAGGGTAAAAAAAAAACTCAAGGCATTCCTATGTCGAAGAGAGAGAGATTGAGGGACACTCAGAATTGGCAGACTCTCTCCACACTGTACTTTGATTGGAATAAAATATTTCATTGTTACAACTAAAAGACGGTGGTTACGAGTCTCCTTTTTGAAATAAGAAGTCCTCCTCCAGAGAAAGACGAACCGAGATGACAAACATTTGGGACAAAAAGGTGACAAGAAATTCAACAGTGACTAATAGTTGATACTGGGGAGAAAACTACATTCACACATGTTGTAAGTGTGTATGTGTGTGATAATGAGCAAGGCTATGTGAGTTGAATGTATGTAGTAAACAATGCAGGACTGGAATGGGTTTGTGTTTGGCATTTAGTTCATCCACACAAGGTGTTATGGCATTCAAGTGTGTGTGTGTGTGTGTGTGTGTGTGTGTGTGTGTGTGTGTGTGTGTGTGTTGTAAATGAATGGTGTTCTAGTGAGTTATGTCTCTGTGCAGATGGCTGTGGTGTTGGTGTCTTGTGTTGAGCCTCTGCTGTGCACTCTGTAATTGTACTGTGTGTGCTGCATCTGCTGCCCAGTGCTGGGGTTGATGAATGGAAGCTGAGGGGCTGGACTGTGGTGGAGAATACGAATGCCTTCCCTCTGCTTTGACCACTCTGCCCCCACCAGCACCTCCACCACCACACACATGCATTGCCTGTGGACCCCAGGCCCACACACATTCTGCAGATAACACCAGATAACACTCAGCCTCAAATACCTACACAGTGTGTGAATACAGATAGGCTCTTAGTTTGTTAGGGAACAAGGACTCAGTGGTTATGAATCAATCTTCTGAAGCACCTCAGATGGCCATGAAGGGCTGGCGGATGGTTGCTGACGTGGTGTGTGAATCATCAGATAAAGGAACAGGTGTCCTAATGAGAGCGATATTTAGCAAGAGAAGGCACACTGCATCCAATGCAGTTTCTACTAGTGCTGTGAGTGTGGTCTTGGCCTTGAAATTGCAAATCAGTAAACTCAATCTCAGCAGTATTATGACTCTGTCTTTTCTCAGCTTCTGTGCTTGTAGCTTTTTCTCAAGACGAGTTACGTAATTGTATTATTTAACTTACTTAAGAGTACACAGTAAAAGAAAGCATAAAAACAAGGCCACACTCATTCAGCCTATAATACACAGGTCAAACAGTTAACCATTACATGAAGCCACTGCTAACAAACTATACTTAGCACTGGGGAAACTGCAACACATTGATGGTGAGGGTCAGTGACTAGACATGCCTTGTATGCAAAAAGATGGTGCCAGGACCCAATGGGAAAAAATGCTGCAGAACTATTATTGTTGGCACTTTTTCAAGGTTTGATTGTGATAATTTTACAAATGTGTAAAATTACAGATTTTCTCTGTAGAAAATTCTGTAAAATTCTAAATATCAATTAGAATTTTTAGACTCAATGTGTCTGTTTCTCAATCTTAACTAATACTGTATGCCTGGGTTGTAGTCTTGACTTAGACTCAACATGCCGGGGTTGCTGTCTTAACTGAGACTTACATTTACATTGATGTCATTTAGCTGACGCTCTTATCCAGAGCGACTTACAAGGTTACTTGTATTACAGAGGTGGACCAATGTAGTGTTAGGAGTATTGCCCAGGGATTCTTATTGGTGTAGTGCAGTACCCAGACTGGGAATTGAACCCTGGTTTCCCACATGGTGTAATAGCTCACTGGCAGCTAGTGGTTTTATCTGTTGTGCCACACCAACACAGACTTGCTGTGTATATTCTTTAGTATTCACTTGGACTTGATGTGTCTGGGTAATAGTCTTCACTCTGGCTTGAAATGGCTGGATCTCTGCCCTGACTTAGACTCAATGTGCCTGGGTCTCAGTCATTAGTAGAACTTGATGTGCCTCTGTTTTGTGGATCTCAGACTTGACATGTCTAGATCAGACTTGATATGCCTGGGTCTCAGTCTTTACTCAGACTTGATGTGTCTGGGTCTTGATCTTCACTGGTTTACTGTGTCTGAGTCTCAGTCTTTACTCAGTCTAGATGTGTCTGGGCCTCGATCGTGACTCAGACTCAGTGTGTCTGGGTCTTGGACAATCTCATGTCTTATGGTCTCAACTATGGCACTTGTTTCTACATGGTTCTTTAATTAGTAGAATGGTTACATTGCATTGCACATTAACATTTGTTATAATAATTACATTATTATCTACGTTAAATGTACTCTTACGTGAATTCAATTAGATCATATGAAGCATCTATTTTTGAGGCATACATTTAGTAAGAGATTTTAACATTTTAACATTTTAACATTAAATAGTTTTTTATCTAGACATGAAGACTCAGCATTTCATTTGGCATTCAGAAGTCTTTTGAGTAGGCATTTCATTTTTTCTCAAGTGGTTCACTTTAATCTGAGATTAAAACAAATAATACACCCTTGCTGCGTGGTTGTTTTGTGAAGTCATACTTCTTGATTTCATTAAGCAGTCCACTAATAAGCTGCTTGGTCTGAATGCATTCAATGCATCCATTAAATTAAATGTACTACATCTTTAGGTATTTTGATGCATGTTATGCCTGGCCATTTAGAGCAATTAATTCAATTTAAACTCATTTACTGAATCCATGAGATGTTTGCCATTTCTCAGTAATGCATTGTGTAAAGTGACTAGATGTAGGTCACAGAAATAAAAAAGCCTACCCTGAAAGTGTTTTTAGTAGCTGAGAAACTGAAGTACGCTGTGCTTCTACTTACAGGCTGTTGTGTTCTAATATGGCACTAGCTTTTTATTCTGCTTATCGTGACAGTGGAATAGTGAGATAGTTGAAAGGAAAATATGGCTAATTTGAAGCCTCCTTCTCTCCAGCGGTTCCTGCTAATGTAATGAGAAAGCATTCCACTGATTTCTTTTTTGAATGATTGATTCTTTTTTTTTTCTCCTGTATGAATGGTTTGTACATCCTTTGTGAACAGTATTATCCAGCATCATGATCGTTACATTTTGTTCCTGTGAGGTTAATAAACAGGAAGCATTTAAACATACTTCTTATTTATTAGAAACATCACCAACCCCACCTCTAGTAACTGGTGGCGCCATTGGGGTTCCACCTCTCACTATCACTATACACTGAAAAATATATATATTCTAAAAATAAAATTACTCTAATTTGTAACCTAAATATAAGTGTTTTTCTCTAATTACGTATTATGTATAATTGGTGTATGGTTGCACATAAATTATTTGTATGATTATACAGTTTGCTTTAATATCAATCAAAATATTTCTTTACCCAAAGACAAAAAAATATTATAAAGACCATAAATTATGTTTTCACTTTGTTAAAATTTTTATTTTTGCTAGGGAAAAACTTAATTGTTATAACTTACTAAATTAAGTCAGAACAACTGTATATTATTAAACACAATATTTTACTTGATAGTTGATTATCATTCATTAAACATTCATTATGCATTAACACAAGCATGAACACATCAGTACTCAGGCATATAACTGCTCTCAGTAACACAGAAAACAGTAATTTGCACTTACAGCCTTCAACTTTGAGACCAAGCAAACTACTATTACATAAAACACTAATACCTAGCTAAGAAAAGGTACACAGAAAGGATGATTACACACTGACGGACACTCCCAATATGCAAATAGATGACACAAGGAGCCAATTGGAAAAATGTGAGTTTTACAGCAGCTATCCAATCATTGTCAATTTTCCAATGGCAACTGACTAACCTCAAATATTATAAGTTGTTTCAACTCAAAGATAGTTACTCTGGAAATGTTAGAAGATAAACTGGGTTGTTTTATCAACAACACCATATATCAGTTGTAGCCCTTCAAGAGTTAGAATAATTCATATCAGTGTTTCTGAGAGTTCAAAGAAAACTCTGTCTGTGTTAATTATAACATTTACAGGGTTTAAGTAATTCTCACTATTGTACAAATTGAATGGTATTACGGTGTTACATTAAGTAAGCAAGCACAAGGTTTCTGTAACTAATCAACACCAAACACAGTTTAAAAAAGTTGCTTTTACCCAGAATACTATTTTTTATTAACTAAAAAAAAACTACTTTGAGGTTCTGCTAAATTAAATTAGTGTCCAAAAATGTAGTGCAAAGTTTCAGTGCCCTGTAACAGTCCCACAATGCACAATAATGTATGTTGTACATACAATGTGCACTAAATGAATATACCAATGTATCCATAATGCATTGTGTTGTTAGTTGAAAAATCATGTACATCTTATCTGAAGAAGACCAACACTCAGACTGTTGATGTGACCCACCAAACTGAGTAGATTTTGTTACACTGCTTTTAGGGCTTCTATGCTAGTACTTGGAAGAGCATTGTGTAACAAACCTGATTCTCATTCAAGTATCAAAACTTTGATGTGCCTAAAGTTGTTGAGGAGATTCAACTCATCCATGTACTGGTTAACCTGGTAAAGGGTGCATAGTTCTGCCGTTGGTAAAAGGAGCTGCATTGCATATAACAGTAAGCACTTTTTTATATGTATGCATGTACTTTCATAGCTTACAAGTTTTATCTTATTTATTAACTTTCCTGATTGCATAGGTCATGTGTATAAAATAATGTAGCCTTAACATTTGGGTTGTGCCTCAATGCAAATATGCAAATAAAACTTAAATGCTCTTCTTAATTTAGCGTTAAGATATAAACAGTTCAATTTTAGTCCATGTTGATTTGGTTTGCAGTTCCGTGGTCAGAAACACTCACTATTCATGAGAAGTTAGAGCAAAGGTCGTCAAATACAGATCTGGAAGATTAGTGTCCAGCAGAGTTTGTTGATTTACTCGCTCAAACACTCCTGATTTGAGCTGTGTTCAGTGGCAGAGCTCAGCTCATACAGAAGTATTAAGGAAGGTGTCCATTGCTGCACTATATATTCTAATAGCTGACAGGACTTAAAAACATAAGTAAACCTTACTTAGATACCAACTAAATGCATGCCTTGCTAATTGTTTTTAAACTGCAGTTATTTGCAGAGTGAAAAAAATTAGTTGTGGAGATAACCTAAATCAATTGAGTAGTAACAAAGGCTACAATGTGAGCCTGTGCAGTAGCAGCACTTAGTCTCCTGCTCCTGACAGGACTGGTGGCCATATTGGGGAAGCTGAGGAAAGACTAAGGTGAGACAAAGGCACAAAGGCTTGTTTCATGAACTGAGGTGTTTTAGCTAAATATGGAGACCTTTAGGGTGTGCCTTATGTTTGGGCAGTGCCACACTAATGAGTACAACTTGCACATTTCCCATTGGCTCCTGGCACCATCTATTTACATACTGGATGTGTCTTGCCCCTGCCGCTCACCATCAGTGTGTAGTCATTGCCCGCAAGCTACATTCTCTTATGTGTTTGTTTATAAGTGTATGTGTTTTGGTTTTTTTTGTTTGTTTGTTTGTTTGTTTTTTTAGGCTAAGAGAGCAAACTGCCACTTATTCTGGCTCTGAGTGTGGTTTTAGGTTGGTTGAATGCCATAGTATCTGCTCATGTGTTAATTCATATGCTGTTGTTATTAATGCTTTTATAAAAGGTGGTAGTTATTAATATGTCAGTCATTAGAAGTCTACTGTATTAACTGACTTATCTTCATCACCCATCATAATTAAGCCAATGTAATTAAACCCAATTCAAAATTAAGTGGATCATTACTTAAATAGTTTGTGGCAGCTGAATGACTCAGAAGATACATGCCAGAAATGCTTACACAAAACTGCTTACTTGGCCGATACCAACATCGTCACCATCAACTAATTCCAACTTGGCGATGTTCCACTTAGTGTGGTGTACCAAAGTATGGGAATCTCCAAACTGTGCTGGTTTGGTGTTTCTAAGAAACAGGTCCTTGCGCTAGCTCCTCAGTATATTTTTTATATTTTTATCGAAGCACTTCATTGTGCAGTTCAAATGCATGTTCATCCCATTTGATTCCTGTGTTCTTGCCTCATCCTGTGAAAACCAAACACACCCATTCAAAAGCATCAGATCTCACTCCCTCACCCATGACCTAAAACACATCATCCTCAGCCAAACATTACAGTTGAGTCTGACTATTAAACATTTTCTGATGGAACCCACTGTGTGATCATCCTCACTTCTACACCGCCCAGGGTTAAGCAGTGGCACCAACACTGCGCTCAACAGCCAGAACCAAACACTCCCCACATGAAGCCTGCATGAATAATTCACGGTGCTGCTGCTTGTTGTTGTGACGGGTCATTTCCGCCCGCCGTTACGCTCTCATATCTTCAGAGACGCCAAGGCCTGCGTACCACACATCACGGCATATCCCCCTCCGTTTGACAGTGAGCCCTTACACATGCACACACGGCACATCATATTTATTCAAAACAGTAGCTGCATGGGTGCTTGCTTGCTTAATTCAGAGCAGCATAGGCTCAAAAGAGAGAGGCGTCCGGAGCCGGCCGCTTTTTGTTCTGTGTCTCAGAGGGAACCGAGCTGGTGTGAACTTTAATGAATGTCTCCAGGAGCCATCCACAGACACTCTTCCAGCCCTTTCGTATGCTCAGGAGAGGCCTCTCAAATTGGGTTATGGCCTGTCATGCTAGCCCCAAGGCCCTCTGCTTGTCATTGAGAAAGTGCACTCTCAATCACAATGCTACATTTTTAAACCTCACTGTTATCAGATCGGTGCAACCTGACGTATGAGGTGTCTACTTTAAAGCAGCATTATGTAGCATTTTTACCTTCAAAATCATGTTGATGCTCCACTATCCTGTAATAGGGAGAGTAGTGCCGCTGACATTGCTACTCGAGGCTCATATTCATGTAAAATCCTGTAAAGCTACTCTACTGCACTCTACTCTACTCTTAGTGCACATGCTAATATCAAGTCTTGTGAAGTAGCTGCACAGTAGCCACTTCACCAAGTACTTTCTACACAATTACAGAATTACACTAACTGGACACGTTTTTAGAGGTGCACCTTGAGACCGTAGCCATTTCCATGTCTCTGGATATTTTTATGTATTCAGGTTGGAACACTGGTCTGGTTTAAACTGCATGGAACTGAGTTTTAACATGCTAACGTTCCTTTTGGGCTTTGAGCTGTTTCAATAGAAAATGTTTCCAATAAAGTGGACATATAGTATCATTTCAATTACAAATGTGATCTGACTAAAAAGTCTATTTACAGCTGTGTTCTGTAATTCCCTGTCATCCAGTGATTATTAGTGTTGTTAATAGGAGCTGACCAGTACAAAAACACAAATATACATCTTTGAGCTGTGCTAGACTATACGACTATGACCACAGCCTGACCACATTGAGCAGGCACAATGAGTCAGGCTTCAGGAACCATAAAGGGACCAAAAGCCTGAGGCTTTGGCACAGAGAAAGTCCATCATAAGCCTGACGGAAGCCTAAAAGTGGATGTGGAAAGGCATCTTAAGTCTCACTGTGGAAGAGGGGCTGCAGTCTTCTCTTATGATTGGGCTTCCTCAGAGCCCTTACTTCCAACTCTTGGCTCAGTCTGGTCTCTGGCAGCTGTGATGTTATCCCAGAGCTCTCTAAAGCCACGTGGTCTGAGCAGAGGGCCCTCAGTCCGGTCCAGGCAACGTGATGAATGAGCCGTGTGGCATGTTCGCTCTGAGCGGCATTGTCAGATATGAAAAATGACGTTATTATAGTCAAACAGCAACCATGAAACCTGTCACGGGGGCTTGAATAATATTGCCAAGGTTCTCAACAGTCTTAGAGCCTTGTACTGCTCTGGGTTTGGGTTGTGTGGGGAGCAAAAGCTGAACATACATAGGAAGCATGATTTGTATGAGCATCATATAATGTAATATACCATATACTTTATATACACTAAATGTTCAAATGTTTGGACACCCCTTCTAATGAACTCATTCAGTTACTTTTAGGTTGCATCCATGGCTTACATGGATGTGCTAATACACACACACACACAGCGGTGAGAAGTATTGCCAATAGAATAGGACTTTCTAGAGCAGAAAAGCATGAACCTATTGGCACCATGCCTAATGCCAGGCATGGGCTAATGGGGTATAAAGCCCCCCAGCATTAAACTGAGGAGCAGTGAAACTGTATTCTCTGAAATGATGGTGCTCCATACAATACTTCTGGGAAGGGTTAGGGATGAAGTGGTGTGGTGAACACCCTGACCTCACTAACCCTCTTGTTGCTGAATGCAATCAAATCCTTACAGTAATGCACCAAAATCTAGTAGAAAGCCTGCCCTGGACAATAGAGACAGGATAAAGTATTTTTAATATCCTTGATTTCAGAAGAAACAATGAATGACCAGGTGTCCCAATTCTTTTGTCCATATTGTGTAAATAGAATGGAATACAGTGTAACGGAGTCAGTGTGTTTTTTTGGGCAGCACACCCTGCTAGTAGGTGTGAGAGAGTAGCAGTAGGCTGGGAGTCAGCCCAAGGGTTTCTCACTACACTCAGAGTAAAACCTGCCTGATTTACTGTGCCATCACACATATGGTACTGGAGCTGCTCTATGCTTAAAGTCACTCACCTTCATGCTCTCTCTCTCACTCATGCACGCATATGCACACACACATGCACACACACACACACACACCCACCCACAAACACACGTTTATCTTCTTGACATAGCCCTTTCACAGCAGTAATCTCAAAACTGCCATTAATCTGGGTTTAGAGGTAATTGATCAGCACTGGGAGGAAAGGTGAGTGCTTCAGATAGAAAGAGTGATGATAGATAGATAGATAGATAGATAGATAGATAGACAAATAGGCACCCACCAAACCCAGACAGCTAGATATCGGAATGTTAGAGGTGCTCCAGAGGTGCTGCCAGTGGTGAGTGTTGCCTCCAAGTACAAGCAATTTATTACATCATAAATTTCTCAACGCATATTGCCTTAATCCTTCAGCTTGTGGGGCCCACCTCTATTGTTATAACTCCAATACGTTTCCACTTCACACTAACAACACTTACAGATGACTAGGACAGCTTTATCACTGCAGACATCTAATGAACTGACATTGGCCATTGAAAGTCACTAAGCTCTTCAGGACCACCAGTACTACTGCCAGTGTTTGTCTATGCCAAGGCTGCTCAATCCTGGGCCTGGAGATCTACCACCCTGCAGAGTTTAGCTCCCTTCCGAATTGAACACACCTAATCCAGATAATGAAGAACTTTAGAGCAACTGAACATTAAAGTCAGCTGTGTTGGATCTGAACTCTTCAGGGTGGTAGATCTCCAGGACCAGGATTGAGCAGCCCTGGTCTATGTAGATTGCTTGACTGTATCTTGGATTCTGATGACCTGAAATAGCCAAATCCAATAAGGAGTGTCCACATACCTTTGGCCGTATAATGTAGATAGAAAGAATTGTAGAAGGAAAAATCAATAAATAGATACTGGATGCTCTGTACGTTCTATGCTCGCTGATGCCGGCTAATGTCCAGTCATGTTGTTCATGTTCTTTCTCCAGTGACAGAAATCACTTAGGATCTACTGGTGGTTGTGCTGCATGCGGCAACCTCTGTAAAATGGGTGAAATTGATTTTCTTGCCATCTCGTTGTGTTCACTATAGATTTTACAAGCTTTGCTGATGATGGGAGCATTTAAGCGTGGCCTGCTGGCTCAGGGGGATGGACCAAATCCAACAGCAGCCGGTCATCTCTGGTCAGAGGGCAAGTGGTGGAGTTAAACTGTGTGGGTTCCAGCTGAAGTGTAAAAGTTGGCCCCTGTGTGGCAGGTTAAGAGACAGTGAGCTCTCTCAGATCTAGACGCTTACAGCCGGCAGGAGGAAACCAGATTTACCGGTAACCATGGCGACGGCTGCGCGTTTTGGCGCCACTTCGCCAACAGCCTGAAGCAGAGCAGAGCTGTAAACACAATAAGACACTAGCACACAACTCTCCTCTGGTTAATCACATAAATAAGACAGAATGCGTGGTCACGAGTAAATACACCAGAAAAGTCATACATAGGGTTCCAAAAAAAAAATCATCATGTTATAGTTACAGATTTCAAATAAGAGGATGCTGTGCTGTTGGGGGAGGGGTAAATAGGATCTTCATCCAGTGCTGTTTTTATAAGAACAGTGTTTATTTACAGTATTTATTTTTTTCATTTGCAGTTATTGTTATTGTTTATTTTCAGAGTAATACTATAATTACAACAGGGTAATTAACTGTAGATATCCTTATGCTGACAGAGACTTCAGGGGAAAATAACACATATTCCTTCATCTCAGCTAATTATAACAATATAACAAACATTATGACACTATCAGCCATAACATTAGCACCACTTGCCTAATATTGAGTAGGTCTCCCTTGTGCTGCTGCAACAGATCTGACCATTCAGACATGGACTCCACAAGACCACTGAAGGTGTGACCTCCTGTGGTATTTGGCACCTAAACATGGGGTCTCCATGGAGCGCATCATTGAACTATAGGTATCCATGACCCTGTCGCCAGTTCATCGGTTGTCCATTCTTGAACCACTTTTGGGAGTTTTTTTTCACGGCATAGCAGAAAACCCCACAAGACCTGATGTGTTTTGAAGATGTTCTGACCCAATCATCTAGAGATCACAATTTTGCTCTTATCACAGTCACTCAGATCCTTATACTTCTGATTATTTTTCCTGCTTTCAACACATCACCTTCAAGAACTGACTGTTCACTTCCTTCCTAATATGTAGATTCCACCCTTGACAGATGCCACAGTAGATAAAGATCATAAATGTTTTTCACTTCACCTGTCAGTGGTGCTAATGACACGGCTGATCAGTGTATATTAATAGCGTTAAGCTATTATACTTGGTATACCAAGTATAGCCATGTCACTCCACTGCTGCGTTCTCTTCACTGGCTTCCTGTAGCTGCTGCCCGCATCATTCAAAACCTTGACGCTGGTCTACAAAGCCAAGAACAGACCAGCCCCTCCGACCAGCCACTTGATGGCAATGGTCCCGCCATCCCTCAAAATCCACGGAAGACAAGCGTCCAAGCTTTTTTCTGTCCTGTCACCAAAGTGGTGGAATGACCCCTTACCCTGGGTGTCCGAACGGCAGAGTCGCTCGCTGTCTTCAAACGCAGACTGAAGACCCTCCTGTTCTGAGATTACTTGGGTGAATAGCTCCTTAATAACAGCTTATTGAATTGTGTTCAGAAGAGTCTAAGATTAGAGGTATCTTTGCTAAATGCCTTAAATGTAAATGTACTTATTCTGATCACCAGTCCATCACAGTGACTGGAGTGTCTAGTGCTATATGATAAGCACTTTGGTCTACTTGATTATAAGAATATTTTTAATCTGAGTGTTGATAATGGAACCGCTTGTGGTGGGTGGAGCATGTACTATGCATGGAGTATTTCTTAACCCTGGTTCTGAAGGCACTCTTCTCTGCACTGTATTGCTTTCCGTTCTTCCACACTTGATTCAAGAAATTAGCCACTAGGGTTGAAAAACACTGATGTATCCGTCAGTTGCTGTCTGTGGTGCTGAAACATATATAGACATTAGGCTCTCTCTCTCTCTCTCTCTCTCTCTCTCTCTCTCTCTCTCTCTCTCTCTCGAGCATTCTCTCACACCCAGTGTGAATGTGCGTCTAATTTGGGAGGCACTGGAGGCTGGAGGTAGTTCATTAAGAGTGCCCCCCCCCCCACACACACACACACACACAATGGGACTGACACAGCTGTGGTGGAGCTCATGCACCTTAACCAAGTGCTGTGACTCCAGACTCCATGGGGAGTGTGAAAAAGCCGACTCTTCCTGGGGAGCGTGGCTGTGCGCAAATCACAAAAGCCTCCAGTCAGTCACACCACGCACATGTTGGCATGTTCTCGCCATCAGTGATGTGCCAATATGCTGAGGTTTAGCAGCTGAAAGGGAATTTTGACCCTGATGTAATGAGTCAGTGAGTGCACTGACCCCTATTGTCTCAGCTGTAGATGATGTCCTTTAAATGCACGTTAGTTTCCTGCTCCAAGTAGCACTGTTTCAAGATGAATTATACTAATCAGGCAGTGCCGTGGAAGCTTTACTCTACCAGGAAAGAATCATGTTTGCGTGGGCTGTATATTGGCTTTGGTGCAAACATAGTGAGACACCACATGTAAAAAATAAAAAAAATGTTCAGTTAGTTGATAGCAAAGCAATGATCCTTCTTAAGATACACTATATGGACAAATGTATTGGGACACCTGCTCATTCATTGATTTTTCTGAAATCAATATGGTAAAATGTAGTGTTTACCCTGCATTTGTTGGAGTAACTGTCTTTACGGTCCAGGAAAGGCTTTCTACTAGATTTTGCAGTATTTGTAGGAGCTGGGGTGCCATAAGGTGGGGTGGTGGAGGACGATTTAAAGGGCCTGTGACTGACAAGTCATTTGGCAGAATTGTTAGAGCTGTATGACCCAGTGTAATATCTTTTTATGGGGCCCAAAATCCATGGCAGTGCCCTCTGGCTGGGAGAATTTGATTGCATTCAGCTTTAGTGAGGTCAGGATGTTGGATGATCACCACCTCACCCTCATCCCAGAAGTATTGGATGGAGCACCATCATTCCAGAGAATACAGTACCAGTGCTGCTCCACAGCTCAATGCTGGAGGGCTTTAGGCATGGTGCCAATAGGTTCACGTTTATCTGCTCCAGAGGACCTTCTTCAAATGGCAATCCTTCTCTGCAAGGACTAGACAAGCTGTGTGTATATGTGCATTTGAACATCTGTAGAGTAGCTGTATGCATTTCTTAGAATTTATAAGTGTTTACAAACATTTGGACTTATAGTGTAGATACAATACATACCATGTAGGTACACACCTGACTGTACTTACAGTAAAGACCCTCATCCCCTCCTTTACTATGAAAATATGATTAATGCTCATGAAGACCCTTTACCATTTGAACTGCCATATGATTCGCAATAGCAGCCCCTTTCCAATTCACTTGTAATGCACGACCCCAGGACTCCCCTCCCCTAGACTTAATGCCTGACCTCAGAATGTTCTGTTCCTTCCCCGTGCTCGTGCGTTTACACCTAAATCTCGAGGACACCTCAGCAACTGAACGAACTCTCTCGCGCACAGCTTGAGGCTCCCGGTACACGAGGCATTGAAACCTGTCTCCATCTAGCGGCATCGCATCTGCGCGCGCATTAGCCGCGAGAAGCGCAGGAATCACCCTCCCCCAAGCCCCCCACGACCCCCCACCCCCGCCCCATCCTGCGCTCCTCAATAGCCTTTCAGCTTAGATCACGCATTACTACGACGCCTCCCTTACTTTTGAAGCGTGCATTTACCGCGCGAGCTTCGCTTCAGCGGACAGCGTGTAAGTCACTACTTTTGCGCGTGGTGCAGTGTGTGGGGGGGTTCTCGCGCTTTTTTTTGTCGCACCGTAGCGCACGTTCCCCGTAGCGTAAGAGACCACGACCACGCTGCCGGTTCCTGAGGGGGGCTTGGTTTCGTCGATTCCTTGAGCACGTGACACACCTCGGACAGGAGCTCTCTCTCTCTCTCTCGCTCTCTCTCTCTCTTCCCCGCACGGGCACATTTCTCCGCGTCTGGCTCGGAGAGAGGAGGCGGACGGAGCAACTTCGGCGGCGCGTGCGTTCGTTGGATAGCTGGTAACACAGCCAGGTCCGGTGCTGCTTTTCTGCCTTTTCCTCGCGCGCCAGCATTGTTGTGTGTTTCCTGACGGTTCGAACTGAGTAGAAGCGAGTGGTAACGGATACGGAGAAGCAGGCTGGATTTCTCTTTCCACGCTCTGACACACACACGCGCGCTGGTCAGAGGGGGCTTTCTCTTTCGCTGTCGTATGAATGGACCACTGTGAGGCTTTGCAGAAGAGTTTGACTATAAAACGCAGAGGCTGCTGCTGCGTCTTCTGAAGTGCCCTTGGCTGACTGCGACCGTGCGCTGCGCCCAAACCGCCTCCACAAACTACCTGAGTGCTGAACTTGTTGCTGCGTCCCTTCCGACGAGCGCGGGAGAACATTTGGGACACTTTTTTTTTTTTTTTTTTTTTTTTGCTTTCAACGCTTAGTCTGTTTAGTTTCAGGAGAAAGAGAGGACTGTGATTCATGACAACTGCTTTGGGCTTTTTTATTTCACAGCAAGAGTGGATTTATGTGGAGGTAAGTTGAACGTGCTGAACCCAGTCAGGAAACGTGCATGCGCGTATGATTTCTCCTGAGCCCTTTATTGCTGACTGGGAGAAACGTTCCTTTTACGCACGGAGGGGAATCCTCCTTTCCTTCCAGTCTGTGATAGTATCGCTTTTTTTTACTTTCTTCAGTTTCTAATTTCTGAGTCTGACTATGTTTTAGACTGCCGGTCGTTCCAGCACAGAGCATGCGTGTATCTTACACTGCTTGCAAAAGCAAAAGCAAAAGCCTACTCTGAGCCTGCAGTGGATCCTAGTGACTAGTCCTTAATCTGTTTGGTCTCCAGATGTGCCTTGCCTTCGTGGCGGACCTGTGAGTGCAGCAAGGAGTGAATCTCAAGTCTGTCTGAGCCGGACCAGCTTGCCCCCAGGAGCTCACCATGGCTGCCGGAGTTGCGGCATGGCTGCCCTTCGCGCGTGCTGCTGCCATAGGCTGGATGCCCGTGGCCAGCGCACCCATGCCCCCACCACCGCACGACAAGCGCCGCAGCCAGGACGGCCTCATCATTCTGAATGTGAGTGGCACCAGGTTCCAGACATGGCGGAACACCCTGGAGAGGTATCCCGACACCTTGCTGGGCAGCACGGAACGCGACTTCTTCTACCACGAGGAGACCAACGAGTACTTCTTTGACCGTGACCCGGACATCTTCCGCCACATCCTCAACTTCTACCGCACGGGCAAACTACACTATCCGCGCCACGAGTGCATCTCAGCCTATGACGAGGAGCTGGCGTTTTTTGGCATCATCCCTGAGATCATTGGCGACTGCTGCTACGAAGAGTACAAGGACCGGCGCCGGGAGAATGCAGAGCGCATCCAGGATGACGAGGACAACGAGAACGGCAATGACATGACCCTGCCGGACATGACCGTTCGTCAGTCCATGTGGCGTGCCTTCGAGAACCCGCACACCAGCACCATGGCCCTGGTCTTCTACTACGTCACGGGCTTCTTCATTGCTGTGTCCGTCATGGCCAACGTGGTGGAGACGGTGCCGTGTGGCACGTCGCTTAACCGGGTCAAGGAGATTTCATGTGGCGAGCGATATGCCCTGGCTTTCTTCTGCCTGGACACTGCATGTGTCATGATCTTTACCGTGGAGTACCTGCTGCGTCTTATTGCCGCGCCCAGTCGCTACAAGTTCGTGAAGAGTGTGATGAGTATCATCGACGTGGTGGCCATCATGCCCTACTACATTGGCCTGGTCATGACGGACAACGAGGATGTGAGCGGCGCCTTTGTCACACTGCGAGTCTTCCGGGTCTTCCGCATCTTCAAGTTCTCGCGCCACTCGGCGGGCCTGCGCATCCTGGGCTACACGCTGAAGAGCTGTGCATCCGAGCTGGGTTTCCTCCTCTTCTCCCTCACCATGGCCATCATCATCTTTGCTACCGTCATGTTCTATGCCGAGAAAGGCTCCAACTCGAGCAAGTTCACCAGCATCCCTGCTGCCTTCTGGTACACCATCGTCACCATGACTACGCTGGGGTAGGTGATGAGGGGGTTCTGGGGTGGGAAGCTTGCGAGAGTATGTGTGTATGTTGGTGTGTGTGAATGCAGATGAGCGGTGGTCTGTTTCTTAGTGTTTTTAAATCAAGGAAACACTCCACGCGACTGGCAGAGCAGCACAGCCTGAGGGGGATGAAATGGTCCACAGTTATTATGCGCTAGTTTCGAGTAATGTGTTAAGGGCAGGGGAAGCTCATTAAAAGAAACACTTTACACACACACACACATACACACACACACACGTTAATAGCTGCATAATGTTGTGTCTTGTACAAGTGAGCACCAGACAAATGTCCCCACACTGTATGCGTTTTATATGCATTCTATCATTCTGGAGACATCTGTTCCCCTCAAAGTTGGTCCCCACATTGCATCTGCCCTTCCATATCATTCACCAACAGATGCTCTTGTCTCCAGTAGTGGCTTTATCCTGTGGCAGTTGTAGCAGTTGTGCAATTGCAAGTCCCATATTGTCAGAGAGCCAAGAGGAAGACCGCCGGCGCAGCTATTACGAGACGGAGCATCCGAGGCGATTACAGTAATACATCCCCTATTGATGTGTTTTCCCATTCATTAATTGGCTTGCTCCCTGGCTCAGTGCGCTTCTCCGTGCCTCCCACCTGCGCGGCCGGGCACTCTCCGTGGTGCTGAAGCGGCTGCCCGCATGCTGCTCTGCCCCGCGGCTCCGGTCGGCTGTTCGGGAGATGGATGCTGCCAGGCCCACACATGGGGAGTGAGTCACACTCCAGGGCAATAACGGAGCCGTGCGCTCCAGCACACAACTGCCGCTTTGATCAGCCTGCTTTTGAAGTGCGGTGCAGTTTCTGTCATAACACGGAACTGTGAATGGCAGCACGCCCAGATTGAGCTGATAGACTACGCAGAATGGGTCAGTGGGCTGTAATTCTCATTTAAAGCCTTTGCCTTTTAAGTCCGCAGAGGGACGTTTGAGAAGATTTTACGGATTCAGCTATAGCGATACGCAGGCTGCGCTTGTCCTACCCCATGTCCACCTTTTATGGGTCTTGGTGCCATACTGATTGTCCCATTGTTCTGCCCTCTTGAAGTGATCCCATAGAAGAACCACATTTGGAGTCTTCAAATGGATGATTTTTTGAGAAACTACTTTTGAGAGATGTGAGTGTGAAGGTTTTTGCAGTTTAAAGAACCTCCACATACAAACTGAGAACTTTTATCTGGTTCCATGCATCCATGTCAAGAACCATTTAGAGACCAGTATACTTATAGTAATGGTAATTGTTTTTTTAGGAAGAAATTATGTTGGTTAAGCCTTGAGTGTCAGAAATGAAGGGGAAAAGAAACAGAAGCTGAGGCTGTGAGACTTCGAAAATGAGCGATGGAGTGCAAGAAAAAGATTGCTGCATCTCATTGTGTCCAGTTTGCATTAAGAACTTCTTGCTTGTCAAATTGAGTAACGTCAGTCAGGGTCCAACACTCAGAACTGAGCTAA
This sequence comes from Salminus brasiliensis, assembly GCF_030463535.1. Lineage (NCBI taxonomy): Eukaryota > Metazoa > Chordata > Actinopteri > Characiformes > Bryconidae > Salminus > Salminus brasiliensis. The sequence continues at coordinate 47,916,829 of NC_132879.1, forward strand.
TGGTGGGAGCCTGCATGTGCTTCGGTCTTCACCCTGGGAAGAGGAGCTGACTCATAAGGGCTGGCTGGTAATGAACTGTGTCTTCTAAACAGTCCCACAGCTGCAAGGCCTCAGAGCTGCAACCCCTCCTTTCATCTCTCCTCCACTCCTCCTAAGCATTAAGTGCGATTCCCTCCTTTCAAACTTCCCCAGTGCTCACACTGGAGACAGAAGAAGCACTCTTAAAAATCAGTGTCCTTGACGTATGGTTTAAGGTTCTGTGGCCAATATGAAATCGTTACATTATAAGGAGGTTCTTTAAGCTCTAAATTGGTTTACAAACTGGTGCAACTTCTTTAGAAGAAGGGTTCTTTAAGGGGCCATCCACTGACAGGTTCCTTAGAGAGCCAAACATTGTTCTGTATGTCATTGCTGTAAAGAACATTGTATTTGTAAGAGTAAGACATATAGGCTGATGCTACAACACAAATCTGACCTGCTAAATCAGAGCGGCTCAGCTGAACAAGCACCTGGTTCAGAGACGAGTTCTTGAAGGGGAAAATTACCAGACTAGACGCCTGGAGGTGTTTTTTTTTATGTTTCACTGAATGCTTATTTTTAAGCTCACAGACGTTGCCTTCACTGTTTGAAAACAAGCAATGACATGACTTATTCTTCATGGCAGTGTACTCCCCCTCCTCATTTCTCATGCCTCGGCTCTGTTTACAGATTGACGCTCGTAGGCCGCTTAAAAGAGAATGTGATCTGAGCTGTTGAAAAGCGTAGCATCCTTAATGGTAATACAGCAGACCCTCAGTGTCCTCTTCTCAGTGGTAATCCATTATGCCACAGCGCAGCGTGCGGGCTTTCGGATCTAATCCTATCCCTCCTTACGATGACACACGGAACCTCAGCAAGTGGCCAGGGCTGCCATTACTAAGCGCCTTTGCCCTCCCCTGGTCCTGAGAGACCTCTCTAAATCTCCATTTCACTTTTTAATGTTGCGTTTAGCCAGCTGTGTGGGTAGGGTGACAGGGATGGATGGGTGGTTTGGGAGGGAGGGGCTTGTGTAGGCGGTTAGAGCAGATAAAACTATGACTCAGCCTTCTAGTCTGGATGATGTGCAATGGTACCCAGTGGTTTCATTAAGCGGAGTAGAGCAGAAGTGGAGAAACATGACATTTGGTTAGTAAATAGGCTGAGAGAGGATGGGATTACTTGATTATCACTGTGGTTGCAAACATAGTGCTTTTATGATTTCGGCCAATTTGGAATATATCAGTATGTACTGCAGTTGCTGCTTTTCACCAAAGCACTGGCTCAAAAATTAGCATTGACTCTGATGATTAGCAGAAAGGAAGAAGAACTGCTTTTGACACTTTTGATTCCCTGTAGACCTTTGCAAAGGATGGTTCATTTAAGCAGTGGTTCTCACAGTGGTCCTCTGGGCCCCCCAAGATGGTCCACATTTTTATTCCAATCTTTCTCGCAATACATGGGGATGGAGCAAAAATGTGAACTTTCTTGGTGGCCTTGGGGGCTACTTTCTTCTTTGAAAGAAGAGTGGCTTTAGATTTTCTAAAGATTCAGGGCTCCCCAAGGTGGTTCAAATTTTCGGTTTGAGACGACTGCTTTAAAGAACTTATTTCTTTCCCCTTGAATCATTTGTCAAACCAAAGACTATTTAGGAACTTATTTGTAACTTTATTTGTAATTGTATAGCTTATTATTGTGTGTTTAACCTGTAGCTTGAGGCTGGAGGTTTCTGAGATCTTGAGCTCTTGAGCGCTGTAAAAATGATCTGTTGATGAAACAGAGATACAGTGCAGTGTTCACTGTCCTGTGGGCCAGTTTAGTAAGGCACCCAAACCTTGTTCTCTCCAAGTGTTATGGATGTCCCCACCAGCTAGCTGCTGGTCCGCTTTGTCATCCACTATCTAGATAAAGTGAGGCCTTTATCTGAGCCTGTCCAAAAAAATGTATCCACAGCCATAGCTTGTACGAGATAGCTAACACACTGAATCTCACCAGAATGCTGTAGCTTGACCATCATGACCATTATTTTAAGCCAATTTTGAGGCTCCTCAATTCTAAAATCTCATTCCAGGCTGTTTCTGTTCGAATAGTTCATATGGGATGCATGACACTGTAGCGAAGTCAAACGCAGTGATATCTCCGTATTTAATTATTTTTACATATAATTATATATATTAATAGTTTTAGCTCTGCGATTTAAGCTGTACATGTATAACATGTTAATATCATATGAGTATACTATTGATTGAAGTGTGCGTGACTTTTGCACACCTCTGAATGCAGCCTAATTCTTTGATCACCATGTACCAACGGCAGGGAAATGACCTCTTCATCTCCACCATTAGTACCAGGTTTTTATTTCTCCTGCTCCAATGCGGACGCCGGGTGTGTTGAAGGAGGCCTCCAGCTGGCATCCAGCTCTGAATCTGTGCTTGTTTTGCAATGCCCACTTTTTACATTCCGATCAAATCCCGATGGATATATTGGATATGTCCCTCACATAAATAATTCCTACCTGAATATCCAAATATTAAGTTTCCCGTCATGTCAAGGACGAAAAATATGTTTTGACATCTGACTCACATTGACTCTAAAACGTGTTCAGGGCTGACCTTCCTGCTGTCTGGATTTAGAGCTCAGCCTGCTGAGTTGTTTCGTTACTCAAATGGAAATGCTTTAAGTTGGGGGTGGGTAACTTGGAACCATAGCCTGCGTGTCCCGCGCTGGGCCCAGTGCTTCCTAATGGACTCATTTCTGGACCCGGCCAACTCAGCCCAGCTCAATTAAATCAGCAGCATTTTAATTGGCTTATTCACTGTCAAACGGCATCTATTAAGCGAGCAGCTGTCAGAGTTAAAGACGTGCAGACGAGAGAGAGTGGAACAGCGAGAGAGAGAGAGAGAGGGAGCGATATGGAGAAAGAAAGGTTAAAGTGAACCGTGCGTTAAAGTGTAAGTGCATCGGGTGCAGTGAATATGTGTTTTAAATTAAATGCCATTTGATTTTGTCCTATACCTATCAACCGTTCCCTGAGAGGCATCACATTCTGTCTCTCTCTTTTCTCTCTCTCTCTCTCTCTCTCTCTCTTTCATTATCTGTCTCTCCTCATAGTCTTTTACTGCCCTTCTCCTGCAGGGTTCATAAAGCGACATAATGAAGGTAGACTATAGAAGGAGCTATAAAGGGCATAATGGACTAAAGTGAAGAGTTCATCCGACCCTTAATAACTACCTTTCACTGGGTCATCTTAGGTCAACCGGTTCTCAGGCCAGCTCTTCATCACAATCTGGCTTGAGGTAACAATCTGGGGATTTTGTAGATTATATGGTCGTGTCCCTGGCTGCAGTCAGCGATTAGGAATGAATGTAATACTCCTGATAGCAATACGTTTTGGCCCTCTGCTTGTCCCCGACAAGGGAGAGCAGAAGGTTTTGGCAGGACATGCTTGTCTGGTTCAAAGACAGGTGAGTGGTTCCCAAGAGGTACAGGGCAAGAAGTCAGGGGTTACTGTGTCAGAAAAGTTGTAAGGGTCTCGGAAATAGGCCGAGACGTGAAAAGGGTTCATTTGAGTGTCTGCCCGGCTGCTCTGGTGTGGGGTTACCCTCATTAGCACAGCTCTGATCAGAAGGCACGTGTGGCAACGGGTTGTTTTTAGAAACGCAATAATGCTAGCTGTATTATTGATGACCTCCTCTTCAATGCTCCATGCACACATGCTGAAACAAGCCGTGGCTGAATGCCTCTTTCTGCAGGAACTTGCACAATTAGGAATTTAAACAGACCTAATTAGCAGATCCTTAGTTCAAGCCCTGTACCTTCTTGCAGACTTTTGTTCAGACAATGTGGGCAGCGGGTAAAGCTGGCCGCACTGAACCATTTCACGCTTTCTAAATGGGAGATTAGACAAGCAGTTTGTGATCAATAACTACATTTACATGCACACAATAGCCCAACTAAGTTCTTAGGCTGTGTAAACCGGACCTGGCCAAGACATTTACAAGAGCTGCGTAAAACACTGGTCTGTTTATAGGTCTGTTTACTTGTATGCTAGCATGGTCTGGCTTTATGATGTGAAACACCCCCTGACATTTATTTAAGTGTGCAATATTATCTATTTCTGACAACATATTTAACATGAATGCGACCCTTTCATCTTTTGTGACTAATGTTGAGGCATGTTATGAGTGACAGACCCATTACCAGTTGTTCTCTCTTCTCCTGGCCTCTGAAAGTGGTTTCTCTGATGCGACACGCGTAGGAGTGCATGGAAACACGAAAACAAAAAAGCCACAAAATGTCGAGTTGTGGGCCGATGTAAGAGTTTACACCAGCCATTACATCAGCCGTAACATTAGAACCACTGACAGATGAAGTGAACAACATTGATTCTATCTCATTGCAATGGCAGCTGTCAAGGTGTGGGATGTACATATTAGGCAGCAAATTGTAATGGCTAGACGACTGGGTCAGAGCATCTCCAGGCGGGTCTTTTCTGGTATGCAGTGGTCAGTACCTACCAAAAATGGTCCAAGGAGGAACAACTTTGAACCGTTGAACCGACAACAGCGTCATAGCAACCTGAGTGTTACTGATGCGATCCATGGAAGCTCCACCTCACAACTACCAGGAATCTGCTGCTAACGTCTCTGTGCCAGATACCACAGGACACCTTCAGAGGCATGATGGAGTTGTGTGGATGCCTTTGATGAGTCAGAGCTGTTTGTGAGTCACAAGGGGGACCTACACAATATTAGGCAGGTGGTTTTGTAGCAGGTGTTATAGCTTGAATAGTCCAGCCAAAACATCAACCTGGGGCCACATGGTTTAGACCTTAGCCAGACTAAAACAACTGACCCATGCACATGCTGTACGCTCAAGACGTTCTCTAGGTCCGGCTTTACATGGAAACACATCATGCTCTGTACACATAACATAAGAAAACAGCAGAAACAGAAAGAGAAAAGTCATTTTGAGTCGAGTCACCCCTCTGGCACCATCTGTAACCTGCAAAAAGAGAAAAGCACAAATTACAATACCAAAGAGCAAAGTAGTGAACTAAAAAAAACACCATTCTATTAAAAGCAGATTTTATCATTAATACAAGTCTATGTGTGTGTCTTGTGAATTAATCATGGTCCTTGCTCCTAATGCTCTCATTTCTGCATTGCTCAGCTTTGATACAATGCTTTAAAGTGAGTTGGAAAGAGAGTGCTCGCGCTTCATGAATGCAATATATAGCCAACGTCTGTCATCTCTCGTGGGAGTAGATGAGTTCAGGGTTACATCTGAATGGTTGGTGCATTAGCTCAGCCGCGGTGACACAAAGGGCACATAATGAAGTAATTAAAGTCTCTTTGTCATGTGGAATAACCCCTGTGGCGCTCCTGTGTGACTGCAGGAGCCTTCATCCATCCGTATCACTCCCTCACCATCATCCCACACCGAGAGGCTAATTGGACTCCTTTCTCTCTGTCTCTCTCTCTCTCTCTCACTCTCTCTCCACATCTCTCTTTCTATCTCTCTTTCCCTTATCCTTTAAAATGACTTAAGCATGTGTAAAGTTAAAAAAGGCAGGCTCAAATGAGCCACACCGCTGCATGCTTTAGTCAAAGAAATGAAAAGTTCTCTTAGTCCTTCATCCTCATCGCATTGACCATTCCAGGTCAAATTAAGGGACAAATTAGTACATTTGTCTTGTATTTTACATTTTTCCATCTGAAATGCACATTTAAAAAATATTTTATGTACCAGAAATAGCCACATAAGCATATTCATCAATAATTCATTTTTGCATGGCCATTTTTTCCAACCTCTCTTTTTTTTCTCTGAGAAATAAACAGGCTGCTTTTGTTAGAGATGCGGCTGTCCTGTATTGAGCCTTGTTCAAAAATCACTCTGGGATGAAATGTACGGAACAAACTGTTAAGCTCAGACTGATATCCTCTGTGAGGTCAGGAAAAATAAACTTCTGTCGGGTGCGTGGATCCTTGGCAAGACTGTAATGGTACATTTGTTTCCAGAAAGTCAGAAACAGAACAACAGTAATCCGTTTTTTTTCCCACACTGTTCGCTTCTATAACCCTCTGCGACAGGCTGCACTAATAACACTCCGCATCAAGTCAAGTCAGGGGCATTGTCACAGATCAGCTTTACAGAGATCTGGGTCCAAGCCCACCCCCCAGTGAGCAAGCCAGATGCGGGTTATGTTGGTGAGTTTTTGTGGCTCAGCAGGAGGGTGAATGGCACAAGCAGTTGGCAGGAGGTCAGTCTATAGGGCAGGCAGCAGGGGCCCCCAACCAGCATCGATCTTACCTCAGCATCAAACCAGACAGGAGGGCAGGTCTGTCCGGCAAATTCCGTTTCAGGTGACGGGACACAATACATAAGAGTAAATAGAGTGCGAACAGTGACCCTTGCAGGCCTTGCTGTAACAGCCTAGCCTGAAAAAGAGAGCAAGAAGGAAGCACAGACATGAGGGATGATTGAGACACCAGACAACTTCTGGTCCACCATTGACAAAACTGAGCCAACCTATTCTGTATGACCAATTATTCCAAATGACCAGTTATCACTTTGATATAAATTTGGTTAAACGCTGTAAATCAATCAATCAAATCTGTATGTGTTTATATGTAGATATTTTCATGGTTGTCACAGTCACAGACAATCAAAATGAGCTGTTTTCCAACTTACATATACAAAAGTACTGTTAAACTACTTTCTCTATGTTGGTTTGTTGGTGCCCTGAGCTTAGTCCAAACCAGTGCAGTAATCCAGCTCTGAATTCAGTCCAAGAATAAGCTGAATCTGCTTCTTGGAAACAGGCCCCACAGGTCAGATTTTAAATCCTTACAATAGTTAATGCAATTTTGAAACAATGTGGGAAGTTTTAAACAAGGCGCAGAGGCAGCCAATTTTTAATGAAAGGAATTACATTAAACAGGATATAATTAGAGTAAAGTAATGAAAAGCTGCACTAAACAGATATGTTTATAGAAGCCCACGGTGTCTGTACATTAAACACTGTTTGGATGATCATTCTGCAGTTTATGGATTTTGCAGCCAAATGCCCTTCCACCTGCTGGAGATTTTCATCCACCTGCTGTAGATGAGAAAAAATACAACTGTAGCCGTCTAACACTGTTAATTTTTTTGAGCGACGTAGGATCAAAATCTACCAATAGTGCCAATCATTTCAGCACCATATAAGACATGGCTGCAGGCTACTGTGTTTATAATGCTAATGTATAAATATACTGGGTTAATACTGCATTTGTAATGTTAGTCAACGTAACTAGAGGTTCACAGAAATAAAAAAAAGGTGAAGTTAGGCAATCCAGAAAAGCCATGAACACACTTGCCCAGGTCAAAACTATGAATCGCAAAGGCATCGTCATGGGTGAAATGGGAGAGGTGTGTTTAAACAGCCGAGGGTCAAAACCAAAAGCAAAACTAACTGGTAGACAAAGCCAGTAGGGAAATCCAAAAACTGAGAAACGGTAAACAGGAAAGAAGGTCAGAAAGAGAAGAGAACCAACAGAATAGAATACTTGGTATTAGGGCTGTACAATATATGTGCAAATGCACAATAGTCACATCGCAGGATGTGCAATTTTAGATGCAACATCAAACATGTTATGCTACAATGTTTTTGCTGCTTGATACAAAAGCAAAAAAGCATCTGAATTCTTCTTTTTTCCATGACATATCTACCGAAGGCAGATTCTATCTGCCCAGTATCATTCATTTTACTCCAATCTTGGATACACTGGGTACATTATTAATATCATGTCATGTTGCATCATTGATTCTGGTGAAATCTGATGAAAATCCCTCTATTATTTAATATCACAATACATATAGCAGGACAAAAACTATTGCAATATGTACCCACCTACTCATATGCAGCTGGTGGGGTTGGCGATACTTTGCTACAAAGTACAAATGTGACAAAGGTAAGCCTTTATTCCAGTGGTGGGCAGCAGGGGCGAGCTCAGGTATGCTTGAGCCAAAAAAGCACTGAACTGTATCAGATAACAGGAATCCAGCCCCCTCCCAGACCCTGCAAACTATGACCACCCCATTTTATAAAGACCTAAAGAAACCCAACAGATGAGAGTACTCATGTGACCTAGAGCAACTGAACTGTCCATGATTGGTTGGTTGGGAACATGTGCCGATGACATAGAGAACAGAGTAGAGTGCTCTGGGATGGGACAGTAGCGAAAGAAGAGTGCTGAAGTGTGACCATATGTCACCATAACAAGAAGACAAGGCTCACAGATGGATCTACCTGGTCTGCAGAAACAGGTTCGAGTTTTGCTTTGGGTCACAGATGGGTTAAGGGTGGTCCAGCGTTGCCCTTGGTGGTGGAGACGGACTGGCCAGAGAGAAGTCGTTCTATTGATCGGAATTTAACCCACTGATATGCAAATCTGGACGCTCTCAGTGCTCTGCAGCCAAGAATGGTCTATGCAGACTTTGGGATAAAGCCACACGAGCCACACAATTTGAATTTCTTGAAACGTTCGCTGTCCTCTGACATGCATGTTCCTCGACAAAGAACTTGGCCTCCAAGAAATGTTTATTCACAGCTTCATATCAACCACAGCGTTCCTCGCCATCTCTTTCTTCTCATACTGATGCATCTGGCACGCTTTATCTGTAGAAGTCTTGAATCTATCTATACTTCTCTCTTTCTCTCTCTCCCTCTCTCTCTCTCTCTCTTTCTCTCACGCTTCCTCTGTCTGGTCATTAGTCAGGGAGAAAGTCCATCTCCTGCAGGTCATGACTGATTTGATTTCCACGTAATTAGCACTGTGGGCTCTTTATATTAGCCATCTCCATTGGCTTTTCTCTTTGTGTGTGTGCACATGTGTCTCTGTGTGTGTGTATGTGTGTGTTCAATCTCTTCTTGCGTGGGCATTCTGGACTTTGGGCCTAACTGAATTAATGCATTTGACTGCATACGGCACACATATACACACACACATACACATACACACACACACTCTGTCTCGCCCTCCCCCTCTTTCACCACCCAGTTAAGAAATTATTTTAAACAGAATGTCTAATGATGGCACCTAGAGAAGCAAGGAGGATATAAGTAATGAGCGAGAGAGAGAGAAAGAGGAGAGAGAGAGAGCATGACAAAAAAACATGAAAAAGTAAAAAAAAAAAAAAACATTAAAGTGAGAGAGAGAGAGAGAGAGGGAGAAAAGATGATGGAAGGAGGTTAAAAAGCAGGAAATTTAAGCTGTCTGTCTTGAAGAGGGTTTAATAATTTGCTGAGTTTAATTCAAAGGGGGAAGGAGTGCATTTACAAAAGCTGGACTAATACACATGGAGAGGAAGGAGGAGGTGATTATGCATTTTGGCTTTTGTGTGTATGGTTTTCATTAGGCAGCGAGAGAGCAAGAGAAAGGGAGAGAGCGGTAGAGTTGGGCGCTATCCACTTTTTTATATATTCATACCATCTCAAAGTATTAATAAGGAATACAGTATTTTCCTCTGTGTGTAGGGGGATCATAGCGAAGATGGTTCCACATTAAACTACATTTAACTGAAAATGCAAGGTTCAGAATTGCTTACAGGTTGACAAACTATGTGCACAATTTTAAAATTCCCCACAGTTTTGCATCTGAAGCCCACTCGCTAAGCTAACCTTTGCTTAGCTAGCTTGGCCTATTAATATACAGAGTATATAAGCAGCTGCTCTGTTGACTAACTGCTTAGCTACTGACACAATTGTTGATGCTAAAAACTCGTTTCTGCAGAGCGACTGGTGTTGGGAGTAACAGAATGGCGAAATGAGAGACCGGCACAGACTATGTATTTCAGCTCACTGAGGCTCAAATGAGGACATTTAGAGAACAAAGTAGAGGTCTTAGGTTGTTTTCTACTAATTTCAGGCACAATAAGTACACTGGATAATCTAGATTTGTGTTTTGTCCCCTAATATTGAACTAGGCACATCGCTAAACATGCAGCTAAGATGGCCTTTTTTTCCCCCATCTGTTTTCAGAGCGTGACATCACCAATCAGTAAGTTCACACAGCACCGACACCCTGTGGCTCTCTTTTAAAATTCAGGGTGGGGTGAGCTTATTTGGCCATGGTCTAGATAGGCACACAACAGAAATTTGACATATCAGACATGTTTATTAGAATGTGATAATTCTCAGAATCCTTCTTAGACCTAATTAGCACCCCTGAGCCTACCTGCATTCAATTGTGTACTACATAATAATTCTATAAGGCATATAATATATACTAATCTTAATACTCTGGGTTTGTAGGTTTGCAGGTTAGTGCACAAGATATTAACATACTAACCCATTTTGTACTAGCATGAAGTGATGAAGCTTTACTATTCCAACTTACCTCCAGCCGCCTTTACGCAGCACTTCGTCATCCAACCTTTTTTCGAATAATTGTCCCAGACATGGCCATTCGAGTCCAGCTCTTCCTTGTGGAGACTTCTCTACATGCTAAATCTGAGCAAGTAAGTGAACATAATTAGACAATGAACATATTTAGAACTTTATTAGACAGAAGTATACTGTCTTCTTTGTCAGTGCACTCTGTGTCTGGTTGTTTAGAAAACTATACTAGACTAATACACATGGAAGAGGAGCTTTTATTTGGCAGGAAAGAGAGTGAGTAAGAAAGGGAGATAGAGGAAGAGAGAGAGACTCACTATTAATCAGGATAAAGAGTATTTAACGTAAGTTGGAATGAGTGTGGTCAGTCTTGCATTGGCTTTTGGTCGGCATGTATTGATTAAGCCTCAATATGAGGCAGTGAAACGGGCTTGAAACAGAGACCCCAGGTCACTAACTGACAGATCACACAGCTCTGCTTCCACAGCAGGAGAACAGAAAGAGGAAGACAAGCTGAAAATCAGGCTGCCTGTTCTACCACACACCCCCAGTGTGAACACTGAGCTCCAGTTTATAAGATATACCTGCCTTGTAGCAACACTCATTGGCCAGTCTATCAGTATCACCTACCACATGGGAAGGAGCACTTTGTAGCTTTACAACTACAAACTGTAGACCATCTGTTGCTGCAGTTTACCAGCCATGTTCTATGTTCTATAGGACCCCCATAAGACCTCTGTTGGTCAGATTTTCATTACACCAATGAAATGACCATTGGAGTGGCATAGTGGAACGTTCTTCCTTGTTGGTCCACCTTGTGCACTGAAGGTAATACCAAAATTACCACTTCTGGTTATTATATTTAAAAAACTGTGTTGGAAGGAATCTGTCAGGGATTTTGGTGGTTTGGAGAACCTTAATTTAAAAATCTTTACATTATGTGGAGGATCTTTAATCCTTTAGATTTTGTATATAAGTCCATACTTCTTTACTTTCATGACTACATTACTGTTATAATTAACATCATAGACCTAAAATAGAACCCTGTGGGACTAAACCAAACAGTTACCAGATAATTTACAAGTTTCTGCATTAGGCCTTATAACATCATATTATCATCAATATATTGCAATGTTTATTTTTTTGACAAAAAAAAGAACCAGTGGTGGGACTATGATTACAAAGAACACTCTGAGCTATACATAAGTATACATGAAAGAACTATACATTAGAGGGTTCTTAAGGAATCCAAAAGTGGTTCTTCTGTAGCGTAATACGAGAAACCCCTTTTAGCACTTCTATTTTAGTCTATAATTAGAGACTGTGGCTCATCTTTTTCCTCATAATAACCCCATAACCCTTCATCAGTGGATGTTTTCTGACCACAGGACCACTGTTAGCTAGATATATATGATTGGCAGACTGTTCTCAACCCATCAGACTTCTGGTAATATGGCCACCTTTGAGTAGGTATATGTCATGAACTGGCAAGTGGTGTATGAATATGTGTGTATGAGAAAGAGTGTGTTCCTGCACTCTATTTAGTACACTAATCTTGTCCTAGGTGTTCTCAGACAAGAATGTGGACATAAAAAAAACCCAATTCTGTCCACACGCTTGATGTCTTGACCCAAAGCTGAAGTGGCACAAACTCTTTGTATTATTTGTAATGGTGTTTGTGTTTTGTGGGAGTTATATGGCAGTTCTCTTCTGTGTTTCTTTTGCGCAGTTGTGTGGATGCAGGTTGAACAGATCCTCCATTTATTTTTACTGTCAAGGTGAATCTGCTCGGCTGCCTGTTTGTTGGGCTTTGTGATTTGAGCTCAAATGGAGTGAATCGGTGGAAAGGCCTTCTGTAACCACAGCAAGTCAGGCAGAACACCAAGACACACAAACACACAAACACACACACACACCCACACACACACACCACAGCACCATTACTAGATCTGAAGAGTTGCTCTGAAAGGAAACGCAGAGAGAAGGTTCTATTCCACCTTAAAAGTATAAGGCCTAGCACACTACACGTTTCCCTTCGCAGTGGTCGGCACACACAGTCACAAAAACACTGCAGAGGATTATGTGTTGGACTGCCTTGTGATTTGATCCAGGACTTTAAGCTATATGTCAAGTTCTCTATTTTGCTATATTTATTATACCTTTTCTTATTGATAGACCTGGTTGATTTCTCTCATTTTCCTCTGTTTCCCCTCTTTTTCTAATTCTTTTTGCTTTATTTTTTTTATAGAAACTTAGTAAGGTGTATGAATCAAACATGTCATTCTGTACCCAATATAATTCGTATTCAGGGCCTACTACTGTTTTTCTCACTCTATTGACCACATCATTATGAAACAGATGCTACTTGTCATGCATATGCAAACACAGCGGCTTCCAGACTGAAATGAAGTGACCTAGACAAACTCTTAACACCCCAGTGACATGCTAGTCCAGCGATTCTAGCTGTTGTCGGTTAGCAATTAGCTTAGTATGCTTAGCAACAAGCAATCTGACAATGAATGCCATGTGGTAGAGTCAATTTATTTGATAAACTGGCTTTTTTAAATTCAATTCAAGGACAGTTGCCAGAAGCTTGCATCAGAAGAAAGCTTTTGTGAAGGTTTAAAGCCCAGCTGTTTGGCAAAGTACCAGAAAGAACAGCAGCAAGTGTTTATGCCCTTGTGTGGGTGGCAAGTGGAACCTTTACCTTTACTAGCGTACATTTATCACACGTTCATTTACATGAATGAGGATTTCTTTTTCCTCAGACGTTTTTTTACTGATTGCTCTTTCATCTGCATGCATGAAATGAATGTTAAATGGCCAGTGGCCAGTTGTCCGGACATGCATTTACATTCCTAGCAGATAATGACCATATGACCAATAATTTCCCATATACCTACAAGATATGTCCTGTAAAGGCTGATTATATGTTGCTTAGACTTACAGGACATTTCCTACAAAAGCTGTCTATATATGTTGTAGACGTACAGGACATTTTCTGTAAATGGCTATGTATATTTTTCCTAGACTTACAGGACATTTCTGGTGAAGTCTATCTATAGTTCCTATAGACCTAGAGGGCATTTTCTGTTAAGTTTATATAAATTTGCTGTAGACTTACATGACTTTTCCTGTGAAGATTATTTATATTTACTATAGACTTACAGGACATTTTTCTGCAAAGTTTATCTATATTTGCTGTAGACTTACAGTACATTTCCTGTAAAGTATATCTATATTTAATGTAGACCTACAGGGCGTTTCCTGCAAAGTTTATCTATATTTGCTGTAGACTTATAGGACATTTCCTGTGAAGTTTATATATATTAGCTGTAGACTTACAAGACATTTCCTGCAAAGTTTATCTATATTTGCTGTAGACTTACAGGACATTTCCTGTGAAGTATATCTATATTTAATGTAGACTCACAGGGCGTTTCCTGCGAAGTTTATCTATTTTAGCTGTAGACTTACAGGACATTTTCTGTGAAGTTTATCTATATTTGCTGTAGACTTACAAGACATTTCCTGCAAAGTTTATCTATATTTGCTGTAGACTTACAGGACATTTCCTGTGAAGTATATCTATATTTAATGTAGACTCACAGGGCGTTTCCTGTGAAGGCTGTCTTTGTGTTACATAGACTTACTGGACGTTTTCTGTATTTTCTGTGAACTTACATGGTATTTCCTGTGAAGGCTGTGTGTATGTTCCATAGACTTACAGGACAGTTTTGGTAAAGTCTATCTATATTTTCTATAGACCTAAAGGACATTTTCTGTTAAGTTTATATAAATTTGCTGTAGACTTACATGACTTTTCCTGTGAAGTTTATTTATATTTGCTGTAGACTTACAGGACATTTCCTGTGAAGGCTGTCTGTGTGTTCCATAGACTAACAGGACTTTCTTGTGAAGTCTGTGTATATTTTTCATAGCTGTACAGGACATTATTTGTAAAGTCCTTCTATACTCACCACTACATGTCCTGTGAAGTGTTTCTATATTGTCCTAAGACTCACAGGACATTTGCGGTTCACCATGTCTTCTGCAATAGATATTTTGTTATGACTTCAGTGGAGGTTAGCTGTGGGAGGAAGACAGCAGAGGTCAGTGCAGAGAGAGGGAAGGTAATAGGAGAGTGATTGAAATGGAGAGAGAGAGAGAGAGACAGAGAGAAGGACGACATTTAGAGTGTTATATGTCACTGGAACATGTTCCTCTGAAGACATGGAATCCACTTACCATCGACTGTCCTCTCTCGGGCCCTCTCTCACTCTGTTAGGCAGCCTGTAATCACGCACACACACACACACGCACACCTGAAAGTCATAGCACCCTGTGTGGATGCGCTAAATGAACTGCCAGTCATCGCAAACAGACTCAGGAGCAGTCCGCACACAGACACACGTGGGAAATGGGATTGGTTGAGTCATCCCATCACACACACACACACACACACACACATACCTAAGCAAACACGTACACACTCAGAGTTACATCTCTGGGTGCCCTTGGCGCCTCGAGGATGTGGTGTCTTTCAAAGACGAGAGGAAAGGCTGGTTTAGGTTGTGCTCCTCAATCTCTGATAAGTTCAATTGAAGATGGCAGAAAGAAGCCAGGTCCATGGCTGGTGGGGCTGACGGAGGGGCTGGGGAGGGCAGCTAGCACCTCGGCCTCATGTTTAAAACATCGGGCCCCATTCTTTTCCGCGTCTGACATTCAACAAACTCTCACCGTCTGTCCGGCCTTGATAGCGTCTGCCGCCTGGAAGATCGCTCCCGTAGTCTAATTACCATATACACATACACAATGTACGCAAGGTGGCAAATCACCTTCAGAGGATTTTCACAAACGTGCAGGCAGGCACTGTTCCATTGGCTTCAGCCTTGCAGGCAGGTTGGCGAGATTACGGATTACGTGGGGAGAAAAATAAGATTTTAGCTTTTTTTTTCCTCTCTCCAGAATTAGGAAAAAGAGCTGCAAATCGATTTACCTCTTACCAGGTGTGGGGAAACTATTTTCAGTCATGCACTTGTTGGGACTGGAAGTGCATTATTGAGAATACAGGTTTATGTATGTATGTGTGTGTGAGGGAGAGAGAAACAGACAAAGACAGGAAAACACTTTTCTGCCGCAGAATTGCTTTTCATTTATTTTTGTGTATATATTTACATTTATAAAGCATCACTGTCACACAGGAACCATGTTTTGTCACATGCCATATTTGAATGTTGAATGGACCAATAGAAATGCTCCAGAAAGGCTTAGTCCAACTAGTGTCAGTTGTTGTAACCCTCTTAGGGATGAAATGGCTTCGAAATGGACAAAAGCAGCCTTTTGTACCATGGGCACTTGTTGGAAATAGCCTTAATAAATGTAATAAACTTGTAACTTTATATATGGTGCCATACAAAGGTGCTACCAATGTACCAATGAAAGGCAATGGAAGCTTAAAACCACCTGCTGGCAATGTGCAAACTGCCAACTGCTGATATTTACATCATCACACATGTCTCAAACAAAGTAAAGCTGGTCAGTAATGTCATGTAGAGCCTGTTTATCGCTACCATTATTTACTTAAATGGCCAGTGGCCTGCCGGTGGGCGAAAAGTTTTATTACACACTTCTGTTACCAGATACTAACCCCACCTGACTGCACAGACGTCCCTGTAATTACTGAATAATATGCTTTAGTGTGTAATATGTCTTGGAGTGTTATGGGGTTCATATACATTTGGTATTTAAATAGTATCCGGATATACTTTGACCAGATTCTTTTTAGACTTGTTATTAAGATGCGTTTCACATCCAATCCAAAAGCCGATTTTACTTTACATGCATAAAAAAAATTATTGACACATGCTTACTTTCCGTTTTACTTCCTGTAAATGATAGTTTCTCATCAAAATTGTTCAAGAGAGTGAACAGTTTAGAGGAACGGTGGGGAATCAATAGATGGTTTTTACGTGAGCTCTCGCAGGACAATTTAAACTGCAAGGGAAGTAATACACTGTAATGCTGTCTAATAATAACTAAAAAACTAATAATCATCTACCATCTACAATGTAAAAATACTATGTGCAATACCCCCCTCCCACATGTACAAGTAAGAGTCATTTGCAATAATCTGTAAATAATATTGTTATTACTTTTTTACTTCTTATTTATATTGTGTATATAGTGTAAATTATTTATCTACATTATTTGTAACTGAGTGTCTTGCTATTCCTTTCTGCTGTGACACTGAGAATTTCCCCACTGTGGGACTAATAAAGGATTATCTTATCTTATCTTATCTTATCTTATCTTAAAGTTAAAAAAAGCATGAGCGTGAGGGCACAAATACATGCACATACTGAAGGCCTCTGATCACATGTTAAATATAGGCGAGGTTTATCTCGAATGTGACCTCCGAATGTGGTTTGAGTGAGCCACTCGTAATCTGATCACATCTGAACGTTATCCGATGCCAAGAACACATGATAATGTGTAAACAGACTTATGTAGGTGGTTGGTTCTGACTATGTATGAAAATACTGTGATGTATTCATGAGTCAGTCAATAGGTCAGTGAGTAGGTCTAAAGTGCAGCTTCAGTCAGTCACATTGATGTTGAGCAAGCTAGAGGAGAAACTAGGCACCGCTGTCAGATCACATACAGAGCTGTGCAATCCAACTCTGAACATCTACAAGACAAGCTTGTTTCTGTGAAGAACAGCAACCAGTTTTTCCTCACTAGAGTTCATGTTTGAATGAGTTTCCTGCTCCCTAGGGATCCCCATCCTTAAACATGACTACAACAAACCAGCAGCGCATATCAGAGTGTGTTTTTGACACAAGTGCTTGTGAAAATGGTCTGTAACATACATTGTTAGATACTACTTAAGCAATTCTAGCACGGGTGAAACTAAAGAACCAAACTCCAGACTGCAAAAACTTGTCTGGGCTAATTAAAGGACCTAAATCCAACACTTTTCTTCATTTTTCCTGCTGTGGTGTACTTATAAGATTCTGCACCACAAACAGTTAAAATTATTATTTTGCATAATTTTTTAACCTTTATTACCCCTAGAATGAAAAGGCTGTATTTGTTACTGTGATTTTATGACTGATATATGTAAATGACCTAAATGAAAGGGGTTTCGAGGGGTCCCACAGGATAGGTGCCTAGGCTCGGACTTCAAACTCCTGAGATAGAGAGACGGAAAAAAGGGGAGAGAATGAAATAGCGCTGACCCGTCAGCAGTGTGGCATAAAATCACTCACCCAACTGCCCCCCATCTGAGCAGCGAGTGAGTGAAGTCAGGTGTCCATCCGCAGTCCCCGGCCATGTGTGCTCTATTTGTTTCACTCCTTGGCCATGCAGTGTAGAGTGCTGTCCAAAAAAGTGGTGCTGAATGGTTGGGCGGTATGTTCAGCACCCTGGACAGCGATACAACTCTAGGAAGGGACACTGAGCATACAAGATGGATGGCGGGCCCTCGCACCACACATTATTTATAACTTAATTGTGAAATTTACTGTAGGCTGCATAGGTGGATATATGTAAATGTGTGCATTTGTGTGGCACCACATCATTTAAAATTACCTGCTGTTTGAGCTGCATGCTGCATGGCATCAAACTTCTTTGGTAAAGTGCATCCTGGCCCTTTAACTACACTTAAGAAATAATTGTACTATAATGAGTAATAATTTTATTTTAGAATTGTATGTTATTTAACTTCAAGGTAACCGTGTTTCTAAGTGCACAAACTCCAGTTGTGTCCTCTGCTTGTAGTTTTTCAGGCCCTGTCTGGTTAAGTGTCATGCAAATGGCTTCACACCAACGGTGCTGACACAGTTTTTAGTGAAGTAGGGCGTGAGGGTGCTACGGCAGAGTGGAGGTGGCAGGCTGTACACTGGTGGTGCATTACACTTAGTGACTGCTTTTAGTCGTCACACTGAGGCGAACCAAACATGGCATGTTCAGTCATTTACTGCAGCTCAAGATGTTCATCAGGGAGCAGGAGAAAAGAATCTCTTGAGGTCATCCTGAGGAGGAATGTAGGTTTTTGTGTATGTACAGGGTAAAGGAGCTCTCTTCACAACAAAGCGTGTGGATCTGGGTGCCATGTGAATGTAGGAAGAAAAGGAAATGTTGAAAAAAAGAGCTGTTGAAGTTCACAGATGGGCTGATAGTTGGAGATTGTCTCTGTTAATCCTACTGCAAAATGTGTGATCACTGCGGTCTTATCATAAGTGTATGTCTCACTGTATGAGATGATGCCAATAAAATCTCAGCCAAATTCTGTGACTGTGATAGAAGAATGACATTGGGTCATCTATCAGCACCAGTTGCATGTCTTCCTATACCTAATCCTCTTTTGGCTTTTTGGTAAGTTTTCTGGGTAAGTCTTTTGGTAAGTCTTCAGACAATGGTCTTTTTCTTTTTCTAGTTTTGCATGGCATGCAAATTAGCCACCAACATATGATTTGCTACAGTGATTTTGTCCAAGATCACCTTGATCATGGTGATACTCATACATGCTTTTAGTTGGATATTGTGGGCCAGTTTCAGAAAATCTACCTTCAGTGCATTTCCTCATTCATAAACCTGGACTACTGGCATGTTTCACAATTTGCACAATATGTGGCACTACCACCTTATTTGCATGAGCTGTTAGCATTTCATAACAGATTAAAAATAACATCTGAAGCAGAGCTTTTCTATAATGTTTTTAGACATGTTTAGTCCCTCGTACAAATCAGGACCAAATTATGTGCATACACCCACTCAGCTGATTAACGGGTGTATTAATCAGCACATCAGTTTTGATGTGGTTGGATTGAGCACTACAGCAAACATTACAGCTGATAGTGAGACCAATTTGACTTGCTTGATAAATATTTTAGAGTTCAGTATGGCAGATATTTTACAAAGGCTTCAAATGAGGCTCAGCCAATCAAATACATACATTTTGTATAGTTGCGCTTTGCAAAGTACTATAGTAACTATTAATAATAACAATATTTGAATCCAGTTTATATTCTTCTTCTTTCATTATTTTTTTGTAGTTTTTCTCTACAATTGCAGATGTTTTTTTTTTTCCTTAGGAATGAATAAAGTGCCAAAGTTTTGACACAAATACACTTGTAACACCCAATCATCAACATCCACTACCACATCAACCACTTGCCATCACCTGAGCAACCACCTAAACCTAGCAACCACTAAGCAACATCATGGCAGCTGCACAAAATACCATAGCAATCACCTTGCCACACTATAGTGTCTATCTTGCATCCACCTAGCAAGATCATAGCAACCACTTAGCAACATATTCAATCAATAGCTCTGATTCTGAGCTTTTTGGTTTTCTTTGACATATGTATGGTGCCCTATGCATTGCTTATATGCATAAGCTCTTTAACATGTGGATTTTGATTGGTTTTAACCGAGGACATATGTGAAAATACCACAGTGATAAAAAGAAAATGGTCAGGAGAGTGAAAGGGATTTCAGTATAAGGTGCTGCACATTTTGCTTGATGCCGTGACTTTTAAACCTGGCCCTTATATGTTCCTAGTTGAAGATTTTATCCCAGGTTATTTTGAATCATTTCTTTTGGTTTATGCATAATTAAATTTTGTCACTATGTACAGAACAACAGCACGATTTAAATCATGTCAAGAATTTGAAAAATAGAAATACAAGGTTTTTCCAGTGAAATATTAAACATGGATGTTTTTTTTTTTATGGACATACCAGTACACAGACATAAAGTGCCCAAATACACTCAATCATATGTGGCATATTAGCCTTAGTGTATTACTATGCCTTACTTAACTTATTCTGCCCAATTTATAACCTCTGAGACATGATTTAATCTTCCATCATTTTATTTATTGCCAGATCCTGTAATGCTGAGTAGAACCTGAGTGAGAACCTTGACTGGCAGAAAAATGCTTTAGGTTGGCCTTGGTTGGCCAGTATACTGCGTGTGCAGATCTGGATTAGTCTGTAGCTGTGGATTGTACATTGCTATTGGCTGGTTTTATTGAAGGTTCTGAGGGAATGCTGAATTTTGGGTATGTGTGTGTGAGTGTGTGTATCTTTGCTGAAAGCTCTCTCTCTATACGCTTCAACCCCCACAGTGCCTTTGTGACGACTCAGCCAAAACCGGCTCAAAACAATTTAGCTGAATCCTCGATACGCCTTTTAGATACAAGAAATGAAATAATAGCAAGGCTGCCAAGGATCATTGATCCACAGCTGCCTCTGAATACCAATGAAGTGCCATTACACCAGGATAAATACATTGCTCGACTGCTGTGGACTCCCCGCTGTGCGCACACACATGCTCACACACACATTCCCAAATCTAGATTGAACCTCACCAGGGTGAGACACTGGTTGACAGAAAAGCCATCAGATGCACTCAGTAAAGCATCTGAAGGAAATCTACAACCAACACATCCTAGCATGTGCTATTAAGGCATCTGTGCTTTTCTACATGTAGAAGATCAGACTTTGCAGTGTTGAGTGTTGTGTTGAGAGGCTGCTTCGAGTTACATGTTACATTAAAAGCCCAGAGCAGACCCATCTTGGGATTCTTCAGCTTGTTCCTGTAGATAATCCATGTTTGGTGTTTTGTGGTTCTATACTCAGCCATGATGGGATGTTCTTGCTAAAACCAGGGGGCTCCCTTAAATGGGGTCTTTCCTGTCAGATCAGCTTTTGATCGCAGCTTGAAAATATGGCTTATTCAACAACACAATATTCAATAAGTCATGTGGAATGACAGTGTTTTTATCTTTTCTGTGTGTGTGTGTCACAGCAGGTTTTGAACCTGCAGTCTTGGATGTGAGGAATGTCAGAAGTGTGCCACACTTCATACACTGTAACGCTCTGCCCGGAGGGAGTTCTTCTGCAGCAGCGCAGCTTGCAGTTCTAGAATTTGGCCTGTGTGACCGGCAAACCTACGTTAATTAACACAGGTGTTGCTGTGTTTTGGGGAAGTGCAGTGTGCTGGGGGAAGCAGAACGTTTAGAAAAACTAGTGGAATTAAAGCATTCTCTTCATCGAGGTAGGGGACGGGAGGTAAGGAAGGGTCATCCTAAACACCCAGAGAGAGTGAGGCCAATTATGCAGCTTGGGAATCCTGGCCATGGCTGGCTGGGGCAAGTCTGTGATCTGATTATAGGTACAGAAAATTCCAGATTTAAGAAATACAGATTAATATAAGGCAGATGTTCAGGCTTGAGGGTATGTAATCGACATGGGACCTGCAAGCACAGTTAACAAGCTCATCTGCCGAGAATAACTGCCATTACGCCAGTGTTTTGGTGATGTGAAGGCTCCAATGATAAAGGCTGCCCATTCCATCAGTGTTACAGGGTGTGAGAAATGTACCTTGCTTTTCTGTTAACTGTTGCAGCTGGGTGGGCAGCTAACATCATAAACTGAAGGTTTTCCTCATTATTTAGGTACATAATCATCTGTATTATGTGCACTGGATATTAGCAACAGCTTGTATTAAACGGATCAGTAATTTGTTTAATCCTTAAATTCAAGAGCTACTAGACGTTAGAATAAATTCTACCTGAGTAGAATTCTGCACCCAGAAAACGCACATGCTGCACATATTGCTCTACAGGAGTAATACTACATGTCCAAATGTTTATGGACACCCTTTCTAATGAATGCATTCAGCTACTTTAAGTTGCACACACTGCTGACTGTAGAGAAGTATTTACTAATTGAGTAAGATCCTTTGGGGCAGATAAGCATGGACCTGTTGGTGAGATAAACATGCCTAACCAATGCCAGGCTGGAGTAGAGGGGTATAAAGCCCCCCCAGCCATGAGCTGGGGAGCAGTGGAACTCTGTCAGAAGAAATGGTGAATGAGCAGGTGTTCTAATTCTTTTGTATGTCTAAGGCAGTAGCCATGATGTTAAGTCTGTAAGTACTTTGCTGTGTTCCTTTTCAGTCAGAAATACTCTTTAGGTGATGTCAAATCTATCCCTTTAGGTAGTGATGCATCAGGAAAACGAATCAGTTACAAATGAATAAGATTCAAAATCAGGGTTTTACATGTGACCTGACATCCCTTAGGCTGACTGTATTACAAATGATTATATTATTTGTCAACTACCGGCTAGGTTCAAAGCTTAAAATGGTCATTTCCACTCTTAGACATTACTTTCTTATTTACTTATTTATCTGTGCAGAGAAACAAGCTCTTTATGAGTGTGTTGTGTGGATTTATGGAGGCTCAAAATTAATTTATTCAGCTTGGTTTGGTTTAGCCTGTTTATTTATATAATTCAGTTTTGAGACATCAAAAATGCTAAAAGGAAGTCTTAAGAGTTAAGATGTCAAAGAAAATGCTAAAAAATAGATTCTTAGATATTAAGAGAATTATAAGCTTATAATTAGTTTAGAACATACCAGAATTCCCATGCTACTAAGTATCTTTATCGCCTTAACTTCACCAAACTGTGGAATTATGCGAAGGACGAAGCTTCTAGGTGTTATATTAGGGTGTGTTTGCACTTGTAGCTTGGTTCCCTTGTTCTGGACCAAGCAAGAAAATTATACACTGTTACATTTTAGTCCTGGTGGCTTTGCGTTCATACTGACATATTTGTAATCAAACCAAAATTGGGGAAGAAAAGGTGACTTACGACACAGGTATGGACAGAAGGCTGCGTAGAGGTCTGCACAAGGTGAGTGTGTCCCCGGGTGCAGCATGATCCACGCAGTAACTATAACTGAACTAAAAACTTCAAAAATCAACCTGTAAAACTGTAAAATGTAACATTATTATGGCTGCATTCCAACTCACACATTTACTTTTACTACACAAACAAATGCAATTCTAATGGTGGCTAGTTTTGAAACAACGCGCAGTTTGGTAGTATGGGGTTTGGGACACAGCCCCGCTAAATGCCAGGCAGAGGCTAAAGCACAGAAATGTGGGCAGGTCTGCATGAAGACTCACCTGTGCTTAACACTAGCTGCACAAATGCCTTATTTTGTCTTGCGTTTGGTTCGTTTAGATGCCTTTGGTTTATATTGCGTTCATAATTTTGAACAAACCACACCAGAGTTCGTTCAGAAACTGCTCCTTTGGTTGTGGTCAGCCTTTTCAGAAAGCAGCGTTTACACTTACTCTAACTAACTGCACAAACATTGCAATTGCATCAGGGTGTGTTTTAATGGAACCCGAGCTGATTAGTATACACACACCTTGAGATAAGGGTTAATAGCGAGGTTTCTCACAGGCTCCTCTCTCACTGATATGGTTGTACTGCTCCATATCTGGCTGTTCTCTTGTTTGTGTCTGTGGTCAGCTTTGCAGATTTTATAGTCCATTTGGGTGGTTTTATATATTGAAGCTATTATTACCTGATAAATTGACTGGTGCAGTTGTCTGACCCAAAGGCTTGCAGGGAACAGCTTTGGTTTCAATGAGAATCGTCCAGCCAGAAGTTGCTTGGAGTGTGTGTGTGCGGCAGCAAACAGTAAAGCAGTCATATGCTTGGTGATTTAGGCGTCTTGGAGACGCCATTATGGCTGCGGGGCAGTGCGGACCTCCAATTCGCTATAAATCTGGGGCCCTAAATCACTGCTGGCCCTGTCGTCCGCTGGACAGGCTGTAAAAAGAAAAGAAAGGCACAGGGTAAATTCAATGCCATTGAGGGTTCACATCAATGCTGTACTAGTCATATGCACAGGTCTACACAACATACACACACTTAGACGCACATAGTCCCCTTGCCTGAGAGCTGTATTTCCTTTCCTGGGTGACTTCCACTGCATGTGTGTGTGACTGTGATTGATGCTGTGCTGTACATCGAGTTTACGTGTGTAAGAGCATTACACGCTTGAGGATTTCACACCTCAGCTATGAATTGGTGGCACACGAAGCAATGCATTAAATTCATGCAGTATAAAAGGTGTTAGCCATTTCTATATGAAGGAGGTAAATCACATCAACACAGTAGTCATTAAAATGAGTAATGAAATGGTGTTGATATTCATTGAATTGACTTCAATCATGCGAATACATTCAATGTTGTGCAGTACCGGAATACGTGTAAAGACGTACATTAAATTTGACCGTTGCTGCCCACGTACTTCCATGCATCCTTTACGTTCCTGCCGTGTTCTACTTTGTCCTTTCTGGTAAAGATGGCCCACCAAACTGACAACAAGGGAACATAGAGACAGAGACACGTCCCTCTACAAATCACAAATCACTTGCAAGTATAGAGAGATGCTGCCCATGTAGATGATGATGGCAGGACGTAGGATGTAGAATTTATGTTTGGACCTTGAACGGGACTTTCAGGTGTGAAATCGCCCATTAATGAATTTTCAGCCTTCTAAATTTAAGTAAGTAAGCGAGTAAGTGAGTATGTGAGTGAGTGAATTACAAGCCAGGTACATGAGATACTTGCCTGTTACAGTTACAGTAATCCGACTTCAGATACATTATTAAAATAGGGTGATTAAATCATTCATGTGTTTTTCTTGTCTGTGTTCATATCTATGAGCTGTTAAATGAGATTTGTTGAGGTTTGTTGTTGTGTAGTGCTTGTGAGGGCAGTGCTGGATGACAATATAGACCTTAGGCTGCGGCGTTAACTTACAACCGTTAGATCCAAGTCCTGTATTCTTGTTGGAATGTTTGAATGGACTTTGGATGGACAATTTTATGCAGGTCACATGTACCTACATATGTAGGTCATCTGACAATCTAAATGGCTCAGCTTGTCTCAGTCAAAACAATAAGGTAAAGCTGAAAGATTTCATTTTATTTTTTTTCTATATTTAAGTTTTTGTTTAAGAAAGGTAACCCAGGTATAGATGAAAGTTATCAAATTATATTAGATTAATATAGTAATTCTTTGAATTAGGATACAAATGACATGATTTTAATAGAATACGTTTTTAAATTAACACCCTCTCCCCCCAACTCTGAATAATAATAAATCCCACTATTCTCAGATAAAGAAAACATAAAAAAAAATAAAAGATCGTTTTTTGTTTTTTTTACAATAAATAACGAATGCTGTTTGTGAGGCAAGTGGAATGGAACCACACTGCTCTGTGTAAGGCTCTTATGAAAACCATTAAAGACAAAGTGAGAAAGTTATTCTCATTAATTAATACTCAGCCCCCAGAATCTCTCTGTATTCCCAGATTGCTTGTGTGTTCATTATTATCTAATTGGAGCATGCTTTACATGTGCACTCATGTGGGTTTTGCTGCTGTGGTATACCAAAAGGCTAAAAGCTAGCTTTTGATTTCTGGCCATACCAGTAATATACCATAAAATAATGTAAGCCTTGAATACATTATTCAGTTGTGTATTTGTGTGTATGTTTATGTGTGTGTGTGTGTTCAGAGGTTGATATAATGATTCCGTAATAGATGTGGACCAACAGAATTGGTGGAATTATTTAAATGCTTAAATGTCAACCTTTCCTGTCTTTGTACACAGTAGATGTAGCTGAGGAGGAGATAAGAAGAAGAAGGGAGGGTTGTTTGACTTTTTTTTTTTCTCTATATTGCACTCTCTCACTCTCACACACACGCTCCCACTCTCTGCTTTCCTCCAGCAAAGCTGACTGAGTGTATGATTCTAGAGAGGTTAAAACTCTGCAGAGAGTCTAATTTAAGGTCATTATTATTACATGAGAGAGGTGAGGAGGTTCATACAAATCACATGAAACATGAGAGAGAGCAAGCGAGAGAGAGAGATAGGGAGAGAGGGAGAGGTAGACAGGGAGAGAGAGATAGAGAGAGAATTGTTGCTATTGGTGGCTTATAAAGGGGAAAGTAGAGGGGAGTGGAATTCCTAATAAACACAGTGAGGTAGTGTTCTCAGTAAATCATCCGAGAATAAGAGAGAGAGAGCGCAAAAGAGAGATACTCTCCCGCAGTGGTCAGGTGACAGAAGCCTCCTGCTGATCCATATTTATGACCATGGACACAGAGTAGTGATCTCTGGTAAAAACCTGTTACACACACTCATAAATAACCCCCTTCCCCCCTCATCCTCCCGCATACACACATATACATACGCTCACACACTGGGGAAAGTGCTGACGAATGTGTAAACAGCGCGTTTCCGTATGCATAGGCGTGAGTAATGACTCTGAAAGGACGAGAGGAGGCTGGAGACGGACCGGGCCCGTGCTAGATGAGTAGACCAGCGTGTCGTAGTGGCGGCGGCGGCTGATGAATACGCCGGCAAACGCTTTTCAGTACGACTCAGCATTTTTCTTTTGACGTAGGCCTGCCGACAGGCAGATTAATGAAGCTCCACAGAATCAGATTAAAGACTTAAAAACCCACCGCTCTCTGTCCTTTAGCTGACAAGATGTAGTCTGCAATATGCATATCATCATGTTGTGTAAAAAACCCACATATCTTTGCAATGGGAACGTTTAGGTGTAGGGAAAACATTCATACCGTGAAATCTGTTAATGTACTTTTTTCCTGATATATGCAAACAATATAAAAGGCAGCTGTTGTGTTCAAATGGTGTAAAATGATCCAAAAAAGTATGTAAATGTAATACAGCAAGAATGATATGTATACATACACCAATCAGCCATAATATTAATACCACCTCCTTGTTTCTACACTCATTGTCCAGTATATCAGCTCCACCTACCATATAAGTAGTAGTTCTATAATCACAGTATGTAGTCCATCTGTTTCTCTGCATACTCTAAACTCCAGCAGCACTGCTGTGTCTCATCCGCTTGTACCAGCGCCTCACACACTTACACCATGTGCATGTCACTGCAGTGCTGAGAATGAGCCACCACTCAAATAATACCTGCTCTGTGGTGGTCCTGTGGAGTCCTGGCTATTGAAGAACAGGGTGAAAAGAGGGCTAACAAAGTATGCAGAGAAACAGATGGACTACAGGCTGTTATAACAGAACTATAAACAAGGAAGTGGTGGTAATGTAATGACTGATCAGTGTACACCTGCCTTACATACCACTCATTTTGTGCCCAAATGTAATTTTACCTTCAAGTTCAAGTCAAATTAATATAGTGCTTTTAACAACAGAGATTGTCACAAAGCAGCTTCACAGAGATCCGGGTCCAAGAGGCAGAAACCTTGAGAGGAACCAAGAACTCAAAAGGGCAACCAATCCTCCAGTAATCCACAACAGATAGCATAACAAATAACAGCAAAAACAAGAAATGATGAATAATAAAATAAAAATATGAATAATAAAGTAGGCATGAGTCTAATACTATACAGAAGTGCTCAGATTTCATCACAGAAAACCAGGAATTAACGTCCTTCCATACACTTGCATTCTTTCATGTGCAAATCTTAAAAAGATGTATTACTGCATGTATTTTTACATCCAGTGCAGCATGTTATTCAGCCATTTCCAGTTCATGTAAGTGTGTTTGCCTAGATAGCATGCACATGGTATGGTTAGCCCAACTAGGCACTAGAACGTTTTGTCCATGGGTTCCATTCCATTCTTTACATCAAGTGTCAATGATGCCACCAGGAGAAGTTAAATATGGGCCCCATCTGGGTTGTACACTGCACATGGTGCCTAGATGAGACCCCTGTGAGATTTGGGTGGGCCCATTTGGGAAGCCCAACTGGATTACAGAAACAACACATGTACAAACCCACTCAGAGCCCATGCCCACATGGAATGCACCTAGTCCCCAAGCATATTGGCTGAGTGCTTTTCACACAACATTATTAAAGCACAACTGTATTCATTATACTACATGAAGCTTATTTAGCATTGATCCATAAAGCTATCTCTGATATATTCAAATATATTAGTAATATTTCATGCTAGTATATAGTTATCGTTACTCATGCTAGCATTTCTTAGCATTCCTTTCAGGCCTCTGCTTTCCTTTTTTCAAAATTAAGATTTCAGAGAGTCTAATTGTACAACGCTTAGGCTGCAGATCAAGGACTAAAGCCTTCTTAGTGAAACGTATTCCTCTTAGAGTCTTTTCCACCAGCACCTGCCTGTTTTCTCCCAAGAGGGGGACGTGCTTTTAGCATTCGTGGAAAAGCTCCTTTTTCTGGGAGAGTGCGAGTGTGTGTAAATGAAACACGTTTGAGTGTTTGTGCAGCACTCAGCTTCAAGAGTGTTAGCTATGCCTAAAATGCTAGAAGTTCCCCTCGAGTGCTAATCTGCTGCAAGCTGCTTCTGCCTCACACGCTGGACGAGAAACTGCAGAAATGAGCTCAAATCAGCAAAGCAGGGAAACCAACCACATTACGGAGCTTCATGGGCTTTTAAACTGTGTGCTGCGTGTGGTAGATAGCGGTAAGCACTGTTCAGCCATGGGCCTGGTCGAACCTGACTAGCTCTCCACGTTTGGAAAATGAGCATTAACCGAATTCATGCAGTCTTCAGTTTACATTGATTCACTTGCAGTCTACAGGTGTTAATTCAACCCAACAATGATCTTACTATGCAGCGTTCTTTAATGCCCTGGGCTGAATCTGGAAACGCCTCTTTGATGTATTAGACTCCATGGATATACACAGTATGTGGACATATCCAGTGCTGCACATTATTGATCATTTAATTTATTAATGAAGTCAATTAGAAAAGGGAGCCAATTCCATGTTATATAAGATGTGTAAGAGCTGTACACATCTAGAATTATCTGCACTTCATGCTCTGGAAAATAAAGGTTCTTGAATAGTTCTTGGGCTGCTGGAGACTTCACACAAACCCCATTCCTTCAAGAATGAGATGCTTAACGGGAAAAAAAAAACATCCATTAAGGTGTGTTCAGGCTCAGCTGGCTTGATTCAATTAAAATGAACCCTGGTGGGATTGCTCTGGGAGTTTGTTAGAACAAGTGAGAACCCTACTATGTGGACCCTGGTGCACACTAAAAAAGTAACCAGAGACCCCCTGAGCAGATCTATCTCTGACCTTTTTCAAGAAAACTCTGATATGATTTGTTTTGAGGTATGATTGCAAAACTGACCAAAGACAGGACAAACTATGGCCCCCTCTCTGCAGATCTGCTTTGGCACACATGGTGCACTTTTGAAGCTCTTTTTACCAATGGGTCTGGTTTATCATTTCTTAATGACCCATGTGGGATTGAGGTTGGCGAGCTGTAACGATGCCCAAGCTCAAAACGCATGTACAAACCCACTCAGAGCCCATGCCCACCTAGAACCCACAAAGCCCACGTTCCACCTCTGTGAGCCCCACATGTGTATGTTGGCTGGGTCATTTTATGCTTTGGTCTTGATACAGGGAACCAGACTACCGAAGCACAAACTATGAAGTATAAACACCCCCTAAGAGTGCAAAACTAGTGTGGATGCAAGGGTGAACACACACAAGGGCACACCGCGTGAACATACAGAGCAAAGGTCAGTTCTAAGCAGGCCTTGGTATGAACCTGTGTAGAGGAAGTCACGCACATCAGATGAGCATTCACCAGAGTGCAAAGGCCAGGGTTGTCCAGGAGCACAGAGAGAGAAAGTCTAAGAGAGAGATTGAGTGACCTTTAACATTCACTATATATGGGTGTGTGTCTGTGAGGGCAGCAGGTGTTTGTGTGTGTATGTGTGCCTTGTTTGTAGCTAGAGGATTGTGCACGGAGCACATGGAGCTCAGAAAGAGATCCAGTCTGTAGGGGGCTCAGTGCTGTAGGCAGCCCCAGAGATGTGAAATCTGCCTGGGGAGTGGAAAGTCCTGTCAGGGGGCTTATGGAACAACCCCCTGGAGGGCTATCTCTTTCAAAGCTCAATCATTACTAAACCACTTAGCTCTCTCCCACTGTCTGTCTGCCTCAGTCAAGTTTTCACACCCTTAGGGCACACCAGGGCTCGTCTACAAACACATATACACACACAGCTGGTACGTAGTTGAGATCATTGTTTTATTTTCATTTTTAATTTCATCAACAGCTGATCTTGGGCTTGTATAGCAGCATTGGGCATTACAGATCTTATTAAAAAAGGAATCTCTCATTGAAATGAACCATCAACAAGATGTTTGTTGTTGTAAATAAAGACCACGTATTTGATTTTTAGGACCTAAAAATGTTTTGCAAAAATCTTGCATAATTTGAATGATATCAAACATAAAGCATTCCAAACTATTTTTAAAAATGTGATGCTCTAAAAATGTATTCATGTGTAGATAATGTTATATATGAAATTTAATATGCTATTTAATAGGAAAATAATATATTTGAATACAAAATAAATGCATGCGTGCCATTGACCCAGCTACACATTTATTAGGTTACATATCAAAAACTCATCCACTTCCATAAATGTGTTATTTAGGGAATTGTTAGTTTTTATAGTGTTCTGGCTTTCTAGTACACATTGTATATCCTAAATTTTACCCCATTTACCTCATTAATTAGTCAATAGACTTTCACTCTGGCAGTAAGTTTGGCCTAGCAGGTATATGAAACGTAAAAAGCAAGCCTCCTCATAGCCCTTACACTGGCTCTTCTCTGTCTCACAGAGCAACATGACGTCTTTTGTCTGCGCCTGTTTTCCTTTCGCCTCCAGTTTTTGAATGAGGTCTGGTCAATGACAGAGTATGCTCAGCTCACCCACTCTTTATTAAACTACATCTGCTGTAGTGCCATTCAGCTGCTGCATGTGGGCTTCAAGCCTCTGTTCATTCTATAAGCTATAGTGCTTTTTTTCCAGCTTGGATAGATTTGTATCACACGACTGCTGGAATGTGTTTATTGTGGTCCTTCAGGAAGAGAAAGGAGAGAGGAGAAGATTGGAAGTTTGGCCTAGTGCACTTACACAGTAGTAGTGTGGCCAGAATTTTCTTTCGGAGGACCTGGCTTTAAGTCAGATGCCAGCTAGCGAGCATTGTGTCTCAGAGATATGAAGGAAAAAAGGGTTCTTCATGAGTGCTGTAGCAAAGACAATGTCTGTATGTGGAATTATGACGGCTAGAGATGGTATATTGGTCCGAATGTGTATGGGTATCAGCCTAATATCAGCAGAAAATGCTGCATTCTGTATAAGAGGGAGGAGACTCGTCCAATCTTGTACAAATCAAGGACAAATGTACAATCTTGTACAAATTCAACAAACATCATTGTAGATTATTTTAAAGAAACATTTATAAATGGTGCTACTGTGTATTGCACAAGGGTCCAACTACTGACACAAGTTGAAGAACCTTTTTCTAGTATAGTTGACTAGTCTTTTGAAAATTGCCCTCCTTTAACCATATCTAAAATAAAAGGACATACATTTACAGCACTAGGCATATATGTAAGGCATAGAGTGTGTTGTAGAAGCTTGTGAGAGTGCTAATGGCTATCATTGAACTATTTACTCACCATCACCATGGTCAACTACTACACCAACTAGATGGCTAGATAATAGAAAAGCACAAATGCTGGTATTTTTATCATTACTGTGATAGAAATGAGTGTGAGTTCTGTGATGACCCTTGTAAAGGTCTACAATGACTGTTTTAATATTACAGCAGTGATGTGCTTCTATGAGTGGCAATTCAGCCTTGGTCTCTTACATTAGGAGAGAGTGATTAAACCATTTCTTCATGCAGCTAATCACCAAATATGCAAAATAACAGCCACTGATCAAACACTGCTCTTTCCTTAATGACTAGCCTGTGAAAACACAGTGAAAACGGGATGACCATTCCTTTCACCCAAAGCTGTGAGCATCACCTAACTCTGGCACTGAAGGCCTCCAGGAGCACCTGAATATTAGAGCTTGTGCTGGGTCGACAGAGAGTCGGCATTTCTGAGAATGCCAGGATATTCTTGTGCAAATACACACACAGACACACACCCAGAGACGGCTATCCCTAGTGAGATCTGACAATGATGATTAAGGTGGGAGGTAGCAGAGCAGAGTCTAGGGTGAGTCATCGCACTAGTATAATACAAGACACACACACACACACACACATGCAGACATCTTTCTGTCTCTTGACAAAAATCAATATCGATGCCAAGAGTGTGTGTGTGTTTGTGTGTGTGTGTGTGTGTGTGTGTGTGTGTGTGTGTGTGTTCTAATGCCTTACAAATGCTGTTTATTTAGCAGACAAAACTTCCCCCATGTGATCCATCATCATCATCATCATCATCATCATCACCGTCGCGATAATGTTGTTGTTTATAGCGATGAGCGCCGCTTTCATATATTAAAGCCAAAAGCTCGATGATACATCGGCCAAACTTCACTCCTCACAGGGTAATTACATTCCTCTCTGCACTCCATAACTCACGCTGATAGAGCTGCTGAAAGGGCCTCTCATTTAATGCTGGTTTGAGGAGGGGCGAGAGACATGGGGATAGAATAACACGGCCAAAGCCAAAGCCTGTCTTTAATCAGTGTGAAGCTTCTCAGAAAAGCGGAGAGAGAGAGAGCGAATGAGAGATCACTGAAGAAGGCAATGAGGCTTTAAAACACAAGTTTTGTCATGGTCTTTTATCTTAAGGAACCCAGAGAGGGGGATTTAAAGTGGGTGCCAAGTGCGCGCACACACACACACAGCTTCTAAAGATATCGAGAGATGGGTCAGAGAGATGAATATATGCTGCTGTTCAAAAGTTTGGAGTCTCTTGGCATGTTTTGGTTAAATCGGGTTTGGGATGGGTATTTTGTAGTGGTATTAGTATCTGCATTCAGTCAATTTACTTTTTGCATTTTAGTTAAAATTTTAAAACATTCAGTTGTATTTATTAACATACACATAATTGTTTGATGGTTATGTATTCAGACAAATGTGGTAAAATTAAGTGAAATTTAGTTTCATGGCTGAACACTGGCCTTACCTGTACTGCTTGAAGGTTTACAGTAAAAGTGTTGTAGTAAACTTTCTGTTATCACTTATCTGAAAAAAGTGACTCTCAGTGACTGTAGAAAAGCATGGGCTGTGCACTTTCTCTCAAAAGTAAAGCCAAGACAGGTCTAGCACCTCTGCTGGCTGGTTGCAGGGTAGCTCTGTCCATCTCCATATGACAAAATGACAACACAGCTCATTGTCCACCTCATTTATCTCCTCTAAACTTTTTTTCAGTGCGTTTTCCCTGTGCTTATATTGGCCCATTATTTATTTTTCCCAAGAAATCAGTTTTTATCTCTAAAGCATTCATCTGCTATATTGTAAAAAGGCAGGGTTACACTTAAAAATGAAGTGATTGACAGTCTTGCCTGTAAGAAACCGGTTCTCTACATCCGGATCTGCATCATTCATTACATGGAGTAGCTGATTTGTAGTGCCACTTACATGAGCTGTGCTTTTACTGTTAAGACTTTACCCTTACCAGACAAACTGGAAATCCAGGGGAAAAATCCAAGGGGAAATCAGCTTTGCTTCTATGCTGTAATTTCAATGAAGGTGGTCTAAGACACGCTTGATCTGGGAGAAAGGGGCAGGTCTACCAAAAAGTGTCTTGTTCAAAATCTGGACTCTACTATGTAAACTCTTTTTGCAAATTTGACAGCATTGGCTTCATTTCTATAGTGCAGGAGGGAATGCAACCACAGCGCCCATGTTTTCTACAGTCACTGGTTTAAGCTATAAGCTGTGCATAACTGTGTTCCAAGATCTGTAATATCCAAATATGCAAAGAACAACATTCAGTTTATATACATAGCTTTAAAAAGATTTACATTTAAAAAATAAAAACAAAAAAGAGAAAAAGCATGTAGCTTTAATTTGGTGAGTCTCCTGGTGAGTTTACCAAAGAGTGTCTCCCTTTGGCCTAGTTGATGAAAAGAGTGTCAGTCCTGCTCAGAGCAGTGAACTGAAGCACGCAAATGAACCTTTTTGGAACTTCATTCAAATGTTAAGCTACTTTTCATTAAACAGAGAAAATCTGCCACTGAGTAAAAGTGAGGAACCACGAGCGTTCTGTAGAAAGTAGACAATAGCAGCTGTCTTTTTACCATGTGTCTTACCCAGATGTATTCTGAATGTATTCTGAAAGCGTTACTGTACACTACTGAACACAGTGTGTTCAGTACTCAGCCGTCACTACCTTTGCAGCTCAGTTTTGTCTGTATTCACAAATAAATTGCAGGTTAGGGCAGATTGCAGTTATATGAACCCCACTGCAAAGCATGTTTTATTCAATGTATTGACAATAGATCATATTATATGTATGTGAGTACATGAGTATTTTGCTAGTATGAACTCCTCAGACTTTTTCTGCTTGAGTTCAAAGTGGCATCCAGGTACACTCTAAAAAATAAAAGTGCTACTAAGGGTTCTTTGAGAGATGCCATTGAAGAACCACTTTTGTTTTGATAATAAACCATTTTTGTAATATAGATGTGACCTTTAAATTGATAAGGAACCTTTGCATCAAGAGGACTTTTTATTATTTTTTTTTAAAGGTTCTTCACACTCACACATTTCTTTGACAAACATAGTTCTTAATGGAACCAAAAGAGGTACTTCTATGGCATCGCTCAAAGAACCATTTGTTGCATCTTTATTTTTAAGAGTGTATGTGCATGAAGCTGAAGGTGAAAGGTGAGAAAGAGGTGGAGAAGGGGAGGTGGAGTGTGCAAAGTTGTTTGTTGCGAATGAGAATGAGGGTTTATATAGGGCTGCGTGGGAGGAGTTTGGGGCATGGACCATCTCCCAAAATATTGTCATAACTCCACTTACCAGACTTTTGAACTTGCCATCACAGGGCCAGAGCTTAGACAGTTGCACCACTCAGGATCACTGGTTATTAACCCCTTAACACAGTAAGGCTTAATACACATTAAGGTGTACTATTCAGTAACGACAGGGACTTCTGTGCAAACTGGTGGGGCTATTATTTGATAACAGAGGTTTATAATGACACTTTGGCACACCAGTAGTCCATAGGGCTTAATTTAACCTCCTTATGGGGACATAACATTTCTGCACATTTCTCTGCACCATGATTCTTAATTTTTTAAACTTTGACCCTTTGGCCTTATATGATGTCCTGTACAAGGACTAGGTTTAGTTGTTTTACTTGTTAAT
This sequence comes from Salminus brasiliensis, assembly GCF_030463535.1. NCBI lineage: Eukaryota > Metazoa > Chordata > Actinopteri > Characiformes > Bryconidae > Salminus > Salminus brasiliensis. Next base: position 47,952,244 of record NC_132879.1, read on the forward strand.
TGTTTACGTGTTTACTGGTCCTACTAATCCCAAATAGGAAAACTAAAAAATGCATACCAAGCAGAAGTCTGTGTCTTATGAGGTTAAATTAGTTATAGATCAATTCTTCATGTTGTGCAGATTTGTTTTCCCTATTCCTAGAATTCACTTACATCTCAATAGTAATATGTATAATTATGCATTTAATTACTGTACTTTGACCGATGATTCTAAACTTTTGAATGGTAGTGTCTAACCACTAACCCATAATCGTATAGACATCCTCACTGTATCTTTTTTGTTCACTTTGTCTCCCTCCATGACTTCAGTCTGCCACAGGCTCAGTTGGGAGCTGTTTCTCTGGCCATTTTGTCATCAGATGAATCGGTGTGCTCTGATCCATCATGAGGACCATCCATCTGATAGCACACACAGGGTCTGGAAACTGAACTATGGCTCTTTAGGTTGACATTCGTGCTGTATGTGCTGCAGAGTCTCTGCTGGGGGATTGCCAGGCTAAATCTGCAGACACCTTAGGAAGCTTGTGAAATTCATGGGTGGTGGATGATAATGGGAGTAGAATTTATTTGCACCACTGTGCTCTAAGTGAATAGTCCATTTAGTGTGAAGGAAATCTAGAATGGTTTTATGACATTCATAAAGCTCTTGCTAATCTTCTTAAATCAGAGTTGCCTCAAAGTATTCTTTTTTCTTACGCCGTTTCTAATTTCCGTATTTTGCTCAGAGCCTGTTTAAAAGCTGTATTTTAAAACAATATTGGATTTTTTTTATACGCTGGAGGTACTGATACGCCTTTTGTACAAATATGTTTTTTGACTGCATTGCACTCTAGGTATCCTGTACATGCAGTGCAGTCCATATGTAACTGACCTCATTAACTTTAAATGTAATTTATTTTTCATGTGTGTGAAAGCTAAGACTACCAACTTTGACAATTTTGTTGGAGCGAGATTCAGGGTGGTCTCAAATAGGGACGGTAGTATTTTTTATTTATTAATTATATTTATTTATTTATTTATTTTCTTTTGTATTTTTGACAGTATTGTAGTATTGTACAATACTACTTCAAAACTCTGCACAAAAACAACAGAATACAGTATTCGCTCATATATGCACACTACTATGAGGTCCTAGCCCTAGAGTTTTAGGAATGTAGGCACTTTTTTAAAATCAAAACCTGAGACATACTCTGATGTATCTATTATTGTGTAATGCCACATTTTAAATTTAATATAATACTTTTATTCATTCAAGTCAAATATGGTTATAATTGTAATTAATTCTACAACTATAAAAGCTTGTAGGCAGAATCTGTGTTCATTTCGCACTGTAAACTGTGTTGCGTTATGTACCTTTAGTCATGATTTAGCTTTGGTTTTACAGCCATTTTTACTTTATTGACCAAGTCTTTTATTTACCCTTTTTTTCTCCTCTCTCAGTATGCCAGAGGTCCCTCATTGGTCTGCTGTTGCTATGGGTACCAGACCGCAGGCTCTGATCTGATCTGAAACACACATGGATCGACTGTGACTTACTAGCTAGTTAGCACAATCTCTTTCATTCTTTTAGAAAGGCCTCAGTTGGTGGTCCAGAGTCTGTTTAATCTGTGTGACATCAAAGAAGAGCAGCAACTGTAAAAAAAAAACAACAACAACAACTTCAGTATTCTCAGTATTCAGATTCATCTGGAGGTTGTTTTGGAGGGGAATGAGGGGTCATTAAATGTGTGAGAATTTGCAAGTGTGACATGAGACTCAAGCTAATTGTGTGAGTCTTATGACCAGTGTGTGACAGTTGGCAGAGGTGTAAACGGTCACACTGTAAGAAAAGATCTGCTGATTTTTTTTTCTTGGAATGGTGGAAAACTAGTTGTAGAGTAACTTATTTAAAGTATTTAAAGGTTTATTTTGCCTACTTGACTGTTACACTGTATGTCCAAATGTTTGAGGACACCCCATTCTAATGAATGTATTCAGCTACTTTAAGTTGCACCCTTCGCTGACACAGATGTGCCAGTACACACACACACACAAACACACAAGCAGCTTGTCTAGTCTCTGTAGAGAAGTATTAGAAGAGTTGGACCCCATTTATAGCCACATGCATTTACACTCGCTAGTCAAATGCAACCAATGCTAGACCAACATGCAACACCCAAGACTAAAAAGAGGGCAGGGCTACAAAAGAGGCACAGGTGGGAACACTAACAACAAGGCACAGCTAGGGCGGAGACTAGATACAAACATAAACAGAGCCATGTTCTGTGAAACAGACAATACTTTTCCCAGTAACTGATAATTGAAGCATTAACATGATAATATAAGCCATACACTTCTCACAATTCTTTTTTTTGACTATGTTGAAAAAAATGACACCAGTCTTTCATATCAAATGGCATTCAGAATCTTATGAACTGCCATGCATTATGGAGGTGAATGTCAGTGAGATTCTGGTGGCATTCTGCACTTTAGCTGCATAGTCACATTCAACTCTCATTTCAGAACCAAAAGAACTACATTTTTGTCTTTGTCTAGTTTATTATGGACTGCAATGTGTCTATAAAGCTGACTTTCTGCATGCTGCAAGGTCAGGCTTAAATTATATTTCTAAAGTGCCTATTCTCTAACTGTGTGTGTGTGTGTGTGTGTGTGTGTGTGTGTGTGTGTGTGTGTGTGTCTCAGGCTCACACACCTGCACTGTAACCTGCCTCTCTTACCCACCCGCAAGGACACAGATCACATTCTATGGGGAACCTTACACAAACCTCACCCTGACTTACACCTTCAGCTCTGGGCTCGAATAACCGACATCCAGTGTTAGCTAAAACCTAAAACGCCCAGAAAGCGTCACGTTAACCTTGACGCAACTCTGGCCTGACGCTCAGAATCGGATATTTGACACAAGTCTGTCATCGTGCCCGGCGTGAGCAAGCGGTAACGTTAGAGGGTTGTGCTTTGACACGTTCCCCACGTCTAAACAAACGCAATCACATGCACGAACACACACGTTACTGCCAGCACACAAGCCGGGAGTTCAGGGTTAATGTGCTGTATGTTAATTTGCTTCATACTGCTGAACGTATTTGACACAATTTATTGGCCAGGAGAGAGGTAGAACATTACCATTTCAACAATGAGCACAGCAAAACATCCCACCAATGCTGTGTTGAAGATATAGCGTATACAAATGACTGGAATTAGCTGCGAATGTTAATCAGCCCTAAGCTGCACTAAACAGCCCTCAGTCGTAGCATATTGCTAGGAAAACAGATCACGTATGGCGCATATGCAGATTAATGCATTATTCATTGTGTGCCTGCTTGCATGTTGTGCGCCATTATTATGTTTGTTAATAAATGTTTGGCATGCCCCTGGAGAGACTGTGTGCTAGCCCAATGTGCTGTTTGTGTGTGTGTGTTTGTTTTCCTATATTTTCAAGCCAAAAATGCTCTCACTTTATAAAGTGACTTTTAGATAAAGCTAATGTTTTTTTAAAAATGTTTCTTTTTGGTTGCTGAGGTTCAGGTTAGGGTTAAGGTTAGGTTTAGGTGAAAAATTCACCCCAGGATTTTGTTCCAACTGCCTAGGAAGCTCTGCTGCAACTAAGATTGGGGTTAGGATTAATATTAGGGTTTGGTTTAGGCTTCTAAAGATGCTTCTAAAGATCTAAATTCTAAAGATGGCAAATTGAGGTACAGTAAAGTAAAGAAAGTAAAAAATCTGCCCCAGGATTTTGTTCCAATCGCCAGTGTGACAGCGCTGATATATAAGACGGGACATTTGTGTGAGGTGTCATGTCCCGACATTGTATAAAAAACATGCATGTGTGTGTGTTTAGCCGCAGCCCTGGCGCCCCGTGCTGACGGGCTGTTAAAAGATGGAATAAATGCAGGCTGATTTCTTCACTAAAGTCTTTCCGTCATTGGTGGAGGATGAGAGGCTGCGCTCATCTCCTCTCCAACAGCTGCCGGGGTATTTTTAGCAGCCATTGTATGTGTCTGGCCTGTGCTCAGCCTCAGATAAACATCTACATACACACACAGAGAGAGAGAGAGAGAGAGAGAGAGAGAGAGAAGCTTTGGCATAAGAGAGACTTTCTGATAGAAAAGAAGCTAGAGAAAGGGAGATTTACAGAGTGTGAGAAGAAAGTGTGAGAAAAAGAGAGACAGAGCATGAGAGAGAGGGAAGGGATAAGAGAAAGAAAATGTAGAGGGGACAGAATAAGAGTGAGAGTGAGACAAAATAAGAGAAGAGTAGACAGAGAGTGACAAAAAGAGAAAGAGAGAGAGAGAGAAAGAAAGAGAGAGAGGGGATAAGAGAAAGGAAAAAGGGACTGAGAGCAAATGAGAGAGAGAGAGAGAGAGAGAGAGAGAGAGAGAGAGAGAGAGAGAGAGTGAGTCTGTATGTGTGTGTGTGCCAGTGTGTGTGTGAGCCAGTGTGTGAACACATGCTGACACCACAAACTGGCAGATTTAGACGAGTGCCCGACCGTAAAAGCCCACAACTTTGCCTGTAAGGTGTCACACAGCCTCTCTCAGTACAGCAATCACTCCCCAGACACCATGTTTCCATGTAACTGAGGGTGTTCGGCTTGTGCACTCCTGTGTGTGTGTGTGTGTGTGTGTGTGTGTGCATGTGAGTGTGTGTATGATGCTGAAAAAAGAGCCCCCGTAGAAGAATATTCATAAACAGCTGAATCTGGTAACGCTGTAATCAGAGAGAAAATGCAAACACTGCATATAGGAGTTTAGGACTGTAGCATGACAGTGTGGTGTTACTGCACATCTCTGAGGGACGTTCTGACACATTTAACGAGTTGTGAAAGGAACAGGTGATGACTACCATTACATTATGCTAGTCAGCTATGCAGGGTTGTTATGTCAGGATCATTACGTGATACGAGCTGACAGCCATTCGTTAGTTTCAGTGGCAGGCTGCTTACGTCAGTGAGCCTCAGTCCCTGCAGTTACACACAACATCAGCGCTCGCTGGCACGGTGTGTGACTGCTATGCTGTTGTGTCAGTCTGTGAGCACACATATCGGCTACGAGTAAGAATGGAAACTTTGTTTTCAGCACTTTCCATTTGCAAACCATTCTGCTGAAGGTGGCAGAAGTGCAGGCGGTTAATTGTAACAGATGGAGAGGTTAGGTGTAACAGTTGCAAAAAAATCTGGTAAATTGATGCAAAATAGATAATGGTCTACAGTTTTGGAACCAAATGAGCTTTCCTGCCTAAGAACATAAAAACCACAAACACAAGAAAGACGATCAGTGAAAAAAATCTGTGTCAAACTTTGAAATTAATTCTGGCCACAAAGTAGAACAAGATAGAACAAATAGATGGCATCTATCAAAAAACACTCATAGAGCACTACTGGGAACACTGGTCCATGTTGACATGACTGAGTCATGCAATTCCTGCAAGTTCTTCAGGAGTACTTTCACACTGTGAATCTCCCATTCTTCCACATGCCAATTTTCTCTGGACATCTTGCCTGAGTCTTCGGTCCCCCCTCTGGCATCAATGGCCCGAGGAGCTTGTGCAAGAAGTCCATTCTTTGTACAGTATAACATATTTATAAGTATTTCCACGCTCTAGCAGTTTGCATGATGCTAACCAACATTTGCACACTGTCACAGAATAGTATGACCACCCTTAGTTTGGAGTAAACTCGGACCAGAAAGGGACTGATACGACGTAACAGGGTTTACTGCATGTATAAATAAGCGAGCACACCAGTCAGTTGTAGCAGAGTGAAAAACGATCATCACTGGCCAAGGATGCGATTTGACTGATGTCCAACAGGGCATGAAAATAGCTAACTTTGTAGGATGTTCTAGAGCTGGCGTAGTGAAAATATACAGAGAATGGGCTTCTTCCAGCGGAATAACAGTGGTGCCCTATGGGCCATTGACGCCAGAGGGGAATAACTCCAGTGAGTGGTCCAGTGCAATCGATGCACTGTATAATGAACACCTTCCGTCACCTAATACACCAAAACCTTAAAACAGATCTACAGAAAGTGCCCATGTTACATTGTACCCCAAGTTTGCACTCAGCCTCTCCTACTATTTACGTTTTAATTGGGAAGATGGAATAATGTAATAATTACTGGTGTTTTTCATTCACTTTGGTCCCACCTGAATTCAGCATGTCAGTTTTTTATGGATTGGGCTTAGCACATTTTTAGGGATTGGGCTTAGGAAATGCACTCAGTGACTTTTTTTTTACTTCTATGAAACAAATTGTAGAAATGACCCCAGGATACATAAACCCCATGTGAAAATCTTGTGTAAAATGAGCAATGTTTTTGCTGTATGAAGAGTATCTAACAAGTGTAGTGAGTAACAAGCAATGCCCTCTCTGTGGCAGACTGGGGTTTGATACCCAAACTGGGCCAGCACAACACTCTGCATCAATTAGAGTTCTCGGGCAAGGCTTATAACACAGCATTCACCTACCTGTGTAACTTGATTCAATTGAAAGTCAGTCTGGATAAGAGCATCAGCCAAATACTGTAAATGTCAAGAGGAGTTCAAGTGGAGTGCTGTGGAAAACTTTCTGTTTAAACTGTAAATGACTCCTGACTGAAATCTAATTGGGTTTAGTTGGTGAAGGCTTTGTACTGTAAGTTTCATACACACACACACAGAGACTCACTCACTCACACACACACACAAAAGTAAATGACAGTGAAAAGTAGGACAGCCCTAAAGAAACAGCTTCAGGCAGTTGGACTGGTGTGTATGTATACACACACACATGCACACACTCACTCACACACAAAATATTCACCAGCATCACTTTCACACCCTATTTAACAAGGGCTGTCCGTTTGCAGATTCCACGTCAACCCGGTGTCACGCCTGTATGTCAGAAGCTAAAGCACATGTCAAACCATCACTCAGAGACAACTTACTGTCCATACACACACACACACACACACTTACAGCATCATAGCTCACTGTTTCAGTCCTTGAGGTTTCCTCAAACCTGATCTGGAAGCAGGGCACTGTGTGAATAATGGCCTGTTCTGATACTGTATGGGAGTCTTGATAATACTATGCATTAGCTAAAGCAAGGGGTGCTGTAACCATGGTAACGTGACCTTAAGGGTGGATGTGTAATTGCAGGGCCTTGAGGGTGTGCATATAAAAAGCTCATTTAGAGAGGGAGAGTTTGTCAACACCCTGCAGCCCTGTACCGCAGGGGAGAGTAAAGTAACACTTCCACATACACACACACACACACAAATGTGCACACTTACTACCAATATATAAGAAAACATTTCCTTAACCATAAACAAAAACCTAAACTTATCCTCAGTAACTTTAATGAAATGGTAATTCAATTAAAACAATACCAAAATAGTTTTTTACAAATTTTATGTTTTTGGGAGGTCCTGATGTTGTAGATTGGCCCTAGTTTTAGAAACCGTCAGGACTTGTTAGGTCTGGAAAAGGTATAAAAACAAACCCGCGCACACACACTGTGGGGCCAGGTGTCATGTGGTGTAGACATACACTGCTGGACCTGACGGGGACAGCTCATTGTGTTAATGGTGCCAGATGTGATGTATAATAGATGGGGATCAAAGTGTAATTAGCTAGTCTTGTGAGCTCAGGGTGTACTTTACCCAAACAATGAGAACAGAAAAGACACTCACTCACTATTATAATCAACATGGTGGGTCCTCCTACCTCAGCAGGTGTGAAACATAGGGCCCTCATTTTTTGCACAAACACAAACAAACACACACACAGTAAGAGTGGGCAGTGTGGCCATAAATATGACATCATGATACTCAAAAAGGCATTTTCACATTACATTGTACGCAGGTAAAAAGCAATGCACATTTATTTACACATTGTACTGTCACATTTATTACAGGCAAGACAAATCTGATAATAATTAATACATAAAACAAGTTAATGGCATATTGGGCTAACATCCAGTTATTAATCCAATCAAATCAAGTCAAATTGATTTGTGAAGCGATTTTTACACCTGATGTTGTCACAACAGCTTTACAGGAATCCAGTAATAGGTAAAGAGATCAACAAACCACAAAACCCTTGCTGAGCAACCCGAAGGCAACGGTAGCAAGGAAAAAAAAGCCTCAGGGCTGAAAGAAGAAACCTTATGGAGGGACCAAGACTCACAAGAAAGGGGCCCATCGTCCTCTGGTCAAAACCACCCACAAATCATTAACAAAAAAGTAATATAACTCAACAATATTATAATCATAGTAGAGATGGTAAGAACAATCGTATTACACAGATTGTACAATGCTACATGCTATCTATAATATATGATATCTAAATATAATACAATGTCTATAGGACTTTTTATGACACATGTGCTTGTTAAGTTTTCCACACTTTAAGAAAATCTTCTGTTCCTCAGATAAAAAAAAAATTTGTAACAACTTGTGGTAACAAGCTGTTTTTTTCCCACCATGAATAAATATTGCAATAAGATGTCATGACTTTAGATTAACAGAATAAATTATTTATTTATTTATTTTTAATTCTTTTTTTTCTTTTTTTTTTATATGAATGAACATTTATTAGAACCTCAAAAACACTTGGAATTAACCTCTGCACTTTTCTTTTTTTAGCAAAGTGTGATGCAGTGATAGCTGGTTTTGATATATGATTGAAAAGGGTTTTGAAAAACAGCTCACAATCTGTAGTCTCACAATTAAGCATTGAAACTGGAAAGTGAGCTGTCTAGCTAGCTGCTGGGCACACAAACAGAGTGCATTTACTCTATTTAAGTTGATGATAATGAATTATAAATAGTAAGTATCCTATGTGTCTCTGGCTGGGGCCTAGATGTAGTTACACAAGCCCATTTACAACCCTGTTATTTTGCCTCAGAATTGAACATGCTGTTTTATGGTGGGCTTGTAAAAAAAAATGAGCCCTGCTTTTAATAACTTTTTAATACTTAAAACTTTAACAAGAACATTATATTTTGTAATTATTAAAAGTCTTTCTGGATAATGGACAGACTGCTGTCCTCACTGTGTCCTCTCAGCGCAGTATGTGGTTATCTAGCCGAATAGAGATAGATGTAGCCGGTTGGCTAGTGTTAGTTTTTGGCCTAACACCCGCCCAGCACATGCTCTATTTCCCAGGTTTGGTGTTTTTGAGTTTTCCTTCTAATATGTTGTTAGCTCTAGTCTGATGTAGTCCAGGTTGTTTTGGAAAGAGCAGACTGGGACAGAAGCTAGTCAGCTAGAGTCATCTCTTAGCTTGGCGTGATACACAGGCTTTAGCTTTGTTGGAGGAGATTCACATGCCTTTTTGGGGGTGTTAATATAATGGGTTGAGTGTTATGTAACTGGTTTTGGAATTGGCTCGATTTACAGCTGTGTTTTGGTTATGTTGGATTTCTTCCATGGTACATCACCGCCAACATACAGAACGCTCATAATCAAATCACGTATGACATACTCCAAATTTGAATACATCTGACTCTGAGTAGGAACAAAAAAAATTAACAGTGAGTTAAAGCGGGTCTCAGCCAATCAGATTTCAGAACCAGACCTGCCTGTCCCAACAATAGTGACTCAGACTGCAGGGAGGCGGAGCATCAACATTAACAAGCTCAAATGAACAAATGGATAATGAATCTAGGTGGGTGTTTCACTCTGTGTAATATGTCACAAAATGCCTGAAAGAGAGGCTAGGGAGGCTGTGTGAATCTGCAGCTAGTCAATATATTTTCAATATGAAATCAATCAAATGAAAGTTTAATTTATTAAATGTAAGTTAAACCATGGAGATGCACAAATCCAAAGTCTTTGTGCCTTTTATAGAGATGGAGAACTAAGCCCCTAGCCCACTTAAACTGCAAAAGGCTGTTATAATGTAATTGATCACAATAGCATCAATGTATCATCATACTCCCCATCTCTGACACACAGTTACACCAGGATCCCTAAGCATGTTCTATGATCTGTGCCTCCGGGTGCCTTAGAATTTTAATATATATGCCAGCAAAAGCTATTCCACGAAAGCCTTTGAACCAGCGTGTTCGCTGAATGTGCCCTGCTTAACAAATGCTGTTGATAGGAAAGGAAGTGGCATCTGTTCACCTGATCTAGGTACACTGCCTATAATTAATCACATATGCAGATGAATAACCATACAAGCACGCATCTGGTCATGTAGAAATCCATGTACAGTGCCCTGTGCATACATGCTGCAGTTGTGTGGGGATGTAAATGCCATCCAGCCACAGGGAGCAGACAGGGATCAAAACTAAATTTCACTGAAAGGCTATTGGCACAGGCAGGTACGGCTGTTTCTGTGTGTGAGTGTGTGGGTTGGCAGGGTCTTTTGCCCGAGGTGGGAGTGTGTATTTGAGCTGGCTTGGCATGCGTCTGGCTGGGGAGTGATTGTTACACTTTGCCAACGGGGCATGAAAACTCAAACGCTGAGATTTGGAGGGGTTGGTAGGTGGCACACTTTTAGCTAGGAAGAGCAAGAGGTAGCATGACCTTAGTATTGGTGTGTGAATTCTAAAAGCTGGCCTTGGCTCCAAAATTGTTAATAACACACAGATATTTATGTTTCATATCTGAGATATACTGCACACTGCAACCCTTTAAAGCACATGAGTCAGGTGAGGTACTGATGTTAGGTGATAGGATAGGTTCTGGATTCCTAACACTATGCCAACTAATGCAAAAACTGTTGGATGGAGCTCCATCACTCCAGAGAATACAGCTCCATTGCTCCATATCCCAGTGCTAAGGGGCTTTGTAGCCCTCTTTATAGCCCTCTAGTTAGACATATCTGTAGCTTCTCCAGAGCATCTCGTTCTACTGCCAATGACTCTCTGTGCTGATGCAAGCACTATATGAGCAACTGATCGTCCGTACCAGCAATGGCCTAATTAACTTAACTTACACTTAATGAACTTAACAAGAAAGAGTGTCTGGATACATTTGGACTTGTAGTTGTATGGTAGTGTAGAGGCTAAACCCATCTTAAATGATGGCTGCATTGAATTAGGTAAGGAAAAAGAACAAAAATGAAGCTCTCCAGCCAGTTGAAAGGAGGACTTCAGCAGGTGGGGACCCTGGCTAGAGAGACAAGACAGTGGAGAGAGTCAAGACAGTGGAGAGAGTCAAGACAGTGGAGGCTTTACATTACTATTGAGTTTTCTTTTGTTTCAACATTGGAGGCCCCCTGACCTGCACATTTCAGTGGTTTCCCTGCTTTAACATGCCCATTAGTTGAATCAGATGTGTTGGGAGAAAGGAAAAGCAGTAAATGTTCCCTCTAGGACCAGGGTGGAGAAACATGGTAAATGTGTATTAAGAATTCTCTAAGCCTAATTCTGAACCTAACCTAAAATTTAGCTTGAATTACACCTTGCAAGTCAGGGTCACCATTTTAATCCTGGGCCTGTTTTGTCTGGTTTACTACAAAGTCAGCTCATGTGTCATTTGTCCTGAAAACGTACGAAAAACAAACACAGACACACACCAGAAAAGACACACATGCACGCCCACACTTGGGCTGAGTGGTGATGAATGAGGCTTGACTTGCTGGTAAATGAGAAAATGCCGCAACCTCGAGCACACAGGAAATCCACCATAGCAGAGCTTCAAAACCCAGCACTGCACAGGCCTGCAAGCAATGGAACACATGAAATAAGCTGGTTTTGTCATGACAGCAAACACACCAGTAGTAGTTTGTTCATACAAAGCACAGGCTCATGTGAGCTTACAGTAACCAAAGTAATGCTCAAAATGCGTTTGTTTGTACACAATGTACACAATGTATTATCTCAACACTATTGTGCCTGTTAGTGTACTTACATTTGGCAAGCACTTGGTTGATGTGGACATTATATACATTTGAATTAAAGCCCTCACCTTTTTCATTGCAACACATTAAAAACGCTCTCTGTCCTCCAATTATTTTTTTCATGGCAACTTGTGATAGGCCAGACAAGCTTCACATAGCATTTGCAAGAATACAATTTAACTCAATAAGAAACTGTAGTGGACAAATCAGTTCTTGTGGACAAACACAGAAACGGTCGCAGTGGTAGGACAGATCAGGTATATTTTGTATTAGCTGTTGGTTTCAATTAGCTACAAAACGCATAGCCCTGCTCGCATTATAGCCTCATACTGTAGGCTCTCTAATAGCCATTCCGCTGGCAACAATCAATTTGTTGAATATTTCTTTTACTGGTTTAAATCTGATGCCAGAACAGTTACGCTGTGTGAATGTTCGTGTTTCCCATAGTAAATTAGATCAGTATATAGAACATGATTTTTGTCGCTGTACAAAGATACACAAGGTGTTTGGTCTTGTTGGATGCACTATGTTTTTTTTCTCATGCATCTTTGGATACACTGTTCTTTTTAAAGCCAGAGGATCAATTAAACACAATTAAAAACAAGTGAAATACAATACATTTTTCTAAATCATATTCAGATCATCAAAATCATATTTTTTCAGTTCTAACAAAATAAATAGATATGAATAATGCCATGCTTCCATGCAGGTTCTCTTGTCGGTTCATGATTTCCTGTTTTCTGTAGTCCACAAACTTGTTTTCATTTTGATTTCTGTCTCCTCCTTAGCTCCGCCCTATGTCGTACAACTCACCTGTGTCTTGTCATTGTCTTTTACTCATAATTAACTCTCTCAGCTGTTCCATGTTTTGTCTTGAGTTGATTTTCTTCTCAGTTTTTTTTACAGTCTATTTTTATGTATTTTCATGTCCGTGCCCTTCGTTGCGTTTCCTGGTGTTTATGTTTAATGTCCTCTTTGTGAATTCCTGCTTTTCTAGTTTATAGTTGTTGCTTTATTTGATTTCTATTAGCTGTTGATTGCATCTGTGACCATGGACTATAATAAACATTTACACTTGCATTTGCCCTTTGCACCTCTTATTTATTACATACAGAGTAATTGTAACAACATCAATGAGACAACACAAAATGAATGGATTAAAATTCTAAAATGTTGGCCTTTGTTGAGTGTGCAGGAAGATCAGTTTTACAGACATGCAGTACAACACATATGATCCTGCTACCAAAAAAAAGGCAACATCTACAGCATGGAACAAAAACATACCGAAATAACTCAATCCAATCTGCACATTTTATACGCCTCTAGTGCCTCTCAACAGAACAGCATTTCAGGCAAGTGTTCCTTGAACAAAACACATCGCTTTTCCACTGTCTCAAACGTATTCCGCCCCATCTAAACCAAACATAGCACTGTAGAACGTCCCCACAGAGCGATGTGCCAGATTTCAATAAGCGCTCGTGATATATCAGCATACACAGCCGGTGGGAATTAGGGGCCATTTTTACCCACTGCAATAACGGCATCCAATAACGCTCGGCTATGCCGACATGGCGGGCGCGAGGAATGCGGCGACTGAGGCGAGCACAAAGAGAATGGCCTGCTGTGAATGCACAGGAATCATCAGTGCAGATGATTCATTAGATTATTAATCTGAAATTTGGCAGGGAAATCTGTCAGTGGGCTCAAATGTCATTAGCCAATACTGTTAGCATATTGAGAAGCCAGCGTTAATTAGCAAAGATTTGGGATCTCGGCTGGTCGTTGCTGGTGAGGGGCTGGACGTCCATCTAATCTGGTTATTGAGTCCTCGGCCTGCCTGTGACTTCTTCTGCCTGTCCCCAGTGACCTGGGTGTGTGTGTCTGCTCTGCTTTGTGTGTGTCTGGTCTCTTCTGTCTCAGTGAGGGTTTCCAGATGTGGCATCCAGTTGGCATAAAATGACTCTGGCTTCCTGTCTGAGGAATGTCAGCAGAGTGTTTGTGTGCGTATGTGTGTGTGTGTGTGTGTGTGTGTGTGTAAGAGAGACAGAGAGAGAGAGAGAACTGGACCTTTTCAGGGATTCATAATTGCTCTTAAGCATCACCATGTTCAGACCTCTCACTGTGCTTCCTCTCTTGTGATGCAGAGCAGAACAGATTGTGCTGAACTCGTGTTGGATGGCTCAGCACTCGCCTGTGGGCTCAGAAGGGTGGTCCAATATTATGAGCTCATCTATTTCACAAACCAATAGCTCAGTATTTCATAAACAGTACCATCAGTACTTGAATATGCCCTATCCAAAAAAGCAGCATCTTTTGCTGTGTTCGGGTGACCATTGGAAGGTTGTATGTACCAGATGGTTCACTAGTAAGTACAATGTCGATTCACTCACCCACCACACAGAAAACATAAGCATGGGGGGTCTAGAGAATGCATAGGCTGCTTTGTCTTTGTTATGTTAAAAAGCACCTAAATTTCATCCAAGCACATTAGGTATATTTGTTTCACATTCACCACTAAGTGCACCTCTTTTCACTACCAGAAAAGGTGAAAGTTTCATTCAGAACCAGTGTGTGAAATACCTGGAGCAATCAGGAGGTCCCTCTGCTCCAGTGTTGGTTGGCTGCCAACCCACTCACCTAAGTGGTGCAGTTAGTTTTAACATCCGCTGAACTATTATGTTAACAATTTGGACCATTTTCAAAAAGGTTGTTTTTTATTTTTCCTATTATGGAGCATTGGCTTCCTGAAAGCATATTGTCGCTGTCCAATGAAAACCATGAATCTCAAAAATATTGAATCATCAACATGGTTTTCATTGGACAGCAGCTATATAATAACTTGATTTCAATCCCAGATCTTAGTAATTAAATCTATGATTCTGTGCATTGTAAAGGTGCCCTAAGATGAACAAAGGAAAAAACAGGGTCAGTTCCAAAACCCCAGTCTTGACTCATTATATTTACAATCTTGTAACTACACCCTGCCACTATAAAGCCCTGTAACCCCTTTTCAAAGCTGGTAAAATGGTAAAATGGTATGGCCATGGGAGAATATGATATTGTTATAACAAAATATTGTAATATGTTGTAATATTTGTAATGTAATTTTTTCTTACGTGATCAGCAATGATGTGAGCAGAAATTCTCTTCTTGCATAAATTATTTAAGCAAAACCCACTGTTGCTGTTCTTTACTGTAGGAAGTAAAACAATAAATACGAATTTTGCCTGTAGAGCTCTGGATGGATAGACAGCAGAGATTACATGACTGAGCGAAGCCCCGCCCATTGCGTCTCCTGTCGGCAGACACATGGTTACAATATCAAATGAACCTTCCCAAACTGTTGGACTGAAAGTCTATGCATTACATTTATTAGCATTGTATTCCCATTAGCTTCACATCCTTTTAAAGTTTAACAGCACTGCCTTCATTTAGCATTCTGCTGCACCATAGCTCAAGATTTTGTACCTTTCTTTTTACCTTGTCCCTGACAATGTCAAAATAATGAGCAGCTTTTGGAATATAATCCACCCCAGGAGCCCAAATTGGGTCCAATACCTGGACAAAGTGGGGAACAAGGCGTTCTCTCACCTCTGGCATACTTGGTCAGAATTCCAAGCACCTTTCGGTCTTGGCAACTTAACCTTGCTGGGAGCTGCTGTGCTAATAGAGCTTTGCAGATGAGCTGCGTCCTTTTCTCTCTGTCCTTCATCCAGAAGTCCTAATTAGCTGATGGCATCAAACAGGGACTCGTTTGGCTCCACATCCAGTGATTTCAGCGGCTTTCCGCAGTTGGTTGGATGGAGGACCCAATGAAAGGATTTGAGGGAGGTAGACTGGCCAATAAATGCAAGGCCTGCCTCTCAGCTCAAAAACTGCTTTGATCCATATGGGAGATCAGCAGGGCTTTTGAAGGTTGAAAGTTCTGAAATATAGCAGGTCACACTGCAAAGAGAAAGGTCACAGTGTACCGGCTTACTTTTCTGAGTTTGAGGGATATTAAATGATAACGTAAGCAGTTTTACTTCAAAGGTAAAAGGCTTGTTTTTATATCCTACTGTCTGTTCATTTACCACTAGACTGTACAATTTCAATAATATTGTGATATAATGTATCTTATTTAGCTTGAGGGAAAAGTGTGTGTGTGTGTATATATATACACACACACACACACATATATATATATATATAGTAAAGGTAAAGGTGCACGTATTTGTCACTGTACAGCAAAATGTGTCCTCCGCATTTAGTGTGTGTAGTGAACACACACACACACATGTGTTAGGGGCAGTGAGTACACACACACACCCAGAGCGGTGGGCAGCCAACTCCAGCGCCCGGGGAGCAGCTCTAACCGCTGAGCCACCATATATATATATATATATATATATATATATATATATATATAGTCCTGTGACCTCGAATAGTACAAAGTTAGGCAGCAAACTGCTGGAGTATTTGAGCAAAATAAACTAAAAATGGAGAAATTATGTAGATTGTAGGAAATAAGGGGCCTTTTTAGAAAAATATTTAGAAAAGTCATGGGTTAACAACTTACAGCTTACAGCTACTAGGTTTGACAGCTAATGTAAATTATTTATAATTTACACCTCCTTTATCTACATAAAATTAATGTAGGAACTGGTTGGCGACACTCTTTACCAAAGTATTTCGAGGTCATTGCACATTCAGATGATAATGTCTCGAAGAAGACACTTAATAAAGAAAGGCATATTGACCTCCTTAAAGTGTTGCTCTGTCCTGTAAAACTAGAGAAAGCTAAAGAGGTCTGGTACAGGAAGAGGTCTGACAGACCAACATCCAGAACATCATCAGAAGAATAGTTTCTGAGAGTGAACACCTTGTGTTATAGGCAGCTGACATGACAACACCTGGTAGCGCATCTTAACACTGGACCAACTCTCAGTTTCAGCTGTGAAGAGAAAACTTTGAGCTGCAGGTTTGACAAGCAAGGCAGGCTTGCGTGGGCCATGCAACACTGACAGTGGACTACTGAAAAATGGAGGGTGTTCTAAAACTTTGTTCAGTACATACAGGCACACATTAGCTTAATTGTGCATTTTTTGCAACAATTTATTAAAAATCATGTGCTGTTCATGAAATCATCTTTCACTTGTATGGAAAAGTGATTTTAGTGGGAAGAAGTGTTCTGGTTAGAGGCATATTTCTTGAAACAAGCAACATTACCTGCCTCATTAAAGTGTTGTCTTACTTAAAACAAGCAAAACATCAGAAAATATCTTAAATAATATAATTTTTTCTTCACCCCAGCAGAAAAAAAACACATAAAATCACTGCAATGCATTCCTCTCATAGAATATGGCTGTATTTAATTACAAAATATTTGATTAAAAATATAATAATGATATAACAGCATCTAGTGACATCAATGACGTAAGATGATGACTGTGTTGACGTTTGGTCACTTTCCTGAAGTATAATTCTGAGATGTTGGATTACAGATACTTAGACTTGTTTTTGTGTGTGTGTGTGTGTGTGTGTGTGTGTGTGTGTGTGTGTGTGTGTTTCAGTGAAGGTTATGTAAGTGATTTTAATATCCAGTGCCTCTTTCTTTCTGCTTGAGCATTCCCCACATGCCTCTGTTTTCCAAGGCAAATGGCCTGCGTGGAGCTGTCTGGCTGCACCCGACTCGACTGCCCAAAACAGGGTGTGAATGGCTAATGTCCTCTCCAAGACACGCTACTGTTTTGACACATGACCAGTCCGGCAGTGACTCATCACTTTCAAAGACACTGTGTGGTCATCATCAGCCCAAGTGTGTGAGAAGTACTATGTATGCGTGTGCCATGTGGAGGTCAAATCCAGACTCCTCACACTGCAACTTCAGCACTTGTCTGAGTCGCCGGTCATGCATGTGTGTGGTTATGCATTAGGGCTGAGCTGTGTGGAGATGCCGTGTGTTTTCTAGAGTGAGGTGTCAGTGTGCGAGAGGGGAGTTTAAAGACCTGCCAGCACACCCACAAAGGGGCTCGTCACTGAAGATTAAAATGTCAAAGCATGGATAGCAAGAAAAGCCGAAGACAGTCTGTCTGTCTGTCTCTTTCTCTCTCTCTTTGAGCTGCAAGCTTTGGTCATTTCTTCTTGGTTTTCTTCTTGGTTTCTTACTAATATTTTGGCCCAGACTTTACCATAAGTATAGCCTTATACTAGACTAACATTGACATCTAAAGGAATGGCTCAACCATACATGCTAATGTTGTTGACAATGAGTGAAAGCCAGTAGATAGGCCATTTAACACGAGACACTGGGTTAAATGAGCATTGCCAGACATCAGAATCGCCTAGATAGCACTGCAGTATTGGAATCCAACTAGTATGATTAAATACACTTTGAGCTTTCCAAAAAGTGTGTGAATTGGTGCCAGTATTGATACTGGTTTGTCTTCATAAAATGACTTTTTCCACAGAGGTTTTTCACAGTTCGACTGGACTGTAAGGGAATTTCAGGTGATATTCCCTGGATTCTAAAAGCCATGGATAACGTATTTCCCTATAAAAAAATGAAAGCCACAATATATGTTTTTCAATTGAAGCTGAGGTACTTTGAGACTGAAAGCTGTTGTTTAAGCTGTAAATATTGTTAGTTAATCTTAAGATTTTATTCAAAGTACAAGGGATTTTTATTGGTCCATTCATCATGGAATCTTCACACAATCTAACATTTATGATATGCAAGCACATCTCATTTGATAATCTGTAAAGCAGTGGTCTCCAAACCTCCTCCTAAAGATCTATCTAAGGGCATATTCACACCTGCACTTTTTCATCTGGTTAAATCAAACTGGTTGTTTTTCACTCTTGGTGTGATTCATTTGGGCAGGTGTGAATATGGTAGGCGCATTTGAATGTGGACCAAAACAACCGCACCTAGGAATGGTGTCTTTGGGTAGTTGTAGGAGCAAAGGTGACAGACAATTAATAGAAGCCTTTGGATCCAATCAGATCCTGTTGTATTAAATTTCACAGTTAAAATTACTTGTCACCAATTATTCTCAAGGTGTCTGGTACTGAGACTAGTAAGATAAAGAAGCACATGAGAAAACCAGTGGGAGAGAGGCTGTTTAGTACATGAGAAGAGTTTAAAAGGCCTGCTTTGAGATATACAAGAAGAGATATAGAAGAGATGGAAAATTCAGGTCCAGAAAGTAAGAATCCACCCCAGAATTTGTTCCAACTGCCTAAGCAGCTCTGCTGCAGCTAGGCTTTCACATCTTTAACCAGAGGAGCCATATTGTAAAATGGTAAGTCATTCATTTTCTGCTGAATCAATTCACCACACTGATATACTAATACTGGATTTATCACTTTCGTTCATTGGACATGGAGATCAATCAGGCCCATTCTACACAGTTCCTCCGTAAAGCTGAACTATGGCCAGGTGTCATTGTCAAGAGTGAGTGCACATCAGTAGAAAAACAGTCCAGAATCAGGCACATCAGAAGCAAGACTAGCGTGATATCTTTCTTGCATAAACAAATACATCCTTTGGCAGGCATTGCCTGGTAAGTGCATTGGTCAGTTGTTGTGGTTTTCAGTGTTATAAGAATAGTAGGGCTGGGAACAGTCTCTTGATATCGGCTTGCTGTTTTTAAATGAGCAGGCTGTTGCTGGCAGTTGCTTAGTCACTAAATGACTACTAGCACTTGGCATGATGCGCTTTCTGTGGTGATAATTGTCTGCGAATGTTTCTTATTATTCATGTTTACAAGAAGTATGAACTGCATGGCCTTAAGGCAAGTTATTAGATGTCGAAATACTGGTATGAAACGGCATGCTTCTTTAAAAAGTGCTTAATAGGCAGTTTGAATTTCATTGGAAGCCAGTGGCGGGGGGGGGAGGTTGGGGGGGGGTCTAATGTATAATATTGGGCATAATGGTTTCTGTGTAAAAAAAAAAAAAAAAGGCTCCACAGGAAAAGTCCTCTAGCTTATATCAAACAGGATATAGCTTGTCAGATAAGAAGATCTGTTTCAATTTATGAATTGATTTAAATTTTTTTTTTACCCTTGTGATATCAGCAACACAGTCCTTTCCTTCTCTCTCCCTATCTCTCTCTCTCTCTTATTCTCTCTCTCACTGCATCTCTCATTTTCTCTCTTTCCAATTTGCACTTTGTCAGTCAGCAGCACATGGCTGATCCTCTACTGAGCTGAGCTGCCACAGCCGATCGATCTTCGCACCACTGATTATCAGGCCTAAGCAAACGCTCAGACAAAACCACACGTGCAGCGATTCACTCACTCTTGTGTAACGGTGTGTGTGGCTGCCTGGTGCTGTGGAGCTTTCAATTACTGTGGTGGGAAAAAATGGGAAGAAATAAAATGCCTCACCACACTTAGTCAAGGACACGCCATAGATCTGTTGTCTGTCATTCTGTGTAGCTCCCCCTCTTCACTCTCCTTTTCTATCTTGTTTCCTGTCTTTTCATTTGTTTCTACCTCTGGTTCTTTCCTTCTTTTCCTTCCTTTCACAGCCATAGATCTGTTGTTGGCAGGGGCGTGCCAGGGATTTTGGGCCCCATGAAAAGATATTACTGCCGCAGGCCACACCAACACTAAAAGTGTAACATTAGCATGCCAACCTCCCGCTGTAAAGACACAGAAAGCTATAAAACAGACACTCACTAATCTAACAAATATGATGCCCTCTGTGTATCTTTATTACAAAAACAAACACAACATTAGATTGTAATAGCGTAGACCAGCATGGCTCATCACCAGAAAAGCCAGCCCTGGCATCCTGAGGGTGACCAGCTAAACCAGCACCAGACCACCACCAGACCAACACTAGATCAGCAAAGCAGACCACCATAAAGGTGTTTTTATGAATATCTTTTTACTGTAAAGAATTTGATTGTAAAGATATTTTTTAAATGTAATGTAAAAGAAATTCCCTCTGAGCCCCTGCAGTTAGGCTCAGCTGTTCAACACTGTGCTGCTCACCTCCTTCTTCTGTTGGGAGTAGGGCTGTGATATGGGGATGGGGAGGCAGGGCTGCTCAGTCTGAAGCCTCTCCTGCCTGTCCTGGCACAGAGGCGGAGGCAGGGACAACCCATTTAGTGTGAATAGCTGCTCAAAACTTTTCCTGCATTGATTAAATGTTGGCTAAAAGAAAAGTGAATATATATTTCACTATGGACCAAGACACTATAGACCAAGCTTGGAGGTTCATTTCCACCACTCTACTACACCCACCGTCTTTGTTCTCTGTCTAAGCATTTTTGGTAATGAGATTTTTTATTGGTTGACCACCACATTTCTTAACTGGCAGTGCACTGATACAAATAATAATACGCACCTGTTTTGAGAGCAGACTGAACCATTTCATTTAAATAAAAATGTGGGGGGGGGGGGGGGGGCAATCAGCAGAGGCTCTGGTTGTTTACTTTTTGCCGATGTTTAAATTCAATGTTCTATAAATGATTAAAGTTGAATCATTTAACATTGCAATTAAACATGTTCTAATACATTTTAAGGCCCTCTGTCAGTCACAGGCCCTTAGTATTGTCCTACCCTTACAGCATCCCTGGTTGTTGGTGTCTCTTTTTCTTTCTCTCTTTGTCTTTTTCTCAGTGTTTCAGTCCTTCAATTTCTCTCCACCTCTTGTGTGTGGGTGTGTATTTGCTTTTGTTTAATGGACAAATGACAGCTTGAAGGTGACTGGCACTTGGGGACTGGGGACAAATGACCAGTGCATCATGGCGTTAATCACGTGCACACATGTAGGAGACATGCACTTTTACAAACTACAAAAAAACAGCCCCCGTGTGCCAGCACACGTGTGGAAATCTACCAGCCGCAGACACCTGCATGCCTAAATGTCCACTTTAAGGCCTCTGGGGACATTTTAGAGCGCCAGGGAGTGCAACCGGCCGGCAGTCGTGATTTATAATACATACGTTAGGCGGAACTATGTGCTATATATATATAGTTGTATCCAAGGTGATTGCATCTGCCCTGTTTTGATCTTACATTCATCACATACGACTCCTCAGAAATCACAGAACAAGAGAGAGAAGAGAGGACAGAAACAGAGGCAAGAGGAAAAGGCAAATGGCAATGGATGCAGAAATGGCGGTGATAAGCAGGTCCTGACTGATGTGTCAGTAGGCTGATTATATCAGTCCATAGTGATAAATGTAAAATTCCACTGTCAAAACACTGCTAATTAATTACACTAACACTGTGACAGATGCATGGTTTATATTGTAGCAACCAGAGTTCCTTGCTATAATGAAAAGCTGCTCACTTCTAAGACTATAGAGTTTTCTGTTGCTTGTATGCCAGCTTATAATGAGACATAATACTTTCAACCACCACAGTGTGGAAAAAAACACCAAGTGGTGGAAAAGGTTCTTTACTACAAAAGAACCACTTTGGGTGCTCTAAAGAGGGTTTTTTAAATATATGAAATCTTATTTGAAACCTTTCAAGTAAAGGGTACTTTAGGGAAGCAAAAGTGGTTGTTCTATGGCATTGCTCCAAAGAACCCTTTTAGGCATTTTTCATTTGTAAGAGTATTTTCTCTACTTTTACAGTAATGGAGGCTGAACTAGTAAACTTTAATAAATACTCTACAGATTGCTGGATAGTTTGATTTTAGGACTGCACCCCCCAAAATATCTTAGTCTTAAAATATCTAATCCCTCTCCCTATCACTAAGGTGTTTTTAATACTGAGATGGTTTTGGGAAAGTGGGCTGTTACTGGGAATGCTTTATTTTGGATATTCTGATTCATTTTATATGCTTTACAAACAGAATTTACAGCCATTTGCAGTCATGAACCAGATTATTTTCTACAATGTCAGAAGATCTTTATATGTCTTTAAACAACATGTCATAAATGGAATCAATAGACTACGTGTTGTCTACTTAGTCTACTTAGGCCCTGCTTACATCTGACTAACATGCATCCTGGGTGATTTGGTCCTAAGTGGCCAGCACAAAGTACAGGTGTGAACGGGGTACAGTGCATCTCGAGGATGCGCTGTAGCTTGATTTCTCAAAGCACATTTGCAGGTGGTCAGAGACGCATATGCCCCAGTCGGAAAATACATAATAACCGGGAGACCACACCGTCCACTATCCTTGCAGGTTATCAGAGCACACTACAGAGCTACTTACTAACAAAATAAACATCGCTAGTCATTTCAGTGTCAAAACAAAATCAGCGGGAGAGTGATGGCATTAATATGCGCCATGCCCCTCCTCCAGAGGAAATTATGTGAGAAATCCGATCACAAGCACTCACTGCAGATGCATTTAAAATGCCAGGTGGGAACGGCAATGCGTTTTGTCAGTCATTTGTGATCGGATCACCCAAGACGCATATTAATTCCAGGTGTGAACAGACGGGCCATAGCTTCCATAGAGTCTGTAAAGACTGTAGTGTTCTTCATACAAAAAAATGTACAGTTGACAACTGACAATCATATCAGTCAGCAAAGTATTTTAACAACAGCTATTACCATTTAGAACTGGATTAGATTGGAACCACTCTGTTTCATTGTAGCCACATTGAACAAGATTGTTCAACAACAACAGTTGATATTATCAGTTTTAGTTACGTAAATCAGAATCCGTCACTATACATTTCTATTTCATTTAGGCCCTAATAATATGATAAGAAGAATAGGAGAAAAGCAGAGCCTAGAGTTTGGAACATGATAATGCCAATTGAAATTACTCAAATATCACATTTTTATCCCAAGCACAATCCGACTACCTGACCCCTGTAACACTCCTGAAATCCACTGACCCCTCATTACACAAAAGGAAATCCTTGTGCCATTCATTTCAAGCCAGAGGAAGATATGGCCACCAGGCACTATTGCTGTATCAATACTCCTCTAATTAAATAACACTGCCAGGGCTGTAATAATGGTTAAATAATACACCGTTCCATTTTCTGTTAATATGTTTTACTGAAATTGAGTTTTGACCTGCCAGTATTGCATTCAGCGGCCGGACCAATAAAAAATTTCGGCTCTGAATTGAATTGGATTGAAGGAGCGAGTGACTTATAGCGGAGGGCTGAAGCGGAAAACAAGCGGATGGGAGAGGATTGTTTGGATGGCCATTTGAAAATGGGATTAGATCGAACAGATTTGTTTCGATTTTCTGTTGAACTTCAGCAGTCTTCTAGCTTCAGACAAATCAGCGCTGGGTAATTGGTTAGAGGGCCTTGGCCTGATTTTAAAAACTGACTGCTTGGTTTATTTGGTGGCATATGTGTGCATGAGTGAGTGTGTGTGTGTCTTTTCTTCAGTCCTATGGGCACATCATTCAGTAAAATAACCCAGCAGTCAACTCTGTCGCTACCGTCAGTGGCTAGGGCGTGTGAGTGTACATGCACATGTATGTGTGTGTGTGCTGTTTCACTGCTTCCATTAATGAGTAGCCCGAGCTCTGCATCTTTTCTGATGTGTGTATCTCCAGGGAGGGCAGTCATATTCTTAGTTTCACAAAAATTATAACAAATGGGTGTCCCTCTCTCCCTCTTTCTCTCTCTCTCTCTCTCTCTCTCTCTCTCTCTCTCTCTCTCTCTGTCTCTCTCTGTGGTATGTGGTGTTGTTGTGTGGTGGGGGGGGGGGGCTTGTGGTTGAGATGGAGAAAATGTTCCTCATTTAATTATTGATACCATGTTTTTTTTTGTTGTTTTTTTTGGCCACTTCTGTCCCAGTAGAATTACTAAAAACACACACACACACACACACACACACACACACACACACACATAAGCACATTCATTCTAAAGTGGAGTGCTTATCTCACATGCAAAGAGTTGTGGGAAAATGTGGTCTTATTTATACGGTGGTACATTCACAATGACAGCAAATGTGTGTGTTTGTGTGTGTGTGTGTGTGTGTGTGTGTGTGTGTGTGTGTGTGTGTGTATTAAATGGGTATATATAATGCTGTGTTAAATTATGTCCGATAATATATACTGATCAGCCATACATTTCGGACCTAATATTGTGTCCTGTGGTGTCTGGCACAAAGACGTTAGCAGTCCTGAAAGTTGTTAGGTGGAGCCTCCATGGATAGATGCCCATTACCCTGTCACTAGTTCACTGTCCACCTTATACCAGAACATACTCACAAAACCTGCCTGATGTTTTGGAGGTGTTCTGACCCAGTCATCTGGCCTTCACAATTTGGCCCTTGTCAAAGTGGCTCAGATTCTTACGCTTGCCCAAACATCACCTAACACAGAACTGGCTGTTCAATTGCTGCCCAATATGTATATCCCACCCCTTGACAGGTGCCACTGTAACACAGTAATCAATGTCATTCACTTCACCTGTCAGTGGTTTTAATGTCATGGCTGATTTTGTGTTTATACTCCAAATCAAACATGGAATGGACATATGGACATATTTCTAACATACTACTAGAACACCATAGAGGCTAGTTTAGATTAGTATTGTAGAGGAGATTGTTTTCTGACATTTATGGGCAAACTGAAGGCCTAGCTGTAATATTTATAGTTAACCTCTGGAGACTTAAAGAGACCACATGTCTGACCACATGTTTGATTTTTCCGTGTTTGTTGGCTAAATCTATTATATTAAGTTATTTCGTAATACACATGTCTGTTGCAGAATGCATAACCTCTTCAGTACTTCTTGCAGTGTCTTATCTGATAGCTGTTTAAGCTCTTCTTCTAGTTATCTTTTTACATAACTGTCTGAATCCTCCTCAGCACTAATGACTTGTCTCAAGGGATAGCTCTGTGTGTGTGTGTGTGTGTGTGTGTGTGTGTGTGTGTGTGTGTGTGTGTGTGTGTATGTTTGTGTGAGGGGTACATTTGAAAAGATATATTCTTGTAAAGCACACTTCTTTCCTAGCTAATCCTTCCCAAACACTCCAAAACCCAAACACAATTTCTCCAAGTGGGTGTTATTGTGTAATCTGGGTATTACAAGCACCCGAATAAAATCTTTTATGTTATTTAGGCAGCAGTAAACATTGTTGACAACATCTCCTACAAAGCAACCACTTTCATCACTAAATTGAGTTTGGAATTACAAATCACGAAGCCCTAAACCTGACAGCCCAGTTCAGGCTAATGTTGTAACACAGCGCTTCAGACATCATGGCTGCAACCAAATGATGTGCATGAGGCTGTAAATGCCGAGACGGTCCTGGTTGGGCTGTTTTGGCATATGCTGATTGCACCTTTAAAAGCTTCAAACGTCCTATCATCGTAAATAGAGCCACACGCCAGTGCTTTATGAGATTCTCGATTTGCAGGTGATAGCTGTTGTGCACTGAAATGGAATCAGCATTCCCTTTTTGGCCGAGGAACATGTTTATTTCAAATGCGAGTGTGAATGCTTTCACTGAGGACACTGAGGAATGCGAACAGGATACCCAAGAAATGACAGAAGCGGTCCCCCGTGTCCAACTTTCTCGCCAAATGAAACATTTTTGCTAACGGCTCAGTTAGAAGGGAATTTCTGAGAGATGGTTTTTGAATGGCTCTAAATGTGAGGAGAGATTTTAGCACTGCCAGTCATGCAGGTCTGAATATTATAGCATAGTGATGGTCAAAGTCAGTCACTATTTAATTCCACACTATTTAGTAGGCCTGTCCAGGCTCTACATAGAAAAGTGCTCTTTTATGGAAACTGTTACAAAGTTGGACAAACTTTGCTTCCAACTTTGCAACAGTTAGATGGCTCGAACTGACTGAGAAACTGCCAAAAACACCTAAATGACCCAGACTGGACTTTCAAGAAGGTTGTGTAAGTCGTTAAAGTCCTCCGTTTGGAATGCTATGCTAGTGAAATGCCCAATGTTATTGTCGCTACCCTGCAAAAATGATGTCTTGGCAAACGCAACATTCTTAAATCCAGTTGACATACACTAAATGCCCAAATGATTGTGGACACCCCTGGTGTAATGAATGCATTCAGCTACTTTAAGTTGCTTTAAGTATTGAGCTGTGGAGCAGTGGAACTGTGTTCTTTCAAATGATGGTGCTCCATCCAGTACTTTTAGGATAAGTTGGGGAGTTGAGGATGAGGTGAGGTGGTGATCATCCAACATCCTGACCTCACTAATGTTCTCATCACTGAATGCAATCAAATTCTCACAGCAATGCTCCAAAATCTAGTAGTGGACAGTTAAGAGAATTTATACTTCTGTGTCAAATCCACGCTGTAGCCTCCACGTAGCCTAAAAATAGTCGCATACCCTATGCCATACCCTACACTGTAGCCTGGCACGCACCTCCCTAGAAATGTAACTACATGTCGTGGCAATGCAAACCACAACTGTGATTGGTCCACAGGTATTTCCGCAAGTGCTGACACTTCAGTTGGACGAACATGGATCATGGATTGTGCGTAGGCTGATGTGAGGTAAATGGTTGCATATGATGACCCAAATCATCAAATCTTCCTGCAGTTCCTTGTCCATGTCTGTCTGTGGCTGGAAAAGCACAGAAAATCCACCCTCATTCTGTGTCCCAGTCATTACCATATATATATATAGTATACAGACCAGTATATACTTTTACCTACTACTGATATATATCGCCATGACACATTTCTGGGGAGGTGCGCGTCAGACTACAGTGTAGGGTATGGTGTAGGGCACGGCATAGGGTATTCGACTATGTGTTGGCTATGCGGAGGCTTTGACACAGAAGTATAAATTTGCCTCAACTGTCTACTGTCCACTATATATATATATATATATATATATATATATATATATATATATATATATATATATATATATATATATATACAATAGATAGATATATACAAAATTCTTTTGTCTTCCATATAGTGTCTTTGTAGTGTCATTTTTGTATGCTGTTTTTAGGATGGTTTGAGGTGTTTGTAACATTATGTATCTTAGTTCTAACCATCAAAACATTTTTGAGTCTTTTTATGACATGATGAAATAAGCTTGACTTATATCCATATCATTTCAGTTAATAGTATTACTTAAAACTTAAAGTCAGATATATCTTCACATCTAACATCTCTACAGTTACGACAAACAAACACATTTGTGGATAGTACCACAATAAAGTTGCAAGGACCCAAAGACCATTGTAGTCTAAACTTCAAGCCAGTCCCGGAATGATCACTCAGGCAAGTCGTGACCTGTGGGAGGTCTCGTGGGCCTGCTCAGAGGAGGTAATGATGAGGAGAAGTGGAGATTTATTCCCTGATAATCTCAGCTAAGGCACCAGGCGAGAGAACATTTAGGGTTTCTAATTCTCCACTTGGGGTTTGGAGTGGAACTGCAAAGACTTCCTTATCGCACTTGACAAGGCTTTGTTCCAGAACGAGGGTGGTAGCGGAGGAGAGGAGAGATCCTTGATCAAACAGCGGAAATGAGGAGACGGCAGCACGCTCAGAACAATCGCTGCTCTGGGTGGATTAACCTGGCAACCTGTAGGACACTTCAGTAGACCACTAGCTTAACAAGCAGTGCTTGAGTACACAAACATCCTGATAAGTCTGAATGTCTTGACATCTGCTGTCTGATGTTTGCTTCTTCAGTTTTGCCCTAAAGCTTCTCGAATAATAAAGCTATAAACAGGTAATATAAGCTTATAGTCATCAATTAGCATGCATTTTTTCATGCGTAACCCAACACATGTTTGCATCACATGCTCAAATCACACCATAGACCTGCTAATGTGTATTTGACACACTGTTACTTATACTGTTACCTGTAAAACTGGGCAAAGTATCGGCATTTCAGGCTTTGATACAACTGCTGCTGTTGTTTTTAGCTGCGCAGCATTTTTATAGATACCAGTATGAAATGTAATGTAGAAAAAACATTTTTTCAGCTGAGTCTAACTGTTTAAGTTTGACTCAGGCGTGGGTGATGATGTATGCATATAGTTTGAGCAATGCTAAACCACCCTGTCCAAGTCCAATTAAGGCCAGGTTTTGCAGATGGTCTAAACTGGTCTTTGATGGTCAGGATGGTTGAAAAGCTAGCCAACCTGGCCACACACTTACACTGAATGGGTAAGCAGGTCATTAAGCTTGTAATCAAGCTCACAGAGTAAGGTTTGACAGTATTACATGAGTTTGATGGTTTCATCTGGTTTATCGGTATGAACAACTTTTCCAGCTTGGTCATGCTGGTCTACCAGCTTGGTTGTACAGGTTGTGGTCAATTTGGTCATGCTGGTAGACCAGCAAAACCATCAAACTCAAATGAAAACATAGCCTGAGCTGGTCAACCAACCAAGGTTCTGTTTTTTATGTTAGATACATTAGCATCGTAGGGTCAGTGCAAAACCACCCTGCTGATAAAGACCATTAGAATCATTAGGAGATTTGTCTTAGGGCTGTTTATTTGTTTTTAGTTCTGTTAAGACTGTGGTTAATTTTCACCGTCAGTGCATTCTTTAGGGCAGGTATGAATGCAGTAATCGCACTCAGATGCGAACCAAAACAGTCCCACCGAGACCCTTAAGAAGAGGTGGTCTCTGTCCACTCCAAAACAAACCAAACCAATGGGAAACACTCCAACTGATTCAGACCAGAGCAAGCAAACTATAGGTGCCCTTAGAGAGCACCAGTTTTCTTTATGACAGCTGTGTCTAGAATTAGCCACAGTTTGCCTGTTAAACCATGTCCTTTATATTGCTATAACAGTTCATCAGGAGAACACTTACAAAATAACCTTACAAATCATTAGACACCCAAAACCAGAGGCCACTTTTAACAGTCTCTGTGATTTAGCAGAATATAGACATGTATAAGACCTTAGGCTAAGTCCAAATGTATGTGCATTTATTTATATGTGAACATCTAACATTTAGTGCTATCTGTGTTTAGCCGTTATAGTATTATGAATGTATTTCAATATATATGGAGTATGGAAGTATTTGAGATACAGCCAGAATCATGCATGTATTGGGACATAAGCTCCATGCAACAGCACTGAAAAGTGTTTTCAAAAATTTAATTTCATTTTCAGTGACTAAAAACAATGTTTTCATGTGGACAGGAGGCAAACACCTTGACTACATTTGAAACATAGTGTTTTGTTTTTGGTAAATGGTATACATGTCTGATCAACCTGTTCCTTTAAGGTCTGTTTAAACTGTCTGGAGCACTCATATGTGCTTTGCTCTTTTTCTCGCTGTACTGTCTTTCTCTGTGTCTCTCTCTCTCTCTCTTTCATTGTTTTGGAGGTGACTTTTGTCCTGGTGTTTGGTGTTACGGCCATTGTCTGCTCGCTATGAAATTGTATTTCTGAGACTCGCCTGGTGAACCAGAAAAGCTTTTCCTTTTCTGCTTCACGGCTGTTTTCGGACTGTTTAAATGGCGTTCCTTTGCCCTTTGCCATCTCTACATTAGCCAGAGTATCTCTCGCTTTATCTGTGTGATTGTCTCTCTGTCTCTCTCTCTCTCTCTCGCTCTCTCTCTCTCTCTTTTTCTATCTCTCTCTCAGGGCAGACATAATTTACCTGTCACTGTGGGTGAAACAGATTTTCCTGACCCAGTGCTCGCCTGTGATGCATTAGTGATAAGCGTGGTGCGTGAATGTGTGCGCGCGCGTGTGTGTGTAGATGAGATCGGCTGCATTTGAATGAAAGATTAGCAGGGAGAGAAGAGTTCATTTCTACAACAGCACTAAGATGCCAATCTTAGGTTAAGGTTAAGTGAGTGTTTTAGTGTGACTTTGCTATTTTTCTGTGTGAATGAATCTGCTGTAAAGTGATGTGCAGTGTAATGAAAAATGTATTAAGGATTGTTTTCATATATGTAGACACTTTTGTTGCACCTTTGTCCTCAGATTTTAGCTCTGCTATTCAGCGAAAATAAAAAGTCCTTTATGGAGAAATGAACATGAACATAACCTGATTTATATCAATTTCCTGCAGTAGAGAAGCAGAAGCAGATCAAGCGTTGGTTAGCTTCGTCAGTGATGCTATGGCTTAACCCCTTAAACAGACTATGGATATACAGAAGTCCCTTTTGTTACTGAGTAATACACATTAGTGTGTAATAAGCCTTTCTGCATTAAGAGTTAAGCCAGTGAGTTTTTGGTGATATTATTATTCGCATTGATTATCTATGGGATCCATTGATCATCAGTGGGGAACATGTTATATTAATTAAGCAACACAAGCGCTTAGCACTCATGGGAGAATCGCTGCTTGAATTATCTCATAACCAGAAGCGCATCGACCACGGCACAGTGTGTGAGGAGTTAATGTGTGTGTCAGCAAACCCAGCGGCAATCAATTACACACCAGTCGATATTCCTTGATTTTCTACACCACTTTTAAATCACCATGCCTCTTGCTTCTTTCCAGGTCGGCTAGCTGACAAGCTTTCATTCAACTATTCCATCTTTTCTTTTGTCTTGCCTGCCATCTTCCAAAGACAGCCTTGCTGCTGGTGACTGATTAGCACAGTAAATAGTTAGCATAGGTTTAGGGCTTTTGTCAAAATCACCAATAGCCTACAGGCACACGCTAGTTTGCTTTCAATGCTTCCCTGGCCAGCAAGTAGATGAGCTTTTTGGAGACTTTTCTTTTCTTTGTCCTCACCTCATTTCCTTCAAAGACAGACCTGCTATTGTTGAGTGATTCGCATGGCAAATAGTTAGCATGGGTATGAGCTTTTTTTCAGCAGCAAGATATGCACTAGGTTGCTCTCAAAAGCGTTAGTGAGGTCAGAATATTGGATGTTTATCTGGACTTTATCCCCAGCTCATCCCAAAAGTATTGGATGGAGCGACATTATTCCAGAAAACACAGATCTACTGCTCCACAGCCCAATGCTGAGACCCCTCTAGCCCATAAGTAGGTCAGAGCTGCTCAATCCTGGTCCTGGAGATGTACCACCATGCAGAGTTTAGCTCCACCCTGAATCTAATATACCTGATCGAGATAATGAAGGCCTTCAGGATCAACTGAACATTAGAGTCAGCTGTGTTGGATCTGAACTCTTCAGGGTGGTAGATCTCCAGGACCAGGATTGAGCAGCCCTGCAGTAGGTTCATGTTTATCTGCTCCAGAGAGTCCTTTTCTATTGTTTATACTTCTCTATATGGACTATACAAGCTGTATGTGCCTTTGCACATCTGTGTTAGCAATGGGTACAACTTAAAGTAGTTCAGTGGGGTGTCCCAAAACATTCCATACTTGCCATTGTTGAGCAATTGGAAATATCTACAGACATGCACTAATTTGCATGTGCATCTTCCAGATGGCTGGCTGTTTTGCTTTCATTTAACTCTTACCTCCATTCTTTTGTCCTTGCCTCCCATCTTTTGAAGACAGCCTTGCTGTTGGTCACTGATTAGCATGGTAAATAGTTAGCATAGCTTTGGGCTTTTTTTCTGTGAAGCATTTAAATTTTTTTCACCTTGATAAACCCCGCCTTTCAACATGAGTAATAGCATATGAGCTTGAATCTTGAGTGTGCCTAGAGCTCTGTGGGGTAGCTAACTGTTCACACACAAGTCCAGCAGCTCAGAAGAAGGAAGGCTATAAAAAGCTCTGTTAATTAGCCTCACTATCACTGCATGCTCTGTCCCCTCTGGGCTGCCATACTCCACTCTTGCTTCTCGCGGGGTAGGTATCGGTCATGTAAGACTGACAGTGCTGAACTCTGATTGCACTGCAGCATTTAACCGGCAGAGACCACAGGTGCTACATGATAGGTGCGTACACGGCAGAACTACCAATGACTTGTTGTCATTTCAAAGTTTGTCTTCTTTCCAAACACTGTAATAAAGACCCTGTCCCTGGTGAGGCCTGCGAGTCTGCCAGCAGCGGTTTTGATTTCTTTCCCTCTCTCTCTTTCTCTCTCTCTCTCTCCCTCTCTCTTTCCCTCTCTCTCTCTGTTTGCTAGCGTGTATTAAATATTAATCATTGCCTCTCCTGCGAGGGAGCTCTCGGTGTTTGGCAGCCGTGGCATTGTGTTGTGGGCCGAATCTCTCATCTCTCTCTTGCGCTCGCTCCGCCATGTTTGTCTACCTGTCTCCAAGGACGAGGCTCTTCAAAGAGACACAGTCAGGACGATGCTGAAGAGGAAACATTGCTGCTCCTCTGAGCTCTGACGCCCAGACCGACCACTTAGCGCTTAACCAGTTAGCCTCTTCCTTGCAAACACTTTTGTCAGGAGCCACGAGAGAGACCTCTTACTATTCAAGCATGTTCATAGCTGCAAAGTGACTGGCCAAAAGCCAAATTGTAGGAAGTATTGTCTGGGTTTTGCAACTGGTGACTGGGTAACGCCATTGTTCTGAGATACCCTTTTAAAAAAGAAAAGTTGTCTGATGGTTCTTCACCTTGACCTGATCAGAGATATAATTGCATTTCTGAACTGTGCTGAGGCTTCAGATAGTGAGCGCTTGGACACCAGAAATGCCAGCATTCGCACATACCCTATATGTCCAGATGTTTGTGGAAACACCTTCTAATGTGTGCATTTTGCTACTTTAGACTGCACACATTGCTGACACAGATGTGCAAATGCACACACATGCACAGCTTGTCTACTCCCTGGAAAAAAGTACTGCCAATAGAATATGACTCATTGGAACAGTTAAACATGAATGTATTGGCACCATGCCTAATGCCAGACATATGCTAGAGGGGTATTAAGCCCCCCAGCTGTGAGCTGAGGAACAGTGTGGAGTTATGCCGCATATCCAGTATAGGGGGGGGGGTATCATCCTACATCCTGACCTCACTAATGCTGTTGCCGCTGAATGTCGCAGTCAGATCCCCACAGCAATACTCCAAAATCTAGTAGAACGCTTTGTCTAGACAGCAGAGAGAGTTGCTCAAACAAAAGCATGATCATTTCAGTAGAGACAATGAATGAGCAGGTGTCCCACCACTTTTGTCCATACAGTGCATGTAAGATGACCTGAGTACTGAATGAATGAATGAATGAGTTAAGAACTTCCACTGTGTTCTGTCGGATCACTGTGACTTACCAATGATACTTTAAGAGACTTGATGGGGTGATGGCTCCTTTCACTTGTTCAAATCAGCAACCACAAGAGTTGCAGTGTAGTGACCATGTTGGTCCCCCTACACAGATGGTCCACCCTGGTCCTGTGCCATTGACTGGCGCGGTTACACATTTTGCTTACATGGACATCATGTGGCTGTCTTATGCTTATGTGCCAGGTTGAAATTAGTTAAAAGGAACTGTTTTTCTTACCAAAGCACTTTACTTTCTTTCCATGTGTATAATACAGAAAACAAATACGTACTTAATACATTCAATAATATTTATTGCAGTCATTTTTACTATGTTGTGTACCTTTTTATTAGCATGATAATACTAGCAATGTAACACAGCCTATCAGTTAGTTTGGACCTTCTGGGAAATGCATAGTTTGGATAGCAGTGTTTTTTCTATTTTGCTAATGTTAGTAATCTTGCTAATATTATTCCATACAAAGTCGATAAAGCTAATTCATTGCATGGGGATTATTTGAGCAAGACTCTGGGTAAACAGTATCTAAAGACATATATTTGACTTCTCTGTTATTTCACATTGTGAGTTGTAAGAAAATATTGATATTGACATTAAGTATCATGATATACTGTTATACTGCTATAATACTGCAATACAGTATTGATTCTCAAAAACATTGATTGTTAATTTGTAGTGTACATGTAAAGTTTGGTGGCAGACAGTAGTTCATTTTGGGATATGTTTAAACCCCAGCTGCTAGATAGCAGTGCTATACTCAGTCTTCAGATCCCACTGTTCTGATTGTATAAAAATGAAATCTTGCATGCATATGATGTCATGTTTTTTTTTACAGTGGGTTTTCTAAGATTGCAATAAATCACCTTGCTTACATTCTCTCAGTATATAGCAATATTCTGAATTGTAACCCCTGTATCGTGATACTGTCACGCTTCCAACTACTCCAACTCCCATAATTCAACGCTACATGATTTTACTGTCACACCATCCACCTCACTGTTTTCTCATACCTCCTCATCAGAATACTGATCACCTTCACCTGTTGACAGTTACTACTGTTTGTATCAATACTTGTTACTAGTTTGTCTTCTCTTTTGCGAAGGATTGCCAACTCTTTGTTGCATACCTAGCAGTCGCTTGTTGTTAGCCTTCCCGTTTGTGACCACTGCTTGTCCTCTCGTTGTCTCATTCTTGGTTTTGCCTGTTAGCCCTTGCAATCTCTCTTTTATTAAAGTATTCTTAACATATCACCAGGAACATTTGGCAGGAACCCTGACAGTGGGTGCACAATCTGTACCAAAAAACTCTACAGCACAACTGCCGAACAAGCCCCTCGTATGTAGGCGTGTGCATGCTCCACCCTGATCCTAACTTGCTTATTGTACAAGAAAAACTACCCTAGTGTTATAGAGTGATATACACCATAATCATCCTATAATAGCATTATGAGTGGGGTGTGTTTGATTGAAGGGACGGCATCCACGCTCACCTCCTCCTCCTCAAATCGAACCCTGGTTTCATCAAAGTGTATACGTTCCATCAAAAGGTCAACTCTCTACATTGAAAACAATGCAATGTCCTTGTCAACGTGGCCTGAGTGCAGGGCAGGTTCAGCTGCTGTGTGACTGTGGAGCCGTATTGAGAGTTCTAGATGTGAATCAGTATGAAAAGTCAAGGCAACCCATCAAAAAATGAAAAGGAAAAAAATATATATATGGAGCATCGAGATGTAAACACACACTAGCACTCCCGATGACTTCCATTTCCAGGAGGATGTTCTTGAACTCCTAGCTGAAAGAGAAATGATTGTCATGTCGTTACCTAGAGCACTGTCCATCTGTAGAAGCCTGAGTCCAAGATTGGTCCTTGATTTGCATCATTACTTTCTTTTCCCTTCGTTCAGAGGTCCACACTCGAGCAGTATATCTCCCCAAACCCCCACCCACCCAGAAATGAGTGACTGGAAGCAAGACTGTGAGAGCGAGATTGTGTGTATGTGTGTGTCTGTGTGTGTGTGGTATGATTGGTATTTTCTCCACTGTTTTCTCCAACGTCACCATCCTTCTGTTTATTGCCACTAAAGAGATCTATATCTTTTTTTTCTCTCTCTCATCCTCTGTTCCTCGCTCATCATCCACTTCTACAGCTAGGCTCATTTGCATATAAATGTATTTAATTATTTTGACAGTTCTCTCGCTCTCTCGCAATTAAACAATCTAAGAAGCTTTACAGCGTGAATGCTGTAGATTGTACTTAAGTCGAGGCCTTTGTTTGTACAGTGTGTTTGAGTTCTGTGTGGAGGTGATTTGGACTGCTACTCGGAGCTCAATGGTGAGAGAGAGCCAAGTGTTCAAATGCAAATACCTCTCTACCTGCGTCAGGCATCCAGTCTCCAGCGCGTGAGTGCTTGTAAGTGTGTGTGCGTGAATGTGTATACGTGGACTCCACTTCTGATTGTGGGCCCGGCTAGCTGGAAGGGACGAGAGGCTGCCTCAGATTTGCATTTTAAAAGCTCCCTCTCTTCTCCCATTCTCCTCCCTCACTCGCCCCCTCTTCTCTTCCTCTTTTCTCATTCCCCTCATCAGCAGAAGCACAATCACAGCAGGCCGAGCACCGTCTCCCTCCGCAGCCGAGTGGCTCTTCACATGCACTCCGACAGGCCGAGAGCTTCCTACATTCTGCTTATGATGACACCGTACATACAGTGCAACCAGAGACAGAAAAAGGGGGCTGCTGGCTTGGCAGCGTTTGATATCGATGACGTTGGCATGGCCAGCGGTGACGGACGCTGCGAAAGTAATCACATCTGAGATCGCTCTTGATCTGTCAGTACAGCAGTACAACTCAGGCAGTTCTCAGATCCATCTCTCTCGCCCTCTCTGTCTCTCACTCTCTCTCTCCATTTTATTGTTTCTCACATGGCAAATCTTATCTGGAAATAGGAGTTCTGATTTCACTTTCTTTCTCCTCTATCCTGGATGTGCCATAATCCAACGTATCCCTCTAACTTCAAAATCCGAAGGGGCTGAAAAAACAATTTCCACTTTCTGTCTTTCATCTTTTATTATTTTTCTTCTTTCTGTAGAGTCTATCTCCCTCAACGTGTCAACTGTAAACTGACACAAATGCACTTAACTATTGGGTTCTCTTAGAACAAACATGGTAATGTTTCTTCCGTTCTTTGTCTTCAAGCTCGCATTGTTGACTTTTACTATTATTCCCAGGCCTCCCACCCAAGTAGTTTTTATGTCTTACCTCTGATCTCCCAAATCTTTTGTGTTGGTCTTTAGATTAGTCAGAATCAGCATTTATCAATACAGTAGTATGCCCTGCTCTGCAGATAGTGTATAAATGTCCACAGTGTATGTAGACAACATTGCGTTTGTAGGTGTTTTTTCACATAACCTAAAATAAGGTAAATTATTGTAAGCTATATAACTACAGTATTGCATCTAAAAGCTTACCAAAAGTAAGGAGTTGTAGTAGTAATAGTAGTCATATTAGGAGTGGGAGTAGGAGAAGTAGTATTAGTAGCGCTATGAGTTGTAGTAATAGTACTAGTATAAGCAGTAGTATTATAGGCACCAGTAGTAGTGTTAGTAGCATCAGAAGTAGTAATAGTAGTTGCAGTAGTACTAATAGGAGTAATAGTAGTAATAGTACTATTAAAAGCAGTAGTGGTAGTAGTTGGAATACAAGCAGTAGTAGCAGTAACGGTAGTATTATTAGGAGTAACAGTAGTGTTAGGAGTTGTAGTAGTAGTAAGTTGTAGTAGTAGTAGTTGGAATATAGTAAGATAGTCATTAGTAGGTAGTAGTATAAGCAGTAGTAGTAGTACAATTAGGAGTAGTTGTAGTAGAAGTTAAAGTAGTAGGAGTAGTAATATTAGGAGGAGGAGGAGAAGTAGTAGTAGTATAAGTGGTGGTGGTGGTAGTAGTAGTAGCACTAGGAGTAGTAGTTGGAGTACTACTAGTAGTTGTATAAGCAGTTGTAGTAGTAGTAGCTCAGGAGGAGGAGTTAATTATTATTAGGAGTAGTAGTAGTATTGTAGAGTTAAGAGTTGTAGTAGTAGTAGTAATAGCAGTAGTATAAGCAGTAGTAGTAGAATTATGAGTAGTAGTAGAAGTGGAAATAGGAGGAGGAGAAGTAATGGTAGGAGTAGTAGCAGGAGTAGGTATAGTATTAGAAGGAGAAGTAATGGTAGTAGTAGTTGTAGTATTTGGAAGAGGGGAAATAGTAGCAATAATAGTAAAGTAGTAGTAGAGTATAGTGGAGCAATAATAGTAGTAGTTGTGGTAATGATAGTAGCTATAGGAGTTTTAGCATTAGGGGTTATAGCAGAAGTAGTTGTAGTAGTATTAGGAGAAGAATGAATAGTAGTTATTGTAGTATTTGGAGAAGAAGGGTCATAAAAGTAGAAGGAGGAAGAGAAGGAGTAATCATAGTGATAGTAGCAGTAGTAATAATAATAGTAGTAGTATAAGCAGTAGTAGTAGTCATAGCGATAATAATAGTGGTAGTGTTAGGTGTAGTAGCATTAAGAGTAGGCTGAGGAAAAACCTTTTATTGAATCTTTACATGATATAGAGGTTCTTTAAACTTTAAGGAGGCTTTCCACAGTCTCAAATGTCATTTTCCAAGAAAATGATTCCTTTAAGAACATCTCCCCAGAGAACTCCCTGTGGATTAGTTTGCATAAGACTGATGGTTTATGATCCCCTCTCTATCATTTCTACATCTGTCCATATGACATCAGTTTCAGCTTTATATGCAAGTTCAACATCAATCAAATGTTAAAAGAACTTTTCCACGACTTTACATTAAACAAATCATGCTGGGATCAGTGTTCTCCTTTAATAGAATATCTAGGTTATTTCCACTGGGAGTTTACTATATTATTTTAATGAATCTGCTGATTTAATATGACAGAGAGTATTGGGAGAACATTGGGAGCCTGATAAAATATTCTTGACTCAAATATATACATCATTTCTCCAAGAATGCAGCAGATTGCACCATCACAGTTGTGTATTTCAGTTCTTTACTTTTTTTTGTGTTGATGTGATATGTTGTATTTGTGGTAATGATGCACACGCTTGAATCAAGTAAAGCTTGTCCATCACTTTTCCAGTGCAACTTTCAATCCCTGTGATCAGACTCCAGCTCCTAAATTGGAGTTTAGGTTCGAGCTCTCCAACAATAGTACAATCTGTGCTGAGGTTTTTGCCCAGTTCTGCACTGATCTGTAAACTCATCCCATCCCGCCTGTGAATTTTTAATGCATGCCCGTGTGTGTTGACTTAGCGTGGTTTTAGCATAGTTTTTCCACAGATCCCGGGCAGCCTGTGGGCCCACCGCGGTTATTACCAGACCAATACAATCATCCTTCACTCTGTCTGCTCAAATGAGGCCGCAAATGCAATTACAATGCACCCAGCGAGGAGGGGGAGGAGGAGGTTAGGCTCGGCCTTGGCAGACAGGAAATTTAATTAAAATGTAGCAGATTTGACTCCCTCTCTCTGTCTAATTTTATTTCTCAAGGACCTTCCAGCCTCAGATCAAGCTCTATGGAGCGACTGCAGAAAGAGAATGAGAAAAAAATGGCATATCTATCTTTTTCCATCTATCTGTCTATCTATGAGGGTGTAGCAGCTCACAGAATTCAGTATTCTAA
Source organism: Salminus brasiliensis (assembly GCF_030463535.1). Lineage (NCBI taxonomy): Eukaryota > Metazoa > Chordata > Actinopteri > Characiformes > Bryconidae > Salminus > Salminus brasiliensis. Next base: position 47,991,748 of record NC_132879.1, read on the forward strand.
ATAATTTGATGCAGTGGTGTCTTGAATAAGAATGGATGACTAAGAATTTATGATAAATGGATGAAAATGTATCTTCAAATAATGTCTTTTTTGTTTTCAGTTTTAGAAGTTTTTAGTAGTTTTTTTTTATTATTTTTGTAGTAGGTGCATCGTAAAGGACAGCAAAGGGGCTCCTAAATAACAGGACTGTCTAAGTTTTGGAAATTTTTCTATTTTCAGGAAATCACAAGTTTGCTCCCCTTAAATCCAAAAGAGCATAATTGTCTTCTATGTGGGTGGGTATGATGTCTTTACCCCATCATTTACAGCGATGCTAGCCAACAAAATTCTCCATTAGCTGAAGAATTAACAGGTTTATCCTCAAATAATGTTGTTTGAAATTATATGATTGGCTGTTTGAAAAGATGCGGTTTGCTGTTCGAAAAGATGTTTAGCTGGGGTTTTTTTTTGGCTATTTGATAAGGTACAGTTGACTGTGGTTGGTTGTTTGAGAAGAATTGTTTGGAAAAGATGTTTAAAAAGATGCAGCTGGCCATTCAGTGTAAACATTTTACCGTTGTAGAGTTTTAACTGTTCGTCAAAAAGATTTCATTGTTGTAAAAGATGCGGTTGACTGTTGGAGAAGATGCATTTGGCTGTTCGAAACAATGTGGTTGGCTGTTCGAAATGATGCTGTTGGCTGTTCAAAATTATGTGATTGACAGTTCGAAAATCTTATTTAACACAGTGAGAGAATTCCTGTTGCGAAACTTCCAGTTTAAAGTACTACACTGGCAGCAGAGTGCGACGAGACTGTGCTGCTGTAGTTTATCAAAACTAGTCAGTTTAAAAATGATGGTAAATCTGCCAAACAAAAGAACTTGCTTTCTAACACAGAACAGGCCACAGAAAGTATTCCACCCTACAACGCACACGTACCCACACACTCCACACATGCAAAGTTCATTGGGTGGTTGACATTTACAAGAACATCAACACTACTGTGACTCCAGTAATCTTCATCATTCTCACGCTTTCAAACTGTCTCTCTCTTATACATACATACATACATAATACTGACTCTCTCTCTCCTCTTCCATCTCTCTCTTTCTTTCGCTCTCTCTCACACTTTTTATTGCTCTCCCTCATTTCTTTTCTGGTCTAAACTTCTCATTCTAACCCACAATCTCTCTCTCTCTCTCTCTCTCTCTCTCTCTCTCTCTCTTTTTCTCTCTGGTGTATGTGGTCTGGGACACAGTAGCTGTAGTGTGTGTGTGTGGGGGGGGGGTGGGGGCTGAGAAGGAAAAAATGTTTCTCAGTTAATTATTGATACCATGTTTTTCTTCCGCTACTTCTCTCCCAGCAGAATTATTTAAAACACACACACACACACACACACACACACACACACACACACATACACACACACACACACAGAAACAAATGCACACATAAGCACATTTATTCTGAAGTGGACAGTAAATCTCACACACAGAAAATAGTGGAACAGATAAATGTGTCTTCATTTTCACGGCGGTACAGTAATGCAGTGTGAAATATGAGTCGGCCGCGTGCTTGTGTGGTGATTTAGTGCTCCCAGTGATTCAGCAGCGTTTTCACGGTTAATTGTGGTGGATTGTGCTTGTTTGGAATTAAAAACACTGGTAAATGGTCTCGCGTGTCTGCTAAAGCATGGCTATGTGACTGCAGAGTGCATCTGTTGCATAACAATAGGGAATAAACACTCTCTCACACACACACAGAAAGACACGCACACGCATAACCAACCACTAAACAAACCATCTTCATATTGTTTGTCCAGCTTGTGACAGTGGTGGTGGCAAACAATGAACCAGAGAATTAAATTCACACTGAGCCCTGCCACACTAATCTCTTGTGTTTGTGTATCTGTGTGTGTGCACATACAGTACTGTGCAAAAAATGTTAGACACCTGTGAAAATTGTAATGAAAAGCAAAATCTGCATATCTAGGCAGTAAGGGTTTATTTATACTGTGAAACACTAATATTAGAACAAATACAAATAGAAATTCATATAAAAAGTAATGGTTTTACATCACTGTGTCCATTAAAACATCTCCAAAGCTTTCATTGGAGTCTAGTGATATTTGTAGTCATAATCCAACACCTGGTTTGATAATTCAGTGCTTAATGATGATAAATCAGGTGAGCTAGTGTTGGAATTCAACACATCCGCTCTGTGCGGGCTGGGGGCGTCCAGGAGAAATCTGGAACTAAGCTTTGCTCTTCAGACATGCTGTCACCTATGTTCTTTAAAATATTTGTAATACTGTATTTGTGTTTAACAGCATATGTTTTAATGTGATCTGGAGTTTCTACAAGCAGAAACCCTCTTGTTGCTTAGAGAAATAGATTAAAATAATGTGTTTAGGTGTCTAAATCCTGTACTTGTTTGTATTTGTGCATGTGCATTTTCTGCAGTCAGTTCCCATGCAGTGTAAAGGCATGTAATTGGCGTATTCGACATGTTTCCCCACAAAGGAATCGCATGCACTGCTCCGTTCCTCAAAAGTTGTAATTCTTATGGTAAATTATTTATGATCATGCTTTGGGGGATTCAAAGGGGGTTCATTTAAAGGCTGTTACAGCAACTGCGCTTATTGAATGGCTTATAATACGGATGTTTGCAGCAGCCTGGTGATAAGTGGAATTCGTCCACATGTAACTAAAAGACTGACTTATATGTCCTGAACCAAAATCTCAACCTAAACCTAAAGTTAACCTATTACACCTGAACCTAACCCTAACCTGTATCATAACCTAAACCTAACCTAAACTTAATGTAACCTAAACCTAAACTTAAACCAACCCTTAACCTAAACCTAACCTGTATCATAACCTAAACCTAGCCTAAACTACACCTCAACCTACACCTAAACATAAACTAACTCTTAACCTTACCCTAACCTTTACAATAACTCTTACCCTAAATATAACCATAGTGGCTATTTTCTCCATTCTTCCTCAAGAATATGACAGGCTGGGTTATGTGTAAGTGGTGAAACAGTGGACAAACAGTGGACAGGAGCTCCTGTTGATTCATAAAATATTTTTGAATATTTCAGATGTTACAATTTTTAGAGTTACACTTTAGTGTGTATCAATTTTGTTTTTGGGATTATGATGGTTTGCAGCACTTAGAATGCAGTATCCCTTTAATACTCAAAACAAATGCTTAAAGTAGCTCTTAACCCACACATATTCTTGCCCTTGCTCAACAATCATCTGTCCCATTTGATAATTTGTATAACTGTAGGTCAATTAGGAAACTCCCTGAACAACTGGATTTGCTCTCCACAAACACACACACAGACACTTTGGGTCAGGTTGTAATCTCCTGCACATCCTTTAGCGCAGCACCGACCTTTCTTTAGTCCAGCTTGTTCACAGTGACCGGCTCCATCTGGCCTCTCGCTGGAATGAAAGGTGATTTGTTCTTTCATCCTCACGCCTAATGGAGGAGCTTTTACTCACCTCAGGATTCATTATTACACTAACGAGCCCTAAAACAGATGGACTCAGATCACTGAGCAGAACCTTCATCTAATGAAGGCGGAGAAAGAGATAGAGACATAGAGAGGAAGAGAGAGCGAGAGAGAGAGAGCATGCGAGAGAGAAACTGAGGAAACCAGACTGGCCAAGCGGCAAGAGGAAGTATTAATTAAACTGTCCAAATGTACTCTTTCATAGCAACTGTTGCTAAGTTGGACAAACTTTACAGAATGGCGGCATCCATCCATTACAAACTAATGAGAAACTGTAGTTCGCAAGTCCTTGACAAGTTTTGTCAAAGTAGCAATTCAACTTTGCTTAGTGTCAAATGAATGTGTTGAGCTCCTGAGTGATCCCTGGTGATGCTGCAGTGATGCCATTCATGGCCAGGCATCCAAGAGAGCTCTCTGGGAAGGATATCCCTCCCTGTCCACCACTATTCTGCACAATGTTAGCCAATGTGGGAATCTGTTATTGGCAGCTAGTGTTCCTCTCTAAGCAACCATGTTGAGCTGTCCAATGGCAACGCACATGTCTCTAAGAAATGCATGTGCTATCCTTTGTCCTATAATTGTAGTAAATTTGTCACTGATTCAAAGTTATCTAGTCGTCACTAGCATAGTCACTTCATGTATCTTGAGTATCAGGAACCATCTTTAGCAACAGCACAAGAAGAGGCTAAATGGATAAACAGCTGGTTGCCGCGCAACTAGCAGATTTGCATATTCCATCCCACACAGATATCAGATTTCAGTCTGACTAACCGGAGATGCATTTGACTACCGGGTGTAAATGCATGTACCTACAATCTTATTAGGATACAATCCAGGTATTAGTCCCATAAAGTGACTAGGTGTAAACGGGGTCAAGTACTGCAGAAGTTTGATGTAAATGTTGATATGTATTTTATGCTCTGCAGTTTCATATTAGATTGGCTTTCAGTGAGGTTTCAGTATTCTTGAATCAGTATTTCAGTATTCTTTCAGTATAGCTTGTCCAACTTTGCAACAGTTGCTGAGAAAGAATGCAGTAGTGGGTGGAGCCTGGGTAGATCAATTGAATAATAAGGGAGTAAATTGATGGAGTAAATTGTAAATTGATCAAAAGATGGAAGGAAGTGTGAAGAAAGGCTGGCAGTGCAAAACGAATCTGGCTGAGGGAGAAAGAAAGTGGGAAAGAGAGATGTGGAGGCTTTCCCCTAGATCCGTATTGACTTGCTGCCCCCATGGCTGGTCGATGGGGTGGGCTGGAACAGGTGCTTTGTGAAGGGCCTTATAGCAGGATGGAAGACTAAGGCTCAAAAGCAGCTCAATGCTGGAGATAGCTCTGAGACCACTCTAAGCCCCTTTCCCATAGAACAGCAACAGCCTGATCAGAGGTCAGCCTTTCTTTCTGACTGCTGTTTTTTGCTCTTATGTTGTGCTGTCTCAATGTCATTGATGTATGTATCAATGTTACATGGAATTGATACATAGATGTGATCTATGTACATGATGTGACATGATCTATGCAAAATGTTTGTCATGAATATACAATGATATGCTGTATGAGTGGGAAAAGCTGTATTCTGAAAAATAAAAATGTTGCTGCTGTGACATGTGGACAGATGTTTGGGAACCAACTTCTCAGAGCATGTAACTTTCATGTAAAACATGATGATTGGTTGAGAAATTTGCTTTGAGAGTATGTATCACTTTTGGTCAGTCAGCAGGCAGTCAGGGCTTGTTTTATGTTAAGGATGTCCACTGTGTGTGACATTTTAAGTCAACCTTTCATGGGTAACAGCTAAGGTTTATGTATATATATATATATATATATATATATATATATATATATATATATATATATATTATATACAAGTCATGAAGTCTTGAAAGCTGTAAAATGAGTTCCTAAAAAGGGGGAAATCCATGTGAGGGCATGTCCATGGTGCTGAATATGTTGTCCATGGTGCTGAATATGTTGTCCATGGTGCTGAATATGTTGCTGTCCTTTCTTTTGTGATGCTGCACTAGGACTTGGACCCAACAATGTCATGTTAATAAACTCAATGTTCGCAGCACTTTAACACTTCAAGGTAATTTCTGTATACACATTCCACTGTTGTCCTGGGTGTATCTGAAGCTGCTGTAGATGTTGCTGTGTGATGGATGGTTTGCCAGACCTGGATACTCTTCAGTTATTTGTTGCTATCAATAAACGTCGACTTAGCGTATCTGTCCGGCAGCTAATGAATCAGAACCCATAAAAAAACACTGTCATATCATATCTCTGCTCTCTCCTGCTTCCTCTTGTTTTTTTCTTGTTCTCCCTCTGTTTTCATCTTCTTGCTTCAGTTATTCCTCTTGTTTCCTTTGCTTAGTGCATAAATCAAACCTAATAGCTTATCATTATCACAACAAAACGCTAACACGCTCTCAAAATAGGTCTCTGTTCTCTCCCTCTCTGTCTCTCGCACACAAACAGTGGTGTAGTATTACATGCCAGTGTTAGTCCATTGGGTCTGAGGACGGTTCAGCAGGAGTGGAAGTGTGACATGAATTTTTTCCTTACGTTGGACACATCATGGCCCTTCAGGGAGAGAATAAATAATCTGGAACATCTGTCTGGGAAACAAGAGGAGAAAGACAGAATTTAGCAGAATGGATTTTCAATAGTGTCCAGAATTGTTACATAGATTTATTAATATTTAAGGTCAAGGTTGAGGGTAAGTTTTGCTTTTGAATTACTTTTAAATTGATTTTGACTGGAGACTCTCTAGTACTTTAACTGGCCTCTATTTGTAGTGAAGAGTGGAGAAATGAGGGGCCACTTCTAAGTGACATAGCAAAGCCAAGACCAGTATTGTTTAATGAAATCTTGCCAGTCCTTTGTACATGTTTGAATGTTTAATGAGCATGTGAATGGTGCATGGGCTTGGTTAAAGTGGAAGCATTGAGAATGGTGTCCAGGGCAAATGGCCCTACCGCTTCACTGAGTCTGTGACGAGGATTACTGGCTTTCATTTGGAGTGTTCTCAGAATCTTCCTGCCATTCCCTCTTACAGCTGTGGAGAGGGGGAAATGCCCCCAACCCCCCAGCACTTTGTTTTAATTATACATTAAAGAGATTTTTACACTCATGTTCATAGGGCATATGTAAAAATTAACATACATGCAGACATTTTTACATGAATAAAATATATTACATCAACACAATTATTATCAAAAGATAGTAAACACAGAGACTTTTAGAGTGTTTTAGTCTACACAAGAGTTTTACTCTTGCACTGAGCTCCACCTTCCACCAGTATGGTCACAGACACACACACAGGCTTGCAGGCTCACTCCCAGAATCTGATTATAAAGACTGCCCAAGCCATTGCCGGATATCCAGGTAATTATATCATCCAAGATCCATACACATCATACTGAACACATTCATGTCCTTCAAAGAATGACAATTACAGGCTTTGATTTACTCATGCATTATATATGAGAAATATATATGGGAATCAAACTCTGTTTAACCTGTTTAACCCTTAGAAATAGAGAAATATTGCTTTCATTTTGCTGCACTTTTCAAATGTAATTACATTCACACTACATTTACATTCTGTATTGGTGAGTTATTGATGTAAGTCTGTACCTCTGGCTTTCATCAGTTTGTTTCCATGTCAAACTGTGAAAACAGTGTTGAAGAGCTATGGAGCTGGCCCTGGTGCTGATCTGCAGCCTGGAAGCCATGCGTGTCACATTGCTGTCCATGGTGCTGATTTATGGCCTTACCTGCTTGTTGCTGCCCTCTGTTTCCTGGTGGTGCATAAGAGCTTGGACCCAATACTGTCATTTTAATGAACTCAATGTTTTCAGCACTTGACTGCTTTGGGTTGATTTCTAGGTCAGCGTCCCTATGTTGCAGCTGAAGCACTTGGAGATTTTGCTGTGTGATGGTTTGCCAGACCTGAATACACTTTAGTTATTTGTCATTGTCAATAAACATTGAAATAAAAACCTGACAAAATATAAAGGCTGTATTTTTCATTCCACAAAATAATTGTATGCGTTTATTTAATGGAGCCACATTATAAGTAAATATCTTTCTGCTATCAAACAGTAATGTGGATTTCAAAATGTACAGACATGCTAGTAGGAAATGTCAAACATGGAATAGGGTTCAAAATCCTTGGACAAAATGTAGGTCCATGGCAGTTTCAGTTGTGGACAGTAATGCACTTCCATTTTTTGGAGTACTCCTTCGGCTGTTTAAGGGGTTAAAGTGATATACTGTATGATGCACTTGAAACTGATGTTAACAAATCATACTGCACCTAGCACTAAACCCCGCTCCAAAATATGTTTAATATGTTGTATTTATTCACACTACATATGTAGTTTTTTATATATAGTTATCAGTTTTTTTTTACTTTTGTTACTTAAATAAATTGTAAAGTGTGGTAGTGAACATACACACACACACACACAAGTGAGCACACACACACAACTCCAGCCCCGGGGAACAGAGAGGGTAAAGGGCCTTGCTCAAGGGCCCAACAGTGGCAGTTTGCCAAGCTCGGGAATCGAATCCACAACCCTGTTATCGATAACCCTGCGCTCTAACCGCTGAGCCACCACTTCTTGTAACTCAAGTAGAAATATTAAAAGAGGACTTCTGCTTTCACCCATGTGATATTTTAAAAAGATATCATTCAAGTGCAGGATCTGTGTACTTTGTAAACCACTGTTCTTAATTTAATTAAAAAGGCATGAATCAAAAGTTACTATGGGAAGCAACCTCTTGACCTGTTTCCCTGTGGGCTTTCATTAACAAGAGTCAAGGTCACTCCTCTTGATAAAAGCTCCCCCTACAATACATTAAAAGATTGTTGGAAGGTTTTCTATTCAAATCCAAATGTTTAATTGAAGTTGGCTATTTGTGTGAGTGAGCTATGAGTGATAAAAGGTGTTTGAGACTAAACCATGCATTTGTTATCATTGGAGTTAGACAGAACCACATTGCATCAGATCCTAATGGCAGTGTGGAACTCTTTAGCCATAGCCGGAATTCAGGCTTCCCAAATTAAAATGGAACAAAGTAAGTCACAAAAGCTACAAAGAGCAAAGGAGAGAAAGTGGCAGGAGGGCAGGCTGAACTAATGCAGCCTTCCTTTTATCCCTTCTATTACAATTCCACTCATGAATATTTATGAGCTCTGCCTTCTCATCAATCCCCCCCAAATTCAAACCAGAAAGTACTAAAATGCCATGAAAGATGCAAACACACACACTCATTACGCTGTGTGAGAACAGTTCCACTGCTCCACAAGCTCAATGCTGGAGGGCTTTATACCCCTCTGGCCCACGCCTGGCATTAGTCATGTGCCAATAGGTTCATGTTATCTGCTCCCAAGATTCCATTCTATTGGCAGTACCTCTTTACTGGGACTAGACAAGCTGTGTGTGTGCACATCTGTGTCCGCAATGGGTGCAGCCTAGAGTAGCTGATTGTATTAATTAGAAGGTGTGTCCACAAACATTTGGACATATAGTGTACAAGGAAAAAATAGCTTTTTCAGTGCTTTATGCACATACATTTTGGAATCTGGAATGTCCAGTGTGAAGTAAGACAGGTCTATCAGTTTTTTTTTTTGTTTTGTTTTTTTTGTGCATCCAACACCTTGTTTAGATTTGGCTCAGCATCCTACCTTACAAACCTTCTTATTCAAATTATTGCTTCATGGGTACATATAAATTCTTATATGAGTGGCTGGAAACCTAAGGTACAGCAGCTGGGAAAGAGAGAGAGGGAGAGAGAGCGTGTATGTGCTGTGGGAGAGAAAGAAAGAGAGTGCTGTGAACTCAAGGTGAAGTAAATGTCAGCTACTTCAAAAAGGAAGAAATGAAAATAAACACAGCAGTCGAAGCATCCATGCAGCTGAGAGGAGTAATGAAAAGTGTGGGATAATGAGAGTGGGCTTAGCAGTGTCTCATTTAAAGGAACAGGCACTCAAACTAACAGAGCTGATTAAACAGGGTGCAAAGGGTGCTATGGTTCTTGATCTTTGTGATATTTCATTTAACACTTTAGTCACCTTTAAGGTGACATCTGGGATGACCAATTAGAAAGACCCTGAGAAAGGGTCAGTGGTGGCTCAGCGGTTAGAGCTCTGGGCTATTGATGTGACTGGTTTGTGGGTTTGATACCCGCGCTCGGCAAGCTGCCGCTGTTGGGCCTTTGAGCAAGGCCCTTCATCAATTCCATCTGTGTCCGTCACTAATGCTATATATGGTTGTCTTGAAAACAAAGGAGATAAGGCCAATATGAAAGAAAATTGCTTTAGCCACTGAAACAAAATCCAAGTGATTCCCAATCCTGGAGTACCCCCTGAACCCTGCTCTCAACACACTTGGTCCAGCTCATCAGCTTATTAACAAGCCCTTGCTGGGCTAAGGTGGATGTATCAAGCACTACTGAATCTGCATTAGTTTTACCACAAAATGGTATGTCATTTATACGAGATTTTACTGAATGACATGAGATAAATGGCCTGTGCGGTTTACCACAGCCTGGACTGAAACATTGGAAGGCAGGTGTATGTTTCTATTTGCAGCACTGCTTCTGTTGGTATCTGATGGTTTCTGTGAAGTTCATGTTAACAGGACTACTTCTACAGCTCAGCAAAATCTAGAAGGGTATTCACTCCAGAATGATTTTGGTCAGACTTGTAAAAACTAGGGATGGGTGGATCGATACTGAGATGTCAATACTTCCAATCCTGATGTAGCTTTTTGTGAATTGACCCTGACTTGAGTTATATTGATATGTCAGTGTTTTCTTTAAGCAGTTAACTGAATATCTATCTTCCAATAAAATTGTAACTTTGAAAAAAAGTGAAAACTAAATGTGTAGGATAAGAACTGCTTTTTCTTTGCAGCTCTCCCTCTGCTTCACTCACACTGATACAGACATGAAGTTATTTCACTTCACCAAACAGTCAGCTTCTTTAGCAGCTTATTTCTAATGTACAGGCTTTCAAATAAAGGTTTTGGTATGCGGTTTTACTGAAACTTTGAGCCTGACGAAGAAAAAGCATGGAAAAGATGGATGGAAATTAAACAGTATTCGAAAGTTGAAAGTAGACATATACACAGATCGGCCACTTCATTAAAACCACCACTTTGTTTCTGCACCTATTGTCCATTGTATAAGCTTCACATACTACTGTATATAGGAGCACTTTGTAGTTTGCTTATTATTAAGAGATGAAAGGTATTCATTATAGAGGTTAACTGGTCTCCCCACTGGGGCACCATGGAACACCACTGTTGTGGTGCAAGAACATTCTCAGTACACCTTTACTATGGTGTCTCTAGAACATTATACGAAGTTAGGGATTTGCTACCATCCTTTGCCCGGTACCCTATTATCAAATCGCATTCTTTGTCCATGACGATTGTTTTGTAATCAATTCTGCTACAACTGACTGGTGTGCTCGCTTATTTACAGGGGCAGCAAATTCTGTGATGTGCCATCTGTGAAGTCCTTATCCGAGTTCATTCCAAACCAGGAATGGTCATGATATTGTCATATGACTGTGACAGTGAAGGGTGGTAGCATCTTGGAAATCACTTTATGGGATGTTCTGGAAACACCATAGTCATCAGTATAACACTGGTTCCCCATGGGCCATTAACGCCAGACAACAACTCCAGTGATGGGCCAGAGAAATCGACACACCATTGTGGATCAGTTCGCCCCTTTATTAAAGAGTGTCGGTTACCCAATACAGTCCATGTCACACCATCTTGCTAGAGTCAAGAGTGCTTATTCCCACTATTAATTAGGTGCTCATAATATTCTGATATGATTGTGTATTAGTCTTGGTAGAAGTTGTAATTTGCGTGGCATGAATGTCTATTGTGGCATGACCATCTAAGTGTTGACTCTGTCATCAGAAGATCACAAGTTCAGCCCCTTCCAGTGCCACAGACATCCATGGCAGGGAGTCCAAGAGAGCATGTTTGGCTTTGCTCCCTCTGATTGGGTAGGATATAATAGAATTGGTCAGATAATAATAATGAACAGCAATAATAAACCAACCAATCTTTGTCTATGTTAACAGTGCTTAACAGAGTGGTAAAGTTGCCATTTAACCATAAGAAACAAGATTTCCTCACAACAGCAGCTATATTCAGTCCATAAACACTCCTCTCCTCCTCTTTGTGCTCCTCCTCTCACTTCCCTCATCCCTTTGCTATTCTCTTTTCTTCTGCCCTTATTCAGCAGAGAGCAGCAGGTGAAAAAAAACACCCAAATCTGTTTGGCTTTCATCTTACGCTTTTGAAAAAGGAGCCTTTCATTGCCTCTGAATGAGTGTGTGAGTGCCTGACAGGTAGACTCGGGAGCATTGCTCATGAGTTATCTCCTTCATCGTCTCTCCATAATCATCGTGATGACCATCAGAGCCTGTTGCTGGTCTAATTGTTCCAGGTAGACGTCTCGGCAATCAGCTCTAGACGTGCTTTTTTTTCCAGTTTTTTCAGACAGGCAGTTTTCACCATTCTAAAAAGTTCACTTCTGAGGAGATCTCTCCAGCTACATACGTATTCACACACTTGAGACCTACACTGAACACACACTTCCACACTTGAGAGCTCTACGCACAAAGCACTCCTTCAAAGCTGTGCAGAAAAAGTCAGCTTTTGCCTAAAAGCTTTTGTAGAGCATTTGTCATTTCATTTCCCTGCTCTTTCTCCTTCTCTGCGTCTTCTTCCCTCTGCTGCCATCCTTCCCGCTGAAGCTGACAGTGTGTCGGCTCGGCTAGAGAGCTGCAGTGATCAGAGCAGGACGAGCCACTCTGTGTAATGCCACCTGATAGGAGCAAACTGATGAAAGGCAGAGGGCTGGGCACATTCACACGCAAACAGGCTAGAGGGCTGTCAGGGCCCCTGGAGGGCTATGTGTGTGTGTGTGTGTGTGTGTGTGTGTGTGTGTTGTGTATGTGTGGGTGGCAATGTGTGTGTGTTGGTGTCTTACAAGACAGTGAAAAGTGGAGGAAGATGAGCCCTGCTGTTTTCCAGAGAGAGCCAGATAAGAATCTTGGAGGCTCTGGAGATGTAATCGAGTATGAATACATTAACTGACACAGGGCTCCAGCGTTCAGTGGACAAAGTGGGCATTGATTATGGAAAAACCTGAGAAGATTAATCATGTACAGTAGGGATGAGTGTGACACGGCCTAACACAATTTTTTGCTAAATTATTTAGTTACAATAAAAACCTCCATTTTTGCCGTTTTGCACTTTCTAGCTTAATGTGACTGTATATTTTTACATTGTGACAAATTTCACGATGAATGAGCCAATAGAAATGTTCCAAAATAAAATATATATTTTTACATTGTCTTCCATTGACAGTAAAAAAGCATTTTTTCTACTCCTAAAAAAGTTGACTGTTGACTCAGGTTTTTGCTTGACAGTTATGAAGTCTTTGCTATAGAAATGGACCCATCAGATCTTTTGGGCCCAATGCCAGTCATCAGTCATCTTTCTTTCCTATCGGCCGATTGCAGATGTTACAACTAAGTTAAGGTTTTTTCCTTTTCCTGTATAAGTTGCCATTATGGACATAGGTTTGTGTGACAGCGACACCATGTTGTTTTAACTAGACAAGCTTTTCAACCTATACACATAAAAAAACAATATGTGGACAAAAGTATTGGGATACCTGTCCAATTATAGTTTCTTCTGAAATTAAGGGTATTAAAAAGAGTTTATCCTGCTTTTGTTGGAGCAGCAAGATTTGATTGTTTTCAGCCGCAAGAGCATTAGTGAGGTCAGGATGATGGATGATCACCACTCCACCTCATCCCCAACTTCTCAGCTCATCCTTAAAGAATTGGATGGATAACCGACCATCATTCCAGAGAACACAGTTCTCAGGGTCTGACGCTGTGTGGGGGGTAGGGAATGTTAGGAGGATTTTAAGGGCCTGTGACTGATGGGCCCTAAAAATGTATTAATTGAGTATTTTGTGGGGCCAAGTGTGATACCTTTTTATGAGGCCCAAAATCTTTTGCTGCTACCTTGTTCACATCCCTCTAGCCCACACCTGGCATTAGGCATAGTGCCAATAGATCAATGATTTTAATATGACAATAATACACTGAATGCATAATAAAATGAATGCAACCACGAGGAACTACTTACAGAAGGGTGGAAAACAGACAGTGAATACACCCTCATTTGCACAAAGAATGAACACATATTTAACTGTAGCTTATTATGACTATGACACCAAGAGCAGTGCGAGTTGTGCATTACATTGCACTGATGCGCATTTACACTCCTAGTTCCAGGAGAGCATCTCTCAGACGTCACTTATCAGAAGCAGTCGTCGTCTTGCAGATTGTGTTGCAGCTGATGGAGTGCTTGTTTGTGTTCGTGTGGTGGAGCCTCTGTTGTGCGGGTTCAACAGCTCAGGATGGTGCAGTCACATGACGGCGGTCTGCAGCAGCTGCGCAAAAAATGATTTCATCTGTTTGCTGTTGTAAACGCCCGCCGATCGTTTGGAGTTGTTATGTGCCGCAGGGTAGTTAATGGTTCAGGGGTGATTGAAGACGCAGGCTGTGTGTGAACCCGCTGGGTTTCGACCTCCTGTGGTGTTCTGCTGTGTTTGTGAGTGTGTGTGCGTGCGTGTGTGAGAGAGAGGGAGAGTAAGAGAGAGAGAAAGAGAGAGAGAGAGAGATTTTGCACTGCAGAAGGAAGCCAGTGTTAGCACACCCAGCGGAGACATCCACGCTCACACACACTTTTATTGCAGATTGTTTGGCCCTTCGCTGGTGGTAGTTCTAATGAAACAGTGTTATTGCTGCGTCACATTCAAATTCCTCTCCTGTAAAACCTCCTCCTTTCTTCACTCTCTCTCTCTCTATTTCTCTGTCTTTCACTCTCTGTATCTTTCTCTTTCTTTCCATTTCTTCTCTTTTCCTCTCTTTTTACCCTTGTCCATCTTTCCATCTGTCCACTTCTCTCCTTTCCTTCTTTTCTTTTTGTCCATTTCTCTCTCAATTCCTCTCTTTTTAATTCCTCTCTATTTTTCCTTCTGTCTATTCCTTTCTATTTCTCTCTTTATTTATTCCCCCTCCCTTTTCTTTCTGTCAATTTCTCCCTCTGTTCATCTCCTTTTTCCTTTTTTTATTTTCCTTCTGTTCATTTCTCTTTTCCTGTCTATTTTCTTGTCTATTTTTCCTTCTGTTCATTCCTCTCTCCCCCCTCCTTTTCTTTCTGTCAATTTCTCCCTTTTCCTTTCTTTTTTTCTTTGTCAATTTCTCATTTTTCTTCTCTTTTCCTTTGTTCATTTTCTTCTGTCCATATGTCTCTCTTTCTCCCTTGCTTCTTTTCTCAGATTTTCATGTACACCTTCACTTCTTCTTACAATACCCTCGCTCTGTCTTTACTTGTCCTTCTTTCGCTTCATCGCCTTTCTCTCTATCTCCCACTCAGTCTTTCTTTGCTCTTCTCTTTCTTCTCTATTATTCTTATATTATGTAGCCCTTTTCTTTTTTTCTCCCTTTTCAGTTAATACCTCTCCTGCTTTCTTTTCTCTGTGTTTCTGTATCTTTTTCCTTTCGACCTCTCACCTACAGTGTCTCTTTTTCTTCTGCAGTTATCTCTCTGTCTCTCACTCTCTTATTCTCTCTCTGTCTCTGTCTCTGTGTCTCTCTCTCTATTTATATTTATTGCCCCCACCCTTGCATTTTATACCACTGCTGTTACACACTGCTAGTTTTGTTAGTCTGAGGTTATTCTGGTCACTGTGGGAAAATAAATGCTGGTGCTGGTTCTATTCTCATCACTCTGGGCCACGTTTCTCTCACTCTACTGTGTCTTCATACCCTATGAGTGCACACAGCCCCAGTTTACTGCTCACTTTATAGAGAGACAATGAAGACTTTTCCTTCACCTCTTAGTTTCATCCACACCTATTCAGCACTGCTGCACTTCAGAAGCTTAACAGCAGAGAGCTTAGTCAGCCTTATATACCTCTTCACATTCACACACCCATCAACAGGGAGTCTTTACTCCCATAACTTACAAATAAATAAATGAATGATAACATGGTTGAATGAAATAACTGATAATATGTTAATAATTACATGGTAATAACTAAGGGATAGGCTAATTACAGGATCCTGTTGGTGTTCTAGTACACAGACTGACTTTTACTGGAGACACATAAATGTTAATAAGGTTTTATATGTATGTAAACAAAGCAGCTATTTAAACCATAATAAATTATCATCCTCCTCTTCTGCTAACAAACACAAATGTGGCTTTGACTGAAAGTTTAGAATCAGCATTTTAACAGAACGTGTTCTGCTGTCACTTGTGGGACAATTCTGACATAATAACTGAAAATGTGCTAGACGACTGGGTCAAAACATCTCCAAAACATCAGACAAGTCTTGGGTTCTTGTTCTGGTATACAGTGGTCAGTACCTACCAGTGTGAGCCAAGAAAGCAAAACCAGTAAACTGGCGACAGGGTCAGGATCTAAGGCTCATTTTTGCAATCCATGGAGACCCCACCACAACGCCTTGGTGCCAGATATCACAGGGCGCCTTCAGAGGTCTTGTGGAGTTCATGTCTTGAATAGTCAGATCTGTTGTGGTGGCACAAAGGGGGACCTACTCAATAATAGGCAGGTGGTGTTAACATTATAACTGATCAGTGCAAGTGCTAATCAGTAAAAGTTACACTACATGTCTCTGTCATCTGACAGATGGGTTTAAAAGACACTCATCCACTGTGAAGGAAGCACACTCAGACACACGCAGGTAAGGAATTTTTGAGGCCCAAGGTCCTCCACCCCTGCTTTGTCTGTAAGCCCTTTAACAGACGTAAAGAGGGCGGGTAATGGTGTCTCCTTGTTTCTTGGTAGCGCTGATGAGGAGATATGGCCGTCAGTTCAGATTGGGAGATTAGCTGAGCGTTAGCTCTTCGCTCTTTCAGACGTATGAAAATGCAGCTCAGAGCTAATCTCCTCCACCCACTAATAGTCGGGCATTTGATTGGATAATCTGTCATGCAGGCGATAAGCCAGGCGCGCTCAGGGCAGCTTAGTAGTCAGAAGATGTGTGAGAGTTCCTTACTGCAGACAGCTCATAATCCCAGCCCTGAGAAAACACACACACACACACATGCACACACACTTTACTCAGCTCAAATCCCCACACTCCACACCAGCTAATTTCTCTCTGGGTGATGGAGGTCACAGCTCACAGCTCTTTCTCTGTCCCTTTTTGTCAAATTTTCTATCTATCTATCTATCTATCTATCTATGTGTCTGTCTGTCTATCTGTCTGTCTGTCTCTCTATCTATCTATCTATCTATCTATCTATCTGTATGTCTGTCTCTCTGTCTGTCTGTCTGTCTATCTATCTATCTATCTATCTATCTATCTATCTATCTATCTATCTATCTATTTATCTATCTGTCTGTCTGTCTCTCTGTCTGTCTATCTATCTGTCTGTCTGTCTCTAGCTATCTATACATCTACACATCTATATATCTATCTTCCTGTCTGTCTGCCTGTCTGTCTTTCTGCCGGCCTGTCAGTTTGTCTATCCTTTCATCTATCTGTCCGTCTGTCTGTCTGTCTGTTTATTCATCTATTCGTCTGTCCGTTCGTGTGTCTATCTGTCTTTTATCTTTTCTTCAGTCTTTATCTCTGTCTGTTTATTAATGGCTGCCCCTGTGTATATTTGTGCTGTGTTATTTCTGTATATGTCAGTGTATTGTATGTGTGTGTTTGTGTAATGTGTATTTTTTTTATTCTGTTGTTGTCGTCTGCGTGTTTCCATTGTCATGAACATGAACTTGAACGCATCAAACTTTCCTCGCTCATTGGGGGGGTCTGAGGTTGTCCTCGTTAGTGAAGATTCAGTCAAGTGCAATCAGTGCTTATTGTGGGTCTGGGCTGAAGCACAAGCACTTGCTATTAACCTGGCTAGAATATAAATGAGGGATTTACATAATCGCTGGAGTGTGTGCTCTCCTTCTCCTATCTGTGCCTGCTGTTTTAATGAAAGACCTTATTCGTGCTGCTGTTCGGAAAGGGTCCCACACTGCAGGCTATCTGCTCTCCCCGTCTCTGCCTTGACCCTCTGAGACACATTCACGTTTTACGGATGTGTTTAAATCTCAAGGTTTCCATCTTCATTGTGTATTGCTCATATGAGCCAGTGTAGGGGCTGCACAAGAAGGAGTGGATGACTTATAGGAAGAAAATGACGATTGCCTGGAGAGAAGAAGGAATATTCAGCATAGACAGAAACAAAGAAAGAAAGTGATATATATATATATATATATATATATATATATATATATATATATATATATATATACTTATATAGACTTTGTAAACATGAACAAACCACGTAAAAAAAATCTTTTTCCATTAGATGCTTTTCGTTTGTTTGTTTGTTTAAAGAATAATACAGTGTTTTCAGCTGTGTTCATTGCTTTTTTTGTCCTAAATCAGAAGTGGTAATCAAAGAAGGCATCACTGACCCACCCACTAGAGGATGGCTTTTAATCCTCCAGATTAAAGATACGCAGATACACAGACGAGAATGTGGTCAATGCCGCTGGCATAGTTACTCTGTACAATATGGTATATTGCCACTGTCGCACAAAAACCTTGTGTGTTAAATTTAACATAACATAAATCAGTTGTTAGACTTTACATTGTGTCCAAATGTCATGATGAATGGACCAATAGAAATGCCTTAAAAATGACTTGTAAAATGAAATGAATATAATAATTTTACATTCACTTCCACTTAAATTACAGCAGCACTATGCGAGAATTGGTATTTCTTATGACTGGGCTGCCCCTACTGTTGGAAAGTGTTATTTACAATTTGGCCCACCCCTCGCAGTTTGGTCCATGCTTTTTCACATGTACTTCTGGACAAGCTGAGGGCCACCATCTCATGTAAAAGAAGCATGTGGACTGAGATGGTAGAGCAATATAACAGAATTTTACACAAATCTGACAGTACTGCGCAGTTTCCATGACTAGTGTCCTGCTTGCTTCACATTTTACATAGTGCTTAAATTTACATAGTGCAGTTAGCAGCCTATCGTAGCAATGTTAGAGATGCTGTTCTCCCTGTTACAGGTCAGTGGAACATCACAATGAATTTAAAGCTTATTTTTAGATATAAATGCTACATATTGTTGCTTTTTTTCCTTCTCTTGTAAAGTTGCATGGTTTTTGCATGACAGCAACTACATTATATACACAGCATATATCAGAGTGTGTAGCAAGTGTATCGCCACCCTAAGAATGAAACGAATGAACGAACAGAAGAAGCAAATGAACAAAAGCAGAAACAAAAGAATGCAAACCAAAGACCCAGTGCGTGAATAAAACACTGAATAAATTCAAGAATGAAAAGTGAAAAGAGAGAGCGCACAAAGGGCATGCGTCGAATAAAAGTCAAGAAAAAATGAATGAACATTAGAGAAACAAGAACTGAATGAAGAAGAAATGAGAGAACGAGCTGAGGGAAGCTGAAGTACAGGAAGGTGAATTGAGCAGGGAGCTAAGCGAGTGAACAAGGGCGATTGAGCTAAAGACTTAACTAAGCCGTGGTTTGGCAAGCACATCTGAGGACTTTGATTTGAGTCATCGATTGTGATTGTAAGCTTTAATTAAAGCCATGCATTTGATTTAATTAATCTCTAGTGCAGTTGACACTGCAGATCGTCGCCCCCAGTGCCACCATTGTGTCTGTTTAGGGCAGCTGAACTCAAACCAGTTTGGAAAAGTTCCTCAAACCTTCACTAAAAGCTCTGCTATCAAAATGGCCTCTGGAGCCCAACTGTCAGAGTGACTATGAAAGTTAAAGTGGAATATGAAGTGCAGCAATTAGGACTTCTAATTCAGTCCAGTTCATTCACTCCCATTCACTTTCCATTAACTTGAAATAGCTCGGAGAAGTCGACCCCACGCGCGCTCTTTGCGGCACTTTACTCAGCAAATTGAAATTCTTTTGCCCAGTTCTGGCATTGTTGAGCAATAAATCAATTTCAGTGCTAGGAGGAGTAGACTTCTGACCAAGATCTGTGTAAAACCAAGCCAGCGGAAACTGACCATCAGTAATAATGATAAAAAAATTTCATTATGATGATGATGAAGATTCAAATGATTGATGGCCAGATGACCAGAAGACCTTGGTGATTATGATGATGATAAGGGGAAGGACCTCCAGTATTATAATGTTGATGATGATGGTGTAATGAAAACAGTAGTAATAGTGATGAGAATAAGGATGATGATGGTGTAATAAAAAAGTGATAGTGGTAATGATGATGATGTCATGGTGATAGTGATGATGATGGTGATAGTGATGATAATGTGAGAAGGATTACAATGATAGTGATGGTGTAATGAAGATGAGAGTGGTAATGGTAGTGATGATAATGATTATGATGCTGAGGGAAGGAGGATTAATAGAAAGGATGACGAGGTAATGGTGATGATGGTTATGGTGGTGTGATGGTGATGGTGTAATGATGAACAGATATGATGATTATAACGATTTTGATGGTGAGGGGAGGTGTAATAATTATTTAAAATAATAATGGTGGTGAGATGAAAATGGTAATACTGATGGGGATGGCAGTAATGATGGGATGGTAAAGATGATTATTATGATTATAATGCTGAGGGGAGAAAGATCATGCTGAATGTTGTAATGGTGTGATGAAATGGTGATGATGGGGTAATGGTGGTGGTGATTATGACAGTGGTAATGGTGACAGCAGTGATGATGGAAACAGTGAATCTAGGTGAACACTAATGTTAACACTGCAGAATGAATAGCTAGCTAAGCTGATGGTGATGCCCTTAAGAAGAGTCTTTTCCCTTGGTCAGTATACTTACATCTACACTCATGACTAGTTAAAAGAACGCATGATAATGTACTAGATTGTTCCTCATTACTGCTTCAATGGTGCTGCTCTTTATAGCATTTCTCAACAAAACAAGTCCATTCCACTTGATTTTCTTTTCAGTTCAGCTTATGGTCTTGGCCTGCAAAAGTTAGAATCTGCCAAAGAAGCAGATCGGGCCATGTGGGCTGCTTTATTCAGATTGATCTAGCTTAGTGTTAGAGCAGTAATGGAAGTGAACACTGCTATATCCATCAGCCTGTGCTAAAGTAGGCCCTAAGGGAGCTCTGGTGAATCTATAGAGAAGGTGTTGAGTGTGTTTGTATAACCTGTGTGAGTTGACCTTTTTAATGGAATACCAAAGAGTGTGTAAAACCCACACATGGCGATGGGGTTGGTCCATTATAGGATTAAAGCCTACATTTGGTAAGCCGTGCCAACGGTCCTTCACTAGCCATTATCATGTGACCTCTGACTGACTTGTAAATGTGTCTCGTGAGTGTTTAATGTCTCATGAATGCGTTCTGTATAAAATGATGTGGTGGAAGTAGCTAGTGTGTGAGGGTTTAAATATGTGTGTGGATTGACTTGTTTGTTTGTTTTCCTCGTTTGTGTGTGTGTGAGAGTGTGTGTGTGTGAATGTGGGAGCTCATGCATTGATTGCTTTCTATTCCTGCATAAATTCCCATCTATCTTCACTGTAAAACTCTCCAAATGAAGTTCTTCCAGCCTGGCGGCTTATTTAGAACAGAAGAGGAACGGAGCAAAAGCTCATGTTCAATATTAGCCTCCGAATGAAGCAGCCTTTAATGCAATACCCGCCTGACGTGTTTACCCGCGCTAAAGAAAACAAGCCTGCCTGGAGTCGAGGTGCAGCTCCACTCTCCCTTCCCCCAATTACAGGCAATTTAGAGCCATGAAAGAGCAGTTAGCCCGAATTTACATTCTTTTCACTTGATTGCGGCGTGTTGATTTGTGAAAGAACGTCTTGCTTAACTCGCTCTGGGGTGAAGATAGATTGCCCGTTCTGAGAAGGGGAGAGAGGGAGATATATATATATATATACATAGAGAGAGAGAGAGAGAGAGAGAGATTACTGCAGTATGAGGAGAGTCTAGCTCATTTATATTCTCTGTTCTTCAGGAATTCCAAACAAGGAGATTTGAGCACTGTTTTGTGATTAGCACTGTTTAGACCAGCGTTAGGCAGGATAACGATAATAAGATGTATGTATTTAAAAATGATGACGATGTCTCCAAATGAGGACGCTATTTCAAAATTATGACATTTATGGTGTGTCAAATCTAGTACTCAACCAAATATGCTCATTTCACACCTGCACTTTTTAATCCAGTTAAATCAGGTCCTGGTTCATTTCCACCCTTGTGTGTGATTCGTTTGGGCGGGTGTGATTTCAGTAATTGCACTTGGATGCAGACCAAAACAACCACACCGAGACCCTTAAGAGTAGGTGGTCTTGATCCGGTCCCAAGCGAACTATGAAGCTATTAGTTTGTGGTGAGAATGTGATCTGGTCTCGCCCAACCTGGTAAAATAGACCAGCTAATTACTACAGCTATGAACAGATGCCATATCTGCCGTCGAAGAGAATGTTCTCAAGTGGTTTGCTGTGATGGATTTTGGTGCACTGGGATTTTTCCAAGTGTGAAAACAAAGCAAAGCAAGGAGAAAATGCTGTCAGTAAATCTTTAAATCTGTTTACTGTTTCAGACCAGAACAAACCAACTATAGGTATGAAAATGCTTTAAGAGGACCACAGGCTGCTGGCATTGTGGGAGCTCACCGACTGGTGAAGTCATGCCCTGAAAACAGGTGAAAAACCAAGTGGCCATTGGTGGCTCTAAGTTTAGCAAACTATTTGAGTCATTCCAAACTAATCTGAAGAACCAGTCTGCTAAATATGCCTGAAACAGCCATAACCAGAGATGGACAAGACTTCTAGGCTTCCAAAAATAAAGCTCTGCTATGCCTACATTGTTCCCACATGATGTATTATGCCAGTTAAACGAACATTAGTGAGGTTTGTGTAAGTAGCACAGCAGTTAGTCAGAATGGCAGCTGCACTGTTCTGTGTGGTATTTGGTAGATCTATAGCTGAGCTATACCATAAAAAGAAAACAGAATAATTACAGCTTTCTGTCCCTCCAACACCAGTCACTGAACTGTTAGAGCACCGGGTTATTGATCATAGTGTTAGATACCCAGGTGCACTAAAGACGAAGTTACACTATACGATTTTTACCCCAATTTTGGCCCAATTGTCAGTCTGGCTGAGTCTGTGCTGGTTGGCTCTACTCTATAGATTTGTTGTCAATCAGAGTTGACAGCTGGAGATAGAATCAAGTAGTGTGTGAGGTGCAACTCAATCTGAGCGGGTCCCGTCAATAGCCAACGAAAATTGAGCTTGAAAAGTGCAGTTTTCAGGCAGCTGTTAGGCTGTTTCTTATTGTAATTTTTGGTTCCACCTTAAATGATGCTTGTGTGTGCACATGTGTGATCCCAGATGTGTTCCCAGAGTCTGGTCCATTCCATCAGAGCATCCTCTGTGTTTAATTAGCCGACTCATTATAGACCCTTAGGATATCTACTGTCCCCTTCTACAACAACATACACTTACATCTCCAACAATAACTACTGAGAATGCACACACACTCTAGGGATATTCACACGCTTAACTACACACACACAGATACACACACATAGTTGGGCAGAATGCTTTGAAAAGGCAGCGATGAACACAAATACTGAATATGCTAATCTAAACATATTCAGTATCATATTCACTTACAGTACAAACAGAAGTAACAAGTTCAGAAAACACTCAATAGTTGTAGATAAAGCACTAGGGAGAACTATTTTTGGCGAATTCTTCCCCCTTTTCCTCCCCAATTTGGTACTGCCAATTATCCCAGCCGTTCATAGGTCCCTCTAGCATAGCAACACTCCCGACGCTCGTGGAGGGTAAGGATTTATGACAACACCAATTGTTCTCTCTCACACTCCGGCCACTGATGGCAAAGCGGCATGTCTCTGGATTCAGACTCACTATTCTCTGGCCATAGTGGAAGCGCAGTAGACCGCTGAGCCCCTTTCACATCTTTAGGTGCTGCAATTGGTTCTTTGAGTGATGTTACAGACGACACACTTTTGGTTCCATAAAAAAAAACACTTTTGTGTACAAGTAGAGAACCTTTATATGTATATGTGACGGCTCTTTAGAAGGTTCCTTTAAAGGTTTTTACACTTTTACACTGGTTACAAACATGGTTCTTTATGGAAGCAAAAGTGGTTCTTCTGAAACATCACCCAAGGTATCAGCAATGATGTGTGTTCTACAGTTGGGTGAAGATATGAGTATCTCACACTCTCTAACAGGTTGTAGGTTTTATCCTCACCCCAGTCACTGCCTGTGAGGAGTTTGGTATGTTGTGTTCTCCCTTGTCCATGTGGGTTTCCTCTGGGTAGGCCAGCTTTCAAGCCCTAAAAACACATATGGTAGGTAAATTGGCTATGCTAAATTGTGCCTATGTGTGAGTGAATGAGGGTATTACTGTCTTGTGCCCAGTGATTTCAGATAAGCTCCGGGGTCGACCATGACTCTGACCAGGAAGAAGTGGATAAGAAGATGGATGAATGGATGGATTGATCTTAAATGTTGTTTTGAAGGGGTTTGGCTTTTATCGCTTGCTTAAGTCCACTGCTGCTCATACAAGCTACATAGTCATCAGTAACCTGGTGTGTAGTTTGAGTTGTCAGAATCCTCCTAAATGCAATTGTGTTGATACTATACTGAATAAGGTGTAGGGTATCGTAGCTGCAGGAACACAGTTAGGTATGTTTTATTGTTTTCTAAGTGAAGCCAAGGTATACGCTCTCTACAAAGAGTACACTTCTGCACATTTTAATGCATGATTACTGTTTATTTGCTGAACTAAACATATTAGACAATGAACAACAACTTGCTTTCCTTGAGTAAATCAACAAAACAGGTCATTTTACCAGGGTGACCAAGTCTTTGCATACAAATATGAGGAATACGCCTGCAGTAGCCTACCAGCAGTAGAACAAACTCCTGTGTAGAGCCACATTCGTTGTTTCATCACATTTAGCTAAATAAATAACAATCATTTAGTGACTGTTTAAAGATTATATGTTTTTTATTTTAATTTAGTGGCTAATTCTTCCAAAATATTCTCCTAAAAAAGTAAACAGTAACTGTATTCTGAATAATGCCCTGTCAAAATGGAACATGGACTGAATACTGATATATATATACACACACACACACACTAACAGAATATTTACACAATTGTATACACACACAAACTGAGTCAGGTCTGCATTAGTATGCAGCTCAGTTATTGGAGGAGAATGCATCATGGCCAGGAGGGATCTTTAGAAACTTAAGCTGGCCTTAACCGTTCATTAAAGCTTGATGAGTGGAAACTCTGTAGCCAGGAGCTGCTCTTTGGCCTGAGGGAGGAAAGAGACAGAGAGCGAGAGACCTCTCAGTTGAGAAAGAGAGAGAGAAGTGGTGGGAAGCTGAAATAGGAAAGGGGACAGGGAAACTGAAAAGCTGATTCCACAATCATCTCCCTCACCTGAGCCTAAAGCAGCTGGCTTTTAGAAGAAAGAGAAAGGGCTGACGATGGAGAAGAAAGGCAGGGTGCGAGGGCGTGGCATGTAGGCATGAAGGAGCGGGGAGGGAGGTGGGGATTCTTTCATCTTGCGCTTTCAGAGCTGAGGAGGTGAATGAAAAGAGAGACGGAGTCGGAAGAGAAAGAGGCTTTCTTTTCTTTTTTAGCTTCTATAAGCGGATATGAGAGAGAGAGAGAGTGAAAGAGAGAGAGTGACAGTATCTTTTTAGCATTACAGTGGAAATTTTTATTGCTCTACCGTGCAGACGCACATTCCAGTAACGACATGAAGATTAGTTTTATTTTAGGAGGCTGGGTTGTTTATTTGTTTTTGTTTTGTTTATTGTTGGTAAACACCTCTGATTCCCCTTTTCTGTGGATGTCTGTGTTAGTGGAGTGGCTAAGTGTGAACAGTGCGAAAGCATCGCCCTTATTGCCTCTCCCTGCCGTCTGCAGCACTTTTCAGCCATGCTGGATTTGAATTTGAAAGCGCGGGCATGCAGCCACGCATGAACCTCATCTTACGACATACACTCCGAGACACTCCAGCGAGGGATTATCACAGATAGACATTTCCAATTCTCTTCTCTCCCAGAACCACTCACATACAGTATGCGTTCCTATTCAGAGGCTGAGCTGCTGACTAATCTGGGTTTGTTTTCCTACATTTTCAGGACCAGAAAGGCAGGGCCTTACACATACCATATGTCCAAATGTTTGTGGACACCACTTCTAATGAATGCATTCAGCTACTTATAGCCTATAGCCTGCTGACAGGCCAACGTTTTATTACAAACTTTTTTTATTACACCAGTTTGTACAGAAGCCTCTGTAGTTACTGAGTAATACACCTTAGACTTTCCGCGTTAAGGAGTTAAGCTGCTTCCATTGCTGACACAGATGTACAAATGCACACACACACACACAGCATGTCCAGTCCCTGTAGAGAAGGATTGCCAATAGAATAGGAGCAGATAAACATCAACCTGTTGGGACCATGCCTAATACCGGGCATTGACTAGAGGGGTATAAAGCGTTGAGGTGTGGTGCTCGCTCCATCCATCCTAACTATCGCACTGCTATTAAATCCTCACAGCAATGCTCCGATATCTAGCAGAAAAGCCTTCCCTGGACAGTAAAGACAGTTATTCCAACAAAAGCAGGATAAGCTCTTCATTTTGGGAGCAGGTGTCCCAATATTTTTGTCCTCATAGTATAGCATGTCTTACAATTCTCATTAATTTCAGTTACTGAAGCTAAAGTTGGGTTGAGTATAGAGTTTGGCTTAGAAAAGTCTTATACTTAAAACTTATACTTAAAACTTTGTAACTCCACAGTGCTAACTTTATAGAAAAGAAAAAGGCCCACCCAGTAGGTAGGTCTAGTTCCCTTCACATTATGCTAGTAATTGGAGGATAAAGGCTAGCATTGCTTCTATCTTCTATCATCTGTTCAAACTGTCAAAGGACAGCTCAATGCACCAGGCTTGTTAAGATGTCCCTTTGTGGTGAGGACATTTTCTCTTCCATGAAGGTCATACTAGTGCAGGTGTCCCTGCATAGCAGAACAGTTCACCACCACTGAGACCTTGGGAAAAGTTATCTAAGAGGGCAAACCTCTGTACACATCCAACATCACCAGATCCAAAATCTCAAATCAGACTCAGATCTCCATCATTCAGATCTTTGCATACACCTCTTCTACTGATAAGCATTGTGTTCTTTCTTTTTTTTTCCATATGCAATCCACATGCAGAATTACTCACACATACACACACATTCAGTACACCCAAGTCTGTCAAGATGCTTGGGATCTGAATGTGTCAGAGTTGATGGAACGCTCTATGAATTGCAGTTTGATAGGAGGTAAGTTGTAAAAGCCAAATGCAGACCCTCTCACCACACATTTCCCTCTCGCTCCATCTTAGTTATATTCGCCCATAAACACCAGAGCTTGTAGTGAGAAAAGCTCTATTACTGCAATATGAAGAACTAAAACAGTTGATTAGGGATCATTCTGCACGCCCCAGAGGAACCACCGTTAGATTTCTGCTCGTAAACATGTCGTTGTTTCATTACGTTTTACGTAATGCTGTCTCCAGGTTTATGGTTGAAAGTCATAATGTCCTCCAGTATTACTGCATTGCCTGTTTTTATGCGGGGTATCAGTAGGCAAAGGTGAAGTGAAGATCTTGGGTGGGGAGGGGGGTGTTGGGGGGCAGGGGCTCCTGCATGCTGTTCATTTACTTTCCTTCACAGGCCATCAGTGAAAACAAATTCAAACTTATTTATAGAGGGATTTTACTAGTGCCACTATGCCACTATGCCAAGGCAGATTTACAGAAAGTCTGCAAACCAAGGGGTGACAGTGAATGGGGAAAACTGCCTGAGAGGAACCAAAACTCAAAAGGGGTGCCCATCTGCTCTGAAATCGGGAATAAGAACATAACTAATGAATACACAGTACAAGCAGTTGCGAAGCTGTTGCTATGTAGTCACAAGAGTTGTCATTGTATCGCAGGTGGTTGCTGTGATTTTAAAATGTGGTTGCTATGGTGTTGCTAGGTGGTTTATATGGTATCCCAGGTGACAATGGTATCTCAGACTTTCAAGTAGTTGCTACGCTGTTGCTATGTTGCTGGTCACAAAAGTTGCTATTGTATCACAGCTTATTTTCTAGGTGGTTGCTGTGGTACCTCAGGTGGATGCTATGATGTTGCTAAGTGCTTGCTAGATGTCTGCTTTAGTGTGTCAAGGTGGTTGCTATGGTGTTGCTAAGGGGTTGTTAGGTAGTTGGTATGCAGTTGCTATGACATACAGACAGATGGTTGCTTTAATGTCAGGTGATTGTTCAGGTGTTGTCTAGTGGTTGCCATGGTACCCCGTGTGGTTGATTGGGTGCTACTAGTGTATTTGTGTCATTGTGGGATGAGATGGGTGCACAAATATGTCCTAACAAAAAGCTGAATACAAGCCCGAATCAGACCGAACTATCTGGATTTGGAACAGTGTTGATATGTGGGGAGAGAAAAAGAAGACAAAGAGGAAGAATATAAATATGAAGAACATTGTAGTTGTATAGCAATGAAAGTACAACAATATAACCATGATAAAGAAACCAAGTGAGCCTAGTGGACTGGTCACAAAAGTAGACTTAAGAATTTTGCATTACATGACATCCAGCCCAGGACTTCCGTCTCATCAGGCGGGCAATAGGGGCATGGAGGCAAGGCTTGAAACACCCAGCAGGTGAGCAGAAACAGCCAGTCAGAGTCAAACCAGCTGGCAACTCCAGACATGCTTTGATGTGTTTATCTTCAGTAACTTCTTCATCCTAGCCCCCCTCCCATATAGGCCAGTTGTATGAAGAGCTCTTGATAATGTAGACTGGTGCTTCCTCACTCCACTCTCCATCATAGAGCAATAGAAGCAGCTGGGAAAACTCCCAGAAATAGAGAGAGATAGAATATAAATATAAACCAGGAAAAATGAAAGCAATATATAATATATAATATAGATAATATTAGCTATAAGTTATTACTGCATGGACATTACCTATTAAGTCTTAAACCTTTAAAAAATCTTAAAAATGTAAGTCTTAGCTTAAATAACTCAATTTAAACAAGAGCAAGTCAAACAGCTCAACAGATTTCTCCAAATTCAGCACAAAATATCACTTTTCATGATGAGTAGATGTGCAGTCTCCAAATTTTACACCCCCTTCATGACAAGCATCTTTAGTTCTTAGTAGAAACCCTTTTGCTATTATGACCTGCTGCAAACATAATGCATAGCCAGACACCGGCTTCTGGCAACGTTCCTGAGAAATATTAGCCCATTCCTCATGAGCAAGGGCCTCCAGTTCACTAATATTTGCTGCTGCAACCACCTTCTTTAAATCCAACCAAAGAATTTCAAGTCAGGCAACTATGAAAACCACCCCAGAATCCTCCAGGACTTCTTCTGAGACCAAGCCTTGGTGGACTTTGAGGTATGCTTGGGATAATTGTTCTATTGGAAGTTCCACAGAAGGCCTGATGTTTTCTCCTAGATACTTGAATCTCTCTTTTGCTTAACATGCTGCATGTTTCCAGTGCCAGAGGAAGCAAAGTGGGGTGGCTATGAGATGGGTGCACAAATGTGTCCAATCAAAAAGCATGTATCACATTTGCAGCAGTTCATAACAGCAAAAGGGACCTAGCACTTTCAACCATAGTGTACTTTGCCAGCTTTGACTGGTGATTAAGATTGGACAGTAGACATTATCAGAATTATTATAATGACATCACTGTGTTTAAGTATAATTCAAAGCTTGGCCCTTACTCTTTGAGGATGCTTTAAAGCAATGTGAAGTTCACAAGATATTACCTGTGGAGTTAGCTTGCTGTCACCTGTAGAGATAAGCGAGGTGTTGCCTGTGGCTCTATCGTGGTGTTAATTGTAGTGTAAGCTTGGTTTTAATTGCAGAGTTAGACTGACTTCAGTCGTGAGTCTAGTGTTATATAGAAGAGCGCTCTTTTCTAGTATGACTTCTCTCTTGCCTTGAGTCTTAGCAAATACAAGGACATAAAGTCATCTCTTTATTTTCAGGAAAGGTCTACCACCTCCTAATTACATGCTTCACACCAAGAAAGAGAAGCAGAAAATGAGAGCGGGAGAGAAAGGGAGCTAGCGTCTGCTGAGGAACGCCCACTAAACTGCGGATTACAAAAGAGAGCCAAAAGAGGGTGAAAAGAAAGCAGTAAAAACCAGGCGAAGCAGCCTGAACGCTTAGTCACAGATGCAAACGAGACTCAGATGTAGAGAGAAACCTTGTCATCCAACGCAAGACCTTTTTGTCTGTCTTTGGGTCATTTGCTTAACGTCTTTTGTGCTCTCTCCTTCTGCATCTGCGTCTCTGTCTTCTTTTTTTCTTCTACAAGACGATCTTGTGGTTGATATATCGTACCCGTACAAATGAAATGACTTTACAGAATCACTTTTATATGTATAGCGCTTTTGACAGTAGATAATATCACAAAGCATGAGTTTTTCTTATGGTGGCTGAAAGTGTTCCTTGGAGTGATGCCACAGAAGAATCACCTTTGGCTCCCTGAAGAACCTTTCAATTGATTGGTCTTCAAAAAGGTAAAGATGCTGTGAGCGTAAAAATCCTCTTTGAAGTTTAAGGAACTTTCATATCACTTTAAGTTTTTTCTGTACTATTTTGAGTGCAGTGCTGCCACCAGACTGTTCAAATAGTCTGTTAGAAGCTTTGAGAAAACCCTTGTGAAGAGCCAAGACTCTGAAGAGGAACCCACCTTAGAAGTTTTACTTGACTGGGATAAACCAAAGTAATCGGATCTCACAAAAGCAAGATCAATGAGGTAGACCAGTAACCAACTGTTTGCCAGGTCCAGGGTGAATGCTGCCTACAAGATGTTAGAGACTGGAGAACATGGCAGGTAGATGTTCAAGAAGAGTACAAGGCAGCAGCAGAACATCCATTCAATGCAGTAACGCAGCATTAGTGAGGTCAGGATGTTGGATGATCACCATCCCACTTCATCCTCAACTCTCACCTAAGAAGTTTTGGATGGAGCACCATCATTCCAGAGAACACAGTTGCACTTTTCCACAGCTCAATGCTCAATACCCCTCTGGCCCTTGCCTAGCATTAGGCACAGTGCCAATAGGTTCATGTTGATCTGCTCCAGAGAGTCCTATTCTATTGGCAATACTTCTGTACTGGCTGTGTGTGCATTTAGACATCTGTGTCAGCAATGGGTACAATTCAAGTGGCTGAATGCATTCATTAGAAGGGGTGTCCACAAACCTTTGGACAAATAGTAAATGTGACAAGCCATTTTTTATATTCTCTACAAACAAGCACAAATATGGTGTCAATACAGATAGAATTTCTCTGCTGATTTCAAAGAGCTAGAAATAATTAAGGTTGAATTATACCAGGCTTTTGTCAATGCTGGAGATAACGGTAATTTTTAAGGGTTAATAGCCTGACTAAACAGGTAGGTCTTCAGTGTGAGTTTAATCACTGCAATTGAGTCCCGCACACTGCCAGGATGGCTGTACCACAGCTGGGGGGCTTTGTAAGAAAAAGCTCTGCCTTATGTTCTAATTTTCCAATTTTCACCTTGTGAACAGTGATTGCCTGCATTCATTCTAATAACACCTTCTCAGTGATGTAAAAATGTTCACAGGAGTCTCTGCTCAGTTTGAAGCCCTTTTTGTAATATGCCAGCCAAAGTTGCCAAGTAAATGACAGGCAACCTATTCAAATATCAAAATATGATTGTTACACTCCATTTCCTTTTACAATCTAATAAGCACTCCTGAGGCCTTCGGGAAGTTCTGAGGATTACTAGCAAATTTGGAGTCCGGTCTAAAAAGTACAGAACTATATGAACTGAGAATAAGACGTTTGAGTCTCTGAGTGAAAGGCTTTTTAAAAGTTTGTTAATTCACATAAGATAGAGGTTCTAGGAAGAATCCTTAAATTAGTTTAGGTCCTTTATATATTATGTGTAGGTTCTTTAAACAGCATTACATAAAAGTTCTTCACACTCACTCATCTCTTTTTAAACCTACGTTTTAAACCATAGGGGACCAACCATGGTTGTTCTTTGGCATCACTCAGATAACCTGGCCTCTCTTTTCCTTTTTTTAGAGTGTTGATTTAAGAGAGGTGAGCCACCAACTGGAAGGTCATGGGTTTAAATCCCAAGACTGATTGGGCATTCCTGATTGTGACCTTGAGCAAGGCGCTTACTACCCCCAAGCGGTGCTGCTTCCAGACTCAGCATAATTAGGCAGAAAAATGGCCACTTTCTATTATAGGACTATCAATATAGTATAACTTAACTTCAGCTTTTCTCCTGCTGCTCCATCTCCTGCACCAGTGCTAGCCTTCTGAGTCTACTCTACATACTTGTCTAATAGGGCTGAAACAGATATAGATTCCCCATTGCACACATGTACATCTATGCAATTCCAGTAGGTGTTCACCAAGGATCCCAAGTGCTCCAAACAACATGACTGGACCAACCAATGCAGTCGGTTTTACTCAACCGAACAGTTTAATGTTTATGTGCACTGCATTTGTCAAAGAGATGAGACTGGAGCATAACAGATAAAACAGGAGAGAAATCAATCAGTCCGTCTTCTGACACTTTTGTCTCGGTCTGGTCAGACTCTGATCAGTCCCTGGAGGAGAATGTAAAAGAAAAGGAAAAACAATGAGATCAGGTTTGGGAAAATGTCACAGATAAAAACACTCC
The DNA here is from genome assembly GCF_030463535.1 of Salminus brasiliensis. Taxonomy (NCBI): domain Eukaryota; kingdom Metazoa; phylum Chordata; class Actinopteri; order Characiformes; family Bryconidae; genus Salminus; species Salminus brasiliensis. The sequence continues at coordinate 48,024,138 of NC_132879.1, forward strand.
ATCAAAAGTGGTGACATTTACACCGCTGCTTCAGAAGTCTCTGAGCCGCAAAGAGGAATGCAGAAGTGGCCTTATCCAGAGGAAATTGAAGATTCCTAGGCACAGAGAGGGTCATAATTGTGAGAAATAGGGCAATAATGTGAACACGTTAGCAGAAGATGCTGGTCCTTTCATAATGAAAATAGGCAGGATGAGGATTTATGGTTGTGGAGATGCAGGGATCCATGTCAATGTATTGTCGATAACTTTCTATACTGTCTGAACTCTGAGGCCTTTGTGGAGTGGGAAGTAACTCTTTGTGTTGGTATACGTGACTGTGTATTTAACACGATATGGGGACCAAATGTGTCCAGAATGATATAAAAAAAATGTAACAGTGTGGGGCCTTTGCCTGGTCCAGTGTACTTTTACATATAAACAGACTTTCATTTACAAAAGGAAAATAATAAAAAATATATATTTTTGGTTACTGAGGTTAAGGTTGGTGTTGAATTATGTGTAGCATTATTTAACTATTGAGACATGAAAGACAATTGATGGTGTGTGTATATATGTGTGTGTGTGTGTGTGTGTGTGTCTGGGCTGCAGGCTAATTTAGACTCATATAAGACTGCTGTCATTATCCATTGCAGATCATGCTGATGGACCCCAGTAGACACCCACTTTGTTTCTAGGCAGACACACACACACACACATACACACAAATGTCATAAGAATCAGAAAGCCACCAGGAGGAAACTGACACTTCAGTATAAACTCATGATTGGCAGCTGTTTGTCCCAAGACAGCCCACATACAAACCCAGACCACTCTGTTTTTCTCAACCACACATACATGTCATACATATGTATTTATCATCACTGTCACGCAAAAACCTCCATAATAGCAACTCTACAAGAGACAGAAAACCCCTAGCCTCCTGGAATAGAAGTGGAAGTCAATAGAACTCTATATAGTGGCTTTCTATTTACTGTTTGTCCTGAAATTTTGACACAATGTAAACAACAACTGCCAGATTCAAATATGTCAAAAAGTGTGTGCATGTGTGTTATCTTCATCTACAGTGGCCTCTGTCTAGCCCTTGTTAGGGATATATTAGGCAGTAAACTCTGGAAGGTAATGTTTTAAAAGCAGGGAAAATGGGCAAGCGTAAGAATCTGAGACTAGCCAGATGATGGCTAGATGACAGGGTCAGAACATCTCCAAAATATCTTGTGGGTCCTGTGGGATGTTCCTAGTATGCAGTGGTCAGTACCTACCAAAAGTGGTTTAAGAGAGGACAACCTGCAACAGGGTCATGGGCCCTAAAGGCATTGACGTGATCCGTGAAGGCCCCCCCTCACAATTTACAGGATTTGCAACGTCTCTGTACCAGATACCACAGAACATCTTGTGGTGTCCACACACACACACACACACACACACACACACGCACACACACACACACACACACATACATATGTATATATATATATATATATATATATATATATATATATATATATATATATATGTGTGTGTGTGTGTGTGTGTGTGTATATATATAGCTATTTTTTCATGTTGTCATTTTGAAGATATGATATATATAATAAGTGTGTGTGTGTGTGTGTGTGTGTGTGTGTGTGTGTGTGGACACCTCAAGACGTCCTGTGTTTGTCAGACAGTATTATCTTTGTGGGGTCTCTCTTATTCTGCTCTAGGAGACAACCAAAGTGAAGAAAGTGTTGGCAGCTCATTCAGTCTCAAAGCTGCTGACAGCTCTGAGAGAGAGAGCGAGAGAGAGAGAATGAGGGGAAGAAACATGTGTTTTGTGTGTGAGTGTGGGCGAGTGTGTGTGTGTGTGTGCATGTGTGTGTTTTCCTGCACTGTAAAAAGTGCACTGCGTAACATGCAGATTGTCTTTGTAGGAAAACCAAAGAGAGACAACAGAAGCCAGAGAACAGCTTTAGCAACAAAACAAAACTATCTTGACTTTGTAAAGGTCTTTTTTACAAACGCTTCATGTTTCGTTTTTCAAAACTAACAACACAAAAGCATTTTCCAGTTCCTGAGATTAAGGGTACAGTTCTTATTAAAAATATAGTAAGCTTTAATATGCAGTGCACTGTCCAATACTGTTAAATATGACAAAAGTCTATAGCAGGTTGTAATTTCTGTTTGTGCATCAAATGCTCGCTCTTTCTCTTGCCTACTAATACAAGCAGATACAAAACCTACAGAATCTCTTGCTGTTTTTCCCTTTTTGACATAATTAAAAGCCCCAGTCCCCCTTTAGAATGTGTGAAAATGTTCACAGCGAAGGGATACGAACAAATTGTCAAAAAAAGACTTAGCATACATAATAATAACATCTCTTTACAGTAATATACACCAATCAGCTATAACAGCTAGTGAGGTGAATCGAAAAACATTTGATAATCGTCATCTACAGTGGAATCTGTCCAGGAATGGGATCTACATATTAGGCAGCAAGTAAACAGTCAGTTCTTGAAGGTGATGAAGGTGTTAAAAGCAGGAAAAATGACTTTGACTGGCTCACAGCATCTCCAAAACATCAGGCAGGTCTTGTGAGCTTATCTGGTATGCAGTGGTCAGTACTTACCAAAAATGCTCCAATAGGGTCATGGGTGCCAAAGGCTAACTGATGCGATCCATGAAGGCCAGACCTCACAACTTTTTCAACTTAACGGATCTGCTGCTCATGTCCTTGTGGTGCCAGATACCAAGAGGACAACCTCCAGAAGTTTTGTGGAGTCCACGTCGTGAATACTTAAGGGGGCCTACTCAGTATTAAGTGGTATCAGGTGGTATTGATGTTTTGGCTGATCTGTGTATATGGACACATATTAACAGGACTATGAAGAAATATTAGCTGAACTTTAGCCTGGACTACAGAGGGTTGGAGGGCTCAAGCCAGGAACATGCATTAATAGCATTAAAACAATGTGTGTGTGTGTGTGTGTGTGTGTGTGTGTGTGTGTGTGTGTGTGTGTGTGTGTGTGCTATACGTGCATGTGGGAAACTGTAAACATGTAAAAGCCTAAACCATTAATCTTCTTCTCCATGCATCTGAACAAAAACCTGACCTTGTGTGTGCATGTGTGTGTGTGTACTCTAGAAAGCTTGGCATCTGTGGGCGGCAAATGAGGTTTGGCGTAATTGGATTATACCTTATTAATGTTCTTATAGCTGCCTGGCAATTATTAGGGCTGAGCTGCATGGGCACATTAATTTAAAGCCCATATAAAGCTGTGTGTGTGTGTGTGTGTGTGTGAGTGTATGTGTGGGTGGAGCGTGTGGAGTGAATTCTTGTTTAACCTCTGCCACCCTCAGACCTTCCATCTCACCCTTTCTCTTTCTTTACCCCATCTCTGTCTCTCTCTCTTTGAGCAATGCCTTCCTGCCAGCCAGACAGTCTATCAAACACACTCAGTGTCTCTCTCACACATAGAGGCACACTCTCTGAGTGAAAGCAGAAACACATATTGTATCACAGTCACAGAGTTTTAAAAGTACACCCACACGCATATGCACATTCACAGGCAGTTTCCTGTAGACTTTCATAGGTTTCCGATATTACTGTGTTTGAAAGTTTGCTGAAACGGCAGCTTTGCTAAAACACTCTCTCAAGTATGAGGGAGTTTGGATTCAGCAGGTTTTTGGTTATTGGGTAAGTATAGAGAAAGGATGAGGACTTTGAAATTATGGTTTGAAGTAACTGATGGTAAAATAGGGGCGTGGCAAAGATTAGATGGAAAATTATAAAAAAGAAGTAAACGATTTCCTGAGTGGCCCAACTGTCTAACTGTCGTTAGCCCTATCACCATGAGATCACATATTCAATCCTTGATGAGGCCAGTGTGGTCGGGAGAGCATAAATGGCCTCACTCTCCCAGGGTGGGTAGGATGGTCCTTCATCTCACAGGTGTTGGATGGAACAGAACTGGACAGGATAGCATTGAGAGAGTGCTGAGTTAGTGTTGTTCGGACTTTGCTGTAGCAGCAGTTTGAAAAGGTGAGGTGGAAGCATAAAGCATGTGGTGGTGTTCTAGCACTGTGTGACCGTGGAGATCTTGCTAGTAGGTGGCAATTGGCAATAGCTAAATTGGGGAGAAAACTGGGAATTTTTTAGACTGAAGAGGAGAAATGTCAGAGGCCTCTGTGGGTCTTCTGTCCAATTTCAGTGTTACATTTTAGGAAGCTTGTGTGTGTGTGTGTCCAGCAGGCTGATTTGGAACCATCCTCTGTGTCCATAAGCCATGGGAAACGGAGGGAAGCATGTATTCAATTAGGGTCCTCTATTACGGCAGGCCAGATTAAAACATGACGCGTTCCACCAGCGGCAGTTATGTGAACCCGGCTTAACACCAAATCCCTGCCGCAAGCCACCGCTGCCAAACAGAGAGTGAGAGAGGAGAGAGAGAGAGAGAGAGAGAGAGTAAACAGATGCACAAGCTGTCCAAGTACAGACTGTAACAGAGAAAAAGAGTCTGTAAGGATTGTAAGGAGAATGACTTACAGTCATTTATGAGTAACACAGCCTGAAGGATGAGGAGTTAGCACGTTGATGGCAGTGGTGGCAGTGGTAGTGCTGGGTTCTAGTGAACATGGTTACAAGGTAATACTGAAAAGCGGGGGATCAGGAGAAAGAGAGAGGGAGCGAGAGAAAGATAGATAGAGAGAGAGAGAGAGAGAGGGAGTAAGGCAGATTGAGGGGGGTTCTTGGGTTCTTGTTCTGTTCTAGAAGATCTACTGAACCCTGTTGCTCTCAGGTTGCTCAGGCCCCGATGAGAGCTAACTTCCAGACATGCTTGCTTCTTCTGATCACTGTTGAAGATCTCCACCTTTTCCATCCTTTCAGCCTATCACAGTTTAGCCCTGCCCATTCATCCTTACATCTTCTCTCTCTCTCTCTCTCTCTCTCTCTCTGTCTCTCTCTACCTCTCCTTCTCTCCCCTTTCTCTCTTTCTCCCTCTTTCTCCTCTTTTCTTTTTCAACTTTTTTAACTTCTCTCTTCCTCTCTCTCTCTCTCTCTTTCACACACACACACACACACACACACACACACACACACACACACACACACACTAATGTGTAATTTATGCTTTGATATAAACAAGGTGCCTCCAAACACAGAAGCACAAAGTGAAGCATTTAGTTACATAAGGACAGTCTGAGGGAGACGAAAGAGGAGTGATGAAGAGGAGAACAGAGAACACACATGGGCTGTGTGTGTGTGTGTGTGTGTGTGTTATGCTTGTGTGCATGTGTTTTGATGTGATATTTTCCTGAGTGGATAGTGGAGAGGCATAGAGAGGCCCCATCTGCTTTTTCAATCTGGAGTGAGTCCTATCAACCACACTTCAGGATTACTGTGCATGTGTGTGTCAGTGTGTGTGTTATGATGAAGAAATAGATTGCCGGCTTGAGGTTTGCTGCTTTTGTCTTTTTGGTGGCCTCATGGCTGAGAGCTTCCAGTAGGTGGTCTTCCGTACTGCTGGTACACTAATATGACCGCAGGCAGATCTTTTGTAGGGTACACACTAAAAATGTCACTGGCTGAATGTACTCACTATGTGGTCACACATGGTGAAAAGAATCTGTGCAATCAACAATCGCGCCCATATTTGGTCCCACAGCCAACGCTGTCTAATAATATCAGTGGTGTAAAGGTCTGACTTGTTGTCTTTGTTAATAACACAGCACTCAAAGGCTCAAACACAGCACTCAATGTCTTCAGTAAGACAGTGGTCCTGTTTAAAGGAATAATAGCAAAGACACACATTGGAGGGCCTTAAATAGATCTTTGCCTGGTTGAACAGTACTATAGTATTATACTATATGGACAAAAAAGTATTGGGACACCTGCTGGTTCATTATTGCATCTAAAATCAAGGGTATTAAAAAGAGTTTGTCCTGCTTTATTGGGGAGTAAATGTTTCTACTGTGCAGGGAAGATGTTCCTCTAGATTTTAGAACATTGCTATGAGCATTTGATAGCATTCAGCGATAAGCATTCACTGGCATTTGATAGCATTCAGCTTTAGTGAGATTTCTCTGTTACAATCTTTCCACCCCACCTCATCCTGAACTCTACAACTCATCCTAAAAGTAATGGATGGAGCATCATTCATCAAAACGGGGGTCTTTATACCCTTCTAGCTCAGACCTGGCAGTAGGCACTTAAAGTAGCCGAATTCATTCATTGGAAGGGGTGTCCACAAATATCGGGACAGGTGGTCAACAAAGAATATATTTACAAACCGGGAACATGATTTGCCTGCATATGTGTGTGTGGCAAAGAGATAGAGCGTATGTGTGTGTGTGTGTGTGTGCGCTAAGGTGATGAGAGGAGTGAGGGTTTATATGTTTATATAATGCCAGCTTTGCCTGCTTTGGCCACACAACAGCAGATTAAGCTCCCAAAAAACTGTCTTTAGTAGCCAGCTAATCCAGCTCTCTGCCCTCTCTGCTACAGCAAGCCTGAGTAATGGCTTCTAATCCGCAACTCTCTCTCTCTTACACACATAACACACGCTCACACACATGCTTACATACATAAAAGAATGCTGTAGCGTCACTCCTCTGGCCCTCTGGGGGTGTGTGTGTGTGTAACATTTTAGGTCCTTGGCTGCCACCTGATAGCTCTCTCCCACTTTATAATTAATGTAGTGGAGGTGGGATGCTGATGTTCACACACACACACACACACACTCAGATGATGATTCCAGGGAAAGCCGCTGTCATTGTGTAAGCGGGTGGTTTCTGTCATTCTAGAAGGATTCTTCAGTTACCAGTGCTCGTCCTCAGCTCGTCTTCCTCCCTCTCTCTCCCTCTCTCTCTCTCTCTCTCTCTCTCTCTCTCTGTCTTTACATCTGTACAGTATCTCGCCTTACCACCGGACGGTTTTCTTTTCTTTTTTTTTCCACTAATACCAGGGTAAAAGATGTCCACCTACGTGGACAGGAGGTGTTTGCAGGTATACATGTGCTACTGTAATTAATCAGTGAAGGCACAGCATTTTAACCTGTGTTAAACTCCACTGATGTGTAACAGTAGTTAGCACTCAGTAGTGTCTATGGCTCTTTTCTAAGACTTCCTTAATTATAGACAGTTTCGTGCTCAGCTGTTGTTAAACACACTCCAGTCCTGGCAGTTTGCTTGACGCAGCGCCTCATTCTTACACTGCTGCAATGTTTTATTTACTCATTCACCTGGAAAGACTTCTAATCCTGGCCTGTTTACACCTTGTACAAAATGCAGAAGCTGATGTACTGTGAGAGTAACATGGAGAAGGCCAAGAGAGCATGACACCTGTTCCTGCGTCATCATGTGTACTTCCTGCTCTCTCTACAGTTGATTGCGTTCATCCTTATAGCTGTAAAACGCTGCAGTCACGCAAAAACCCCCAGCTCCATTTTTGACCATGTTCACTTTTTGGACATGACTCGAATCTGCTAGCTGTTCTTTACATTGTGTGAATATTTCCTGATGAATTGACCAATAGAAATACTCCAAAATGTCCTGGAATATTGTCTTTTTACCTTGACCTCCATTGAAAGCTTTTTTCCTTCTTTTGTAAATTTGCTATTTTGACGGCACAACCTAGCTAACATGTCCATGTGGGGCCTGCATGGTCAGCCCAACTTGGGCCCAGAAAGCTTTGTACTCTGGTTTCACGTTGGCCACACATATGGATGTTATATGTGGGCCCCATCTGGGTTGTACACATACGGGGTGCATTCCAGACCTAGTTGGGACTCATGTACACTGTAAAAAAAAAATGTCTGGCAGCAAATGTCAAATACCCAAATTCAAATTCTGTGAAATTTTCAATTAAAAAAAAATTAATTTACAGAAATATTCTTTACAGTTTCTGCAGATTATTTACATTATATTATTACATTACATATATACTTTCAATGAAGCGACAACACAAAGTTTTGCAGAGAAATACTGTTGGAACAGTATTGGATGTAAAAGTATTGAATGGAGCATCATCATTCCAGAGAGCACAGTTCCACTGCTCCACAGATCAATACTGGGGGGCTTTATACCCCTCTAGCCCACGCCTGGCCTTATTATGGTGCCAATAGGTTCATGTTTATCTGCTCCAGAGAGTCTGATTCTATTGGCAGTACTTTTCTACAGGGACTAGTAGCTGAATGCGTTTAATAGGATGACTGTCCACAAGCATTCTGCCGCTGTGCTATGATTGGCCGAGTGTTGGCTGCTTGTGAGTAGTCCTGTTGCATGAGACAGATCAATACCAAAGCAGCCCTTTATTTCAGGGCACGTGTTTCCATGCCAACGTCGTCACCATCAGCAACCATGAGAATGCTTTGATGAAGTGTGTCTGTTTTTTTTTCATATTTGTCTCTGAATTGAGATTAAAGAGTTTGCAAAAAAAAAAAAAAAAAAAAAGATCAAGAGCGCTACATGCGTCAGAGTGCCATCAATTCTTTCATTTTATTTTATTTTCCCGATTGTTCTGTGAAGATCCCTGGGTAAGAGAGAGAGACAAAAAAGGGAAAAGCCTTCCCCAAATAATGTGATATTAGGCTCTGATGAGCCAACTCTTCACGTTAAAAAGCAGCTTTTGTGTTTACTAATGAATAAAATATATCACTTGCAGCTAATGTGCAGAACAGCAATGACAGGGGAAATTAAAGTTTCAAAAGTTTGAGGAAAAGTGTCAGCTAATGGCACAGAACTCTCTCTCTCATTATTTGTCTATCTGTCTGTCTACAATATATGTCCAAATGTTTGTGTACATCCCTTCTAATGAATGCATTCAGCTATTTGAGGTTGCACCTATTGCTGATGATTGCCACCCCCCCAAAAAAAACAAAAAAAACAACAACAAAATTGAGCTGTGGAGCAAAGGAACTGTGTTCTATGGAATGATGGTGCTTGCTCTATACAAAACTTCTGGAATGAGTTAGGGATCCAACATCCTGACCCTACTAACACTCTTGTGGTTGAATGCAATAAAATCCTCATAGCAATGCTCTAGAATCTGCTAGAAAGCCTTCTTTGGACAGTAGAGACAGTTACTCCAACAAAAGCAGAGTACACTCTTTTTTAATACCCTTAATTTCAGAAGAAACAATGAAGGAGCAGGTGTCCCAATACTTTTGTCCATATAGTGTATCTATCTATCCATCTGTTTCTCAGCTGGATATGTCCTGGAGCTCCAAAGCTATGCTGCCTTAACTTGATTCTCATCAGAAATCAATGGGAACTCAGCTGAGATTCATAGAGTTGGTCCACTTTGCCATCAAACGTTCTCTCTCTCTCTCTCTCTCTCTCTCTCTCTCTCTCTCTCTCTCTCCCACACACACTCTCTCTCTCTCTCTCTCTCTCTCACACTCTCTCTCTCTCTCTTTCTCCACCCTACTCTCTTTGGCAGTCTCAGAGGACAACGCTTTTTCTTCTTTCTCTTTATTGTTCTTCATGCCTGGAGCAGTAGACCCCCATTTCCCCCCGCTTTGCACACCTTAATTTTCATTTCACACGCTTAGACACATACTCACTGACCCACCACACACACACACTTACACTTCTACTGACCCACTGAACACACGGACACACTTGGCTGCATAGTTGTGTATGTATAATGGGAACTGTGCAGTCTGTGTGTGTGGGGTGGGGGGGTTTGCTGATGTGGCCAGTGGGGTTTTCCACCGGTGAATGCTGGGCCTGTTCTGCGTTATCTTTAGTTGCTATCAGGCCTGTAACTTCATCTTTGGAGCTCTTGTGGTCTTTTGTGTGTGCTGACCTACAGTTGTAGCTCTATACCATGTGTTAATTACTTAAGATGTGCTTGTGGTTGTGTGTGCGCATGTGCTTCAGCATCAGTGTGTGTTTCTGCAGGTGTTAACAGTGATGAATGGCTCATGTGGTGTGTCTCTCTCTGTTATGTTTGTGTTACCAAGGCATCATTTTTCAGAGCATCTGTTGCCATGTTGGACAAGCTTAACAGAATGTTAGTAAACTGAACAAACCTGGGTTAGGGTTTAGACTGTAGATTAAACTACACTACAACAACTACACTTCTAAGCTGCGTTGTAGCTAGTCAGGCTTTGGCACCGTGTTAATGTCAGCATGTACACCGATCAGCCATAGCATTAACACCACAAGATTGAGAAGGTCCCCCTTGTGCCACCACAACATATCTGGCCATTCAAGCCACTGGCACTGATATGTTAGCAACAGATCCTTTGCAAAGTCCTGTAAGTTGTAAAGTGTCCTGTAAGTCCACGGATTGCATCAATGAGCTTTAGGTGTTTATGACCCTGTCGCAGGTTCAGCTGTTGTCTGGTCAGTCACCGGGTCCAGAGTGCATACCAGAAAACTCCTACAAGAATTGCCTGATGGTTTGGAGACCCAGTCATCTAGCCATCACCATATGATGCTTGCCCATCTTTCCTGTCTTTAACACATCATCTTTAAGAACTGACTGTTCACTTGCTGGTTAATATGCCCCATCCATTGACAGATGCCACTGTGGATGAAGATATTCTATGTGCTTCACTTCACATGGTGCTAATGTAATGGCAGATTGGTGTATGTATTAGTGTATGTATTGCATGACCTGAAATTACATCTATAGGTGCCATAGAATGGACAACTGTGTACGTGGTAAAACACCACAGCCACTTCAGGAGAATATGATGTCGTTAATACTTTTCGCCACTTCCAGACTCTGCTAGTCAAAGGAAAATGGGTTACAATGCTATCCAAGGCTGGATATGACCTTTACTGACCTTTATTTCCTGTGCTAGTGTCTGCAGAACTCAAACTTGGCAAGCGAGGAAGTTAAAGCCATGGAAGTGAAGAAGTGATCATGCTAGGCTAAAAGCTGAAGTGGTTACAGTCTCTTTAGCTATCTAACCACACAATGCATTTGAACTGTTTGCAACCACTGAGGTTAAATGTAAAAAAGTTTTATCAATGTTAATAAAGTTTTAACTGAATCTTGAGCTTAGCTCATGTGAAAACCTCAATGACAGATCAGTTCTTGAGGTTCAAAAATGAGATGTTTGTGGCTTCACCTGAAAATCAGTAACCACCTTTTATCTAGCCTTGTTCCTTGACCCAGGTCAAAAATTTGGGAGTCTTTTTGACTCTGTCATTTGATCCACACATCAAACGCTTATGAAAGACAGCCTTATTCACTAAGATCTATCTTTTTATTAGTCGCTCTAATGTTGAAAGACTTATTCCTGCTAAGGTGACCTCTAGAACTGTTCTTTGTGGGGTCCCTGCTCAGGATTTGAACAGGTTACTTGTCTTTAAATGTCTCTTCATGGCCTGGCCACTCTATATCTGTGTGTTTTGGTTCCGTAAAATGATATTCTTCTACTCCTACCTTTATTACCACCCACCTGCTTACAGTCCCAGAGCTTTAGACTCCGTACTGTAGGTGACTAGATATTTAATGTCACTGGTCCAAAGCTTTGGACTGATCTCCACCAGCACAGCTTTGCAGCAGCATGGTTGGTGCAATCCATCCAGGCTATGTTCACACAGCAGGTTAAAAGGGTCCCAAATCCAATCATTTACCTCATATAAGATAAGTGTACAAGTGTGTGTGGCACTGTGGGACAACATCTGTGTGGCAGTGTGGACAGCAAAAAAACACACTGAAACTTTTTCTGTTCTGATTTGGGCCACTTTCATATGTAGTTTTGAAATCTGGCTTAAAATGGACAGTGTATGCAAATTTTAAGTTTAATATTGTGTGTAGTATGATAAAACTTTTACATATGAGTGTGTGTGTGTGTGTGTGTGTGTGTGTGTGTGTGTGTGTGTGTGTGTGTGTGTGTGTGTGTGTTGTATTTGCAAGGGAGTATGGTACTAGCCTGCAAAACCGCTTGTGTTCCATTAATAGATCTGATAATTGGAGATTATTTTATTGCATTTTTGTACAGAGTTCTCTCTCTTTCTCTCTCTCTCTTCTTCTCTCTCTCTGTAATGCACCGATGTTCTATGTAGAATGTCCTTATTTGGCACTGAATACAAGCTTCAGCAGCCAGTGATGGAAATGCTTATAGAGAGTGATAAATATTTCATGTGTTTATATTCTTTGAGAGAGGTGAAGTCAGTACCTCCTTATTTTAGTGCTTAGCATCTCTAAGAGTTGCAATCTTGAAGCATCAGGGCTTCTTCTCCACAATGTAAAAACCTCTCGACAAATTCCTCATTGTGTCTTTAATGCCAGAGTGCGACTGACTACGTATCTGAGCAGCATTTGTAAGTCATGCTTCTGTTGTCTCTCAGTGGGAAATAACTTTAGTAAGTGGGTCAGACACAATCATAAACACACACACACACACACACTCACTTACAGAATTGTGCCGTCAGTCTAAATGAGACTCTCTCTCTCTTTCTCTCGCACGCACCGAGCGAGTCAGCCCGAGCGAGGCTGTCAGTCAAAGTGAACGATCACGTACAGTGACACCCCTCACATCATCCAATAATGCGCCTCAATTTAGCAACCATTTCCACCTCTCCACCCCACCCTCGCTCTGTCTGCCTCCACCCTGGGCAAGCAGCCCAGAAGCGTTCCTCACACTGATGGACAGATGAGTTGTGACCAAACAAGTGGAGACACCTCTTTTCACCTCTCCGTCTTTAGTCTGGGTTGGATTTTAAGGAATACTTTAGTGACAAAATTCATGCTTTAACACTTTTGACAGGTTTCCAGTCAGTCAGGGCCAGCTTTGGTGTCTGAGCTTTGCTTCCTAAATGTTCTTAATGCTGCAGTTAGCATTATGGGAATTGCATACAGATATCTCTGCATCCTCGCCTAGAATCACATCAAAGAAAGAGTTCTAATGTACTAATGAGTTCTAATGAGGTGGTTGAGCAGCCAAGAAGTATTTGGTGTCCAGTTTTAGCTTCTTTAGGTGAACACTGGGGCTGTAAGAGTAACGTTGCCCAAATCCTTTTCATAAAAACATGCTCACATACTTTTCTCAACCAACTGAAGCCACATCTTCTCTAAGAATGAGAAGACTTATTGATATGTTTTAACAAGCAAAAAGACTGCGGATTATAAAGATGAACAAAACAATACAGTGTAGCTGAACTCTGGGGCAGACAAGTATTTACAGCATGCAAGTAGATGAACACCAAAGATAACCTTTGTCATTTGGGTTGTTTCTATCATCCATATGCAGAATCCACAGGCATATGTGGGGCAGTGGTGGCTCAGCGGTTCTGGATTTCTGGACTATTGATGACAGGGTTGTGGGTTTGATACCCAGACTCGGCAAGCTGCCACTGTTGGGTCCTTAAGCAACTCTTTGCTCCCTGGGTGCTGGAGTTGCCTGCCCACCGCTCTGGGTATATGTGCTTACTGCCCCTAGTTCACTAGTAAGTGTGTGTGTGCGTACTACCACAGATTGGAAAAATGTGGAGGACACATTTCAGTGACATATATGTGCACCTTTACCTTTAAGAAGGGGAGCTGGATTCTGCAGAAAAAGCACACCTTCAAAAATAGCTGCTCCCAGAATTCCGCTAGATGGTGAAGTTTGTTTATTATTCTTAACAGTAGGTTGTACTGAGCCCTAAACCCTAAGCCCCAAAAAAATGAAAATGGAGACCACTGTAGGGCCCTTGAGCAAGGACCTTTAACCTCTAAACAATCCTTTAACTGTGTTTAATGGAGAATCTAACCAAAATACGTCCCAGGTTGGCACTGTTAGTGTTGCCCCAGGTTAGCATTGTTAGCAATACCAGTTGGTAACAGCGCATTATACCGTATTTTGCATGGCTGGCTGATGGACTACATTTGATGTAAGAGAAAAATGTGATGTAGAAAAAAAACTACAAATGAAAAATTTCCCAAAGTCTTCGCATCCCTGCAGCACTGCCCATAGACCGCACACACACAAAGTCAGGTATAAATCCATGTTCCCAGTGGGCCGATCAGGAGACACCGAGGAGGGATGGCGTATCTTAACAGCCAGTGACCTGTGAGAGAAATATAATTAGCTCAGAAAGTTCTGGCACTGGTGGAGCGTTCCACTCAAACACCTGGTTGCGGGTCACCCGTGATTAACCCTGGAATGGATCACTCCGGCTCGGCTGAGCAAGGAGATGGGCGATCTATGAGACAGACACACCATGTGCCTTAAGGTCAATGATCTGAGAAGAGGTTTAATGTTATTTATGGGGGCTTGCAGAGGCCTGTAAGATTCATTGAGAACGAATGGGCGCAGTACAGGCAGACACAGGGCTAGGCTGGTCATTACTCTTTGAGTTATTGGACCGTAATTAGTTCCCTCACTGTTCCATCCTGTGCTCATGCCTTTGTGTTGCCTTGTGTTGTTCTTATTGACAATTACTGCCTAACTGACAAGACTGGGTAACTTATGCCCACGCTTTTTTACTCAGGCACCACACACGCAGGCTCTCCGCCGCTCACTGTGAGGAAAGATGGCTGCGCACTACTTCTAAACAAACTGTGACTGGCTTTTTTGACATCTCAGCATGGCAGCCATTTTCAAGCCAAGTTCCGATGCAGTCTCTCCTGAGATGAGTCTTTCGAGGCTGCCTCGCTGACATGTCAACAACAGAGCGCATCCCTCCTGCCTCCTGTTTTTTTTTTCTCTCTCCTCTCTCTTCTTCTGCCTTTCCACTCAGCCCTCCTTTTCTTTTGTCTTTCTGTGGACCCTCATGGCGTTCCCCGCTGGGAGCATTCTGCCCCACCACACCGAACACTCTTCTTCTTTTGTTCATTGTCTTGTTTCCATTTAGATCCATTAGGTCCAGCCGCTTTCCCATCTGTCATGTCACCCATATCTAGGTGGTCTGTCCATTGTTTTGTCCATATGGCCAAATAGCGTGTATAAATGGGTTCCCTGTAAACAGCATTAGAGTTTGGTACCTAAAGCTTCCCTGGTTAAGCTTTAAAGGTCTTTGCATTCGATTCACATTGCAGTACATGACTGTTTACATTACAGAATTGAGAATGGAATCTTTCATGTTTTATTATACATGGTATATTACAATGTATAGTACAATTTAACCTCTGCATCCATCTGTGGCACACACACACTTACCTTAGGGACTTGGCACTTGGTTAAGGGCACCTCAGTTACGTATTTTTATGGAGGAGAAAGCATTTTATCTTCAGTCTCTGCACCACCACCTCCTGCCAGACCAGGGGATCAAACCAGTGACCTTACATTTACATTCATGGCATTTATTCAGAGCGGAGTATCATTCCACTGCTTTGGTGCCAGGACAGAGAATAATCGAGATGCTTGTTTTCCATGCATCCTGAGAGATGGTGGGTCAAGCTGAGCCATCCTTGAAGGGCTCTTGGTAAGAATCAGGTTTTGACTATTGCCAATGATAGGAAGGAGCTGGTCCATGTTTGGCTTTGCAGGCTAGCGTCAGGGTTTTATATCTAATGTGGACTGCTACAGGAACCCAGTGAAGGGTCCACAGCAAAGGTGGGACATGGGTAAACTTTGGATGGTGGAAGATGAGGGCCTGACGGCATACATTGGTTCAGTTCTTCACCCTCATAATTGTAACACTATCAAAATTGACATCAGTTTCATAAACCCTAAAATAGAGCCCTGTGGTACTCCACAAGTTTTACACAGTTAACACAGAATAATAATCCTAGGTTTTTTTTTTTAATATTGTAAATATTTTATGTTTTATGTTAAAAACATAATTTAATCAGATCTAAATCATAACAAACATCAGTTCTTCTGCCTGTAAATGAATTAGCCGCTAACAGTACAAATAATTAATAAAAAAGTATATATGCCATTAGGCATGTTGCAAGCCTAATAATTCTTTAATACTTTTAATACTCATGTAATGGTGCCTATATCATGTTAAAGATATGCTAATGGCTTGTTTTCTTCTGGAGCCCTTTGATATCACACTCGCTTGCTATGTTAGCCAATAGTCTCCTCATCCTCCCTCATTATACACTCCATCCTAGGCATTACCTCATCCATTATTCATACAGCAGTCTAGTCTAGCGAGAGCGCCGCTCAGTCGAGCAGGCCACTCATCTGGGCTAACAACGTTCTGACAACTTTAACACAATGTTGAACAAACATAAACAAGCTAGCGATTTTGGGTCTTGGCCATTTTGTGCTG
Organism: Salminus brasiliensis; assembly: GCF_030463535.1. Taxonomy (NCBI): domain Eukaryota; kingdom Metazoa; phylum Chordata; class Actinopteri; order Characiformes; family Bryconidae; genus Salminus; species Salminus brasiliensis. Next base: position 48,040,278 of record NC_132879.1, read on the forward strand.
GTGTTGGCAGCAGAGTAGCATGTGGCAGACAAAGGTTCAGTATCTGTACAAATAGTTGTATCTGAGGTATCAAACAGCTAGCTGAAGCGTAGTGCAGTGTCGGGAACTGGATAAATCAGAGGGAGGTAATAGGAAGGAAAGAGTCTTTAGCTTAACCAGTTTCATATAGACTCTGCACACAAGTGCCTTATTGTACAGATAGTGTTGTGGGACTGGGCTTTTATACAGTTTACATTGCTGTGCTGCAGAGCTGGATTAAGCTGTCCAGCTCTGACACATGCCATCTATACTGACAGTAAATAATAAGTAATAAAATCTATGGGCTGGTTTTCCAGTCAGGGATTAAGCTTAGTCCTTGGTTCAATGGAGGATCTCCAATCAGAATTCCATGTACTCCAGGACTAGGTGTAATCCAAATCCTAAATGAAGACAGTAAAAATAATTAACGAGTGCTAAGGTGCTTGTGTGATTATCTCCATGGACATCTTCTTCCGTTGAAAATACTAATACCAATGCATAAACTTATGGAATTATGTTGAAATTGGGATTAAGGTCACATTACAGATAAATATATCAAAAATTAATATAAATATAAAATAATGCAGATATTTAGCGAAGTAGCCTAGCACCACCTATACATTCTGTTCTTCCAAGGAACATAATCCAAAATCAAATATCAGTTTGGAATATTGCTCAAATATAAACGTCTGTCCAATTATCTTACGATAAGATTCTGACATCGATGAGTCTTATTCACCAAATTTCTTAAGGAGAACTTTCTCTTTAAAACCCACGTGCTCAGTTTTTAGTAGGAGTCTGACATTCCCCGTTTCCTTTTTGGAATTTGTTACATTTCTGAAGACAGTTGGATCCATTGTTATAAGTTCAGAGCTTTGCTCAAGAACACATTTAAGAAACTTCCTAGGAAGAGATTGGATAATGAGGTCCAGTGTTCATAACTAGTTTCCTTGGTTTTTTCTTTAGAATGATTGAATGGGACTTTGCCAGCTTTCTGTAGAGCTTGTCCCACCGTCCAACAGGAGCTGCATTTGCATTTGTCGGCAGAGCAGTTGTTAAATACCTCCATTGCAACAAGTGCAATAAGGGGACATTTAGATGTGTGCATGCATACAGTACATGCTTACGTCTTTTTCTGTGTGTTTGTGTGAAATTTGAAATGTGTGTGTTTGCACTTGTTGTGGAATAAACAAGGCTTTGTGCACCTTTGAGTAACTTTATGGAGGATCAATCAGAACACATACAGCTTTGTGTACACACACATGCAGAGTGAATCCCGTCCTACCTCTGTTCACAGTATATATATTTGTTGCTGAGTGCTGAGTAAATTATCTTATATGGCTACATATCAAGCATTTACAGAACAACAGGGGCATGCCTTGAGCTGATACTACTTTAGGCCCAACCGCAAGGGAAGAAACTTCTAATTCAGATTCAGTTTCCTGATATTGGGGTTACTTTATAGAACATTCTGCTACTTGTACTCACACAAATAAGCTGCTTAGAGACCATGGTTACTTTAGCAATGGTTACATAGGAGTCTTAGGATCACAATAAAAAATACAATTCCTTCACACACTCCATCATTCACAACCAGCCACAATCACACAGCACATACACACACCCACATACGTGTCTCTCCTGCTACAGGTGGTCAGGCTGGGTGTTTTGGTGATAAGCTGCTTCTCCATGTTGTGAAATACCTTTTTTCAATCCACTCTGAGTAAACCTCTCTTTATCAGACACCTCATTTCTTCCTCTCTTCCTCTCTCTCCTGCTCTCCTTCATGGATGGATGAGAGGAAAGAAGGATGAGGGTGAGGATAGATATGTGGTAAAGGAGCACTGTGCACCTGGAGGGCAATAAACAGCTTTTTTGTCTTCCAGAAGTGGCTCTATCTCTCTTTCTACAGACACACAGTATTTGTTCTGCCTTTTTTCCCCTTTGATCCCTTCAACTTTTCCTGGTGTTTCATACAGAAGTCCCCCTTCAGTGTGTGTGTGTGTGTGTGTGGGTGGGTGGGTGTGCATGCATCCATGGTGGAAGTGCAGGCTTTTTAAAGTGAGCTGAATAGGGAGATGCTTTGCCAGAGTTGTGATTCGCTTCTGGGGTTTTTTTCACTTCGGAGGAAGATATTCAATGTCTCTCAAGTGTCATTTTTGAGGGGGAAAACAAAGACATTAAAGGGACATTTTAATAGTGTTTGTGCACTGTGTGCATTGAGCTTTGTTTACACATCAAGCTAAGCTGAACTTCTATGATTGAAGGTAATATCATATATAATTTTTTGTGCTCTGAACTGAACATCCATGCAAAGTTTGTGGGTGCTAGTTGTTAAGCAGTTGCTCAGTAGTGGGATAGGGAGTGTAGCTTTGTCTGGTGGATGAGTACTCAACAGCTGTTTATCCAAAACACAGTATGGATGGATAAGTTTGGCATATATTCCATCCCACTTTTTGGAAGCTTGGGGGTCCCTGTTGATATATCAGTCATAAATTGTGCCCCCCCCCCTACTAAAATGTCATTGTTTTCTGATGTACACATGTAACGGAAATGGGAGAAAACAAGTAATTTATGCCAAAAATGCTTTTTTATTTTATTTGAAACAAACATCAAGTTCTTGTTTCTCAAACTTGACTCTGGTGTCCACTCGTCCTCACTGTCACTTTAATCAAGCTCACTGTCTGTCCTCTCTGTCAGAAGGAATCACCCTTACTGCCCGATCACATTCCTTCCTCCTATAAAAAGTATTGTCATAATTATTTATCCCATGACTCAATGCTCAATGCTCTCAAAACTTTAACATAGTGGTTCTCAATCCTTATAACTTATAACTTACTGAGGTGCCAGACCTTGCAAATTCCAAAGCTTTAAAGTACTCTGACTCCTCAAACGTCAAGCAGCCACCTAGCGCTCTGAGAAGTAAAACAATTGGCACCCACAAAGCAACAGAAGGCTATAAGAAGATAGCAAAGCATTTGCAGGTAGCTGCTTCTTTAGTTCGCAGTGTAATTAAGAAATGTCACTTCAGAAGAACAGTGGATGTCTGAATGGTCAAAAAAAAGTTCTGTGAACTGGCTAAAGATAAAAAGAGGATGTCTTCTACAGCCGGATAATGTAAAGCAAATGTAAAAGTAAATGAAAGCACAATATATCTTTAATGGCCAAATATACATATAAATGCACATATTGTCGTTTTGGCTAAAAATCCTTGTATTTCTATTTTTGTCATTTTTGACTTTCTGACATTACATGAATCTGGGCGTTGTTCTTCACATTCTGTTAAATTGTTGTGATGAATGGACCAATAGAAGCGCTTGACAACCACCTGAAATTACTTCTTTTAAAGTTGCCATTTTGAAGGTACAAGGATAAAAAACACTTTTCAACGGCAAAAACAGCGATGGTACACATATTATAATTACAAAATGAAGTAAATATATGTGTAGTTAAGTAATTGCTGGCATTGCATCTCATGTGGCTTTGGTTTTAGAATGGATTGCTCCACCCCACATTGTTTTAAATGTCAAACCCACCTTTCTGTTTTGTCCAGAAACATGTCTGTGACAGTGACATTACATTTTAAAATAAATAAATAAATAAATAAAAGGGACGGTGGAATAACCAAAGAATATGATTTGTTGCCAGAGGGCAACACCATGCCATAAAGGGTCAAACCTAATTCTGATAAAACACCAAATACAGTCACTAATTCATGAGTCAGTCATGTCCGTCTTTCCACAGCAAACTGGGTCTGTGTTTAACACAGAAACCTTTTACATGTTAGCTGGTAATGGGGATTTGCCTATGTTAGCATCAAGCTAACAGTGGGAGATGTATAGCAGTTCTATAGCAGCTCTCACAGAATAATTGCAGACATTTGAAGCTCAGACATCTAACATTTTTATTTACGTTGAATGTCACAGTTTGGCTGTCGATTCCGTCCGGAAAGGTTTTGAAATGTAGAGCCTGTCTCTAAATATTACTAGAGCTAGTTAACCTAGCTGAAAGCCCATTTCAATCTAGTGAGGGCAGGCTATGGTCGGTTGAGCCCACAGCGAGCCTCACAACATCAACGAAAAACAGTCTGCAGAATCCAACAGCCGCCAATAACACCAAAAGTAATGTTTGTGATATGTGGCATTACATTGCCAATCTACACTGTCCTGTCAATCAGAGACCTCGAAACGGCAGCTTTAAACGGTGAGGGTTGAAAGCTGGCTGAGTGGGCAGGTTTGCTCGAGTGGGACGGCAGGGCACCTGCTCAATGTAATGTAAAATTGAGCAGAACATCCTGCAGAATCACATGCCAAAATGACAGAGACTTCACTTTTCACAGTTTCTGATACGGTAGAGACAATGACAAGTAGTGTGTATGTGAACTGGCACAGAAGGCATGTTTAATTTCAACAGTAATGTAGCTAGTCTTCATTGTGTATTGTATATATCATTAAGTAAGTAGAAGATCTGCAGAAAGCCTAAAGTTAAAGATTAAACATTCTTTTTTTAACATTTTAATCAAGATTATTATTATACTTTTCTATAATTTCAGGATGAAAGAATGAAAAAGTGCAGTGCAAATGTTTTGGCACGCCCAGATAACTTACTGAGGTGCCAGACCTTGCAAATCCCAAAGCAGTAAAATACTCCTCAAACGTCGTCCCAAACATCAGCAACCAGCAGCCGCTCTAAGCAGTCACCTAGCACTCTGAGAAGTAAAACAGTTGGCACCTACAAAGCAACAGAAGGCTATAAGAAGATAGCAAAGCGTTTACAGGCCGCTTCTTTAGTTCACAGTGTAATTAAGAAATGTCACTTCAGAAGAACAGTGGACGTCTGAATGGTCAAGAAAACTTCTGTGAACTGGCTAAAGATAAAAAGAGAATAGAGAAGAGTCGTCTACAGCCGGATAAAGTAAAGCTGACAGTTTTACAATGGCCCTCACGGTCCCTCGCAGGACCAGTAAGGACTAGTAGTAAGGACCAGGCCCTGGAGGCTGAAATGGGAAGGAGAAATCAGAAGACATTTTTGCTGGAGTTTGGGGTGTGAAGCCGAGCCCCATGTAGCTTGTAGTGAGCCTTGTGGGAGAAGAGAGGAGATGGGGTGGAGGAGGTTCAAAGTTGTTTGCCCTGAAATTGAAGTGAAAACAGGAGAATGTGCGTGTAAAGGGCGTAGGAAATGAAGAGGAGTTTGGGGACGTGGTCTTTCTCCCAAAATGATCAAGGAAAAGGGTGAACATTTCCTAATCATGAATTAGAAAAGGGTTTACAAGACAAGCAGTGATGCTTCTCACATGGGTCCCATCTAGCCCCTGAATGCAGTGTACAGCCCAGATGGGGCCCATGTTTAGGGGGGCATCACTGACCCTAAGATGAAAATAAAAAAAAAGTAATTTTGCATAAAATATTAAAGAAATGTGTCGTCTTTAACTTCAGGCCTTTTGGAAGTCAGGTATTCGCTTTTCACAATAACAGGTGTTTTGACTAGGTGTGCCCAAACTTTTGCATGCCACTGTATGTGCTTTTGAGTGCATGCATGTAACACTGCATGAATCATAATCTAAGCCTACTCGTTTTATTCCTCATTAGCAGAACGTGAGTAAGTAGTGAGTGAGGGGTGAGGAACGAGACAGCTGTTTTAATTGGAGTCTGCTTTTCTAATGAAGAGGAGTCATGAGTGGAAAGAGGAGCATGCTTACCATCCAAGCTGCTGAATATCTATTTGTGGAAAAATACCACAGTCTTACAATATACTGAAAAGACATGAATAAATCCTTGACGTGGTTAAAGTGATTAGCGTTTGTTTTTGACCTTGTGAATGTCTAAATGCATCCCACAGCAACACCCACAGATACTCATCTGGAACACGTGCGACTGTGGCTACAAGCACAGTGACTTTCACCACATTTGTACAATTTACAAGAATTATGTATTTTTCCATCCTTTTTCCATCAAGCACTCAAGCTCATTCACAGTTTCTTCCAAATTCAAGGCTTTTAAAAAAGAGTTTATCCTGCTTTTGTTGGAGTTACATTGAGCAACAAGAGCATTGGTGAGGTCAGAATGTTGGATGATCACACCACCCCACCACTTCACCTCATTCCCAACTCCCCAGCTCATCCCAAAAGAGAACAGTTATACTGCTCCACAGCTCAATGCCAATCTCCCTGGACAGTAGAGAAAGTTACTTTCGGAAGAAACAGGGAATGAGTAGGTGTCCCAATACTTTTGTCTATCTAGTGGATTACCGATTCTGTGAAATTGTTTACTTTGAGTAACTACCCTAACACAGTTCTGCTAGTCTGTAGTCCATAGGCCTACTTTCCGATTCTAATAATTAGCATATGAGTTGAAACAGGTGTGTTTAAACTAGGAAATCACTCACCAGACTAAGACTTTCCAGGACTGCACCTGGACGATCCTGCAGACATCTCTCAAATTCATCCATCAATACTCAGTCCCAGGTGATACTGACACAAAGCCAGGAAAACTCTGCTGTAGTCAGATGAGCCCAGAAAAACACTCCAGTGAGCCAGACAAGCGCTTCTATGCTGAGCCTTGCCAGAAGTAATACTGCAAATTGTGTTGATTACCTGCCGTGTGTTATTGCTAATGATGGATATCAGTGGGATTATTTCCAGACGCTTAAGATGACTACACTTCTGCACCTGGGCACTGCCTGTGTCTAATATTGTAGCCCGTAACTGATACCATTAATACTTGTGTAACTGTGTCCGAGTCTTCGTTTAAGAGAGGATTTGCGTAGAGATCATAAACAATGGCTGATCACGGAACAGATTATTTTTCATATTGGATTCACACGAGCGCGTACCTCATGCTGGCTTCCACATCTCTTTCCAAGGTCAGGCTTAATTGGAAAGTGCGGCGGTGGTAAACTCAGCTGTGTACAAGTCGGCTTTGTGAAATTAACAGAAGCTCGTTAGTTCAAGCCAGCTTTTCATCACTATTATCTTTTAATGGCGTGGGCTTTTGACAGGGAGGGGCTGCATTTCAATAAGGCCGACATTAACCTGCCGGAGAGAGGCACTGCTGAGGGTGCCACAGCAGTGCAGACTAATGCAGGCGAAGTATTAGTATTCAATTAGACACTGTTGGGATCCTCTGTTTACTTCAAAGAAAACAAAGGAAGTCTTTGCATGCATAACACTGAGAGGGATTTACAATTGCTTATCAGGATATTAATTAACTAACTAAAGCTTCAATCAGGAGTCTCTGAAACAGCGCTGAGGCCTCCCCGGGAATGCTCCGTGTTTACACATACAAGCTACGGAAGATAGAAAGATGGCAAAGTTTACATTGCCTTACATGCATCACTAGCATCAATAGAGTTGTTTGCTAGGGCAATAAGCAAAAAGGCTGGCTAATGGCAGACTGAGTATGTAAAAGAACTGAACCGAATAAACACTGACAGCTGTATCTAATTAATAACTATCTGCTTCAGGTTGTGGCATATTTAAATAATTCATTGAGTTCAAATACATATGAGCCCATTTATAAACCCATTGAGACCTATGGCGGCTTGTGCATATGTTGGGAAGCAAGGCCCTCTCTCTAGTAAATGGAGCCAGGAATAAGAGATGATTGGTGGTGAAACAGGTGAAATGGGGTCCTGGAAGGTGCTGGTAGATATGGTATTTATAGGACGTTGGATTAGGAGGAGGGGCTTCAGGCGTGTAATAAAAAACACTATCGACAGTGGAATCTGTCAAGGGGTGGGTCTACTTATTAGGCAGTTAGTGAAGAGTCAGTTCCTGAAGGTGATGTGTTAAAGCAGGAAAATTAATCTGGCGTAAGGTTGTGAGTGCCTTTGACAAGGTCCAAATGTTAGACGGCTGGGTCAGAGCATCTCCAAAACATCAGGCAGGTCTTGTGGGGAGTTCCTGGTATTCAGTAGTCAGTAAAAGACTACTGGCGACAAGGTCATGGGCACCTACGGCTCATTGATGCGATCCATGGAGATGAAGGCCCCACCTCACAATTTACAGGACTTAAAGGATCTGCTGCTAACATCTTGTTGCCAGAGGGACGCCTTTAGAGGTCTTGTGGAGTCCATGCCTCAGATGGTCAGATCTGGGGTACCTACTCAGTACTAGGCAGGTGGTACTAATATAATGGCTGATCGGTGTATAGAATAGAAATATTGATACTGTATGTAGTATCTGTCTGTTAATCTATCTTTCTGTCTGTTGCTGGAGACAGACTGGATGTTCTGCAAGTTCCTCCACTGGTTCTGTTGGCATGGCAGGAATAAGAAGACCTTAAAGTTGCTGTAGTGTCCCATTGGGAGTTTAGTATTGGGTACACTGTTGTTTCACTGTTCGTAATGATGAAGAACCCTTGAAGGAGGTCAGACTCTCAAATCAGGCCTTTCGTCTAGACCCCGCTGTGAACTGGGTCAAGTTCATGCATACACACACACACATACTCCCCTCAGTTCCTGGGAGCCAAGACATAAGGAGGTCTGCTGCATCTTACACACACACACACACACACACACACACACACACACACACATACACACACACTTCTCCCAGTTCCAGGGAGCGAAGACATAAGGAGGTCTGCTGCATCTTTCACACACTCACATGCACGAACACACACACACACACCTGCTGCTCCCCTGCCACAGGTAGACAGCCTGACATACACACACCTGCTGCTTCAGCCTATTTCTGGCTGAAACAGACACACACATGCGTGTGTGCGCACACACACACACACACAGTCCTCAGAGGAAAAGAGGAAGTGAAAGAAATAGAAGGAGAGCATGAAGATGAGGCTTTATTAATGTGTCATCACACAGGCACACGTTTGCATTAGCCAGCCCGATCCATCATGTTCTCCACATCGTCTCCTTTATCAAAAAAAGCCAATATTACATTTCCTGCTAATTGTAAAGCACAGTTTACACGATGGCCAAATGTTTGTGGACCAATGCATTCAGATACTTTGAGTTATTGCTCACCTATTTATAACACAGATGCGCAAATGCACACAGTCAGCTTGCCTAGTCCCCATAGAAAAGTACTGCCAATAGAATAGAACTCCCTAGAACAGATCACTGTATGCATTGTTACTGTTATACAAACCTTGCTTCTCCATTTTTGCACATTATTCACTTTTTGACATAATTTGAATTAGGCAGCTATGCTTCATATTGTATTCAAATGTCATAGAAATGCTCCAAAATGACTGATGTTTTTTTTTTCTTCTCCTGTAAAGTTGGAAACCTGAAAAGAGTTTGGATACAAGTGTTTTGTCTGACACCAACAATATGCTTGTGTGTATGTGTTTATAGTTCCAGTAAGGAAATGGTCTGATTTTATAGTAAAAAACCAGAACAAAACAGGACCAACAACCTACAGGACGGACTGAATGCTCCAGTTTTTCTACCTTTAAAAAAGTGCCTATTTTGGCTCGCTTCTGATTAGCTTCTTATTACATATAGATACCTAACCACACACAATACATATGAGCCATATAAGAATCCCGTACAGTTACAGAATACATATGTGACATGCACATGACTCCTGACAAAGTATAAAGACAAACCTGTGCATCTGTGTGTGTGTGGGGGTGTGGGTGTGTATGGATTTTATCTCCCTTTCTTATTTACACCACTCCATCTGTGCATCCACACTTCTGGAACAGCCACCCTTGTGATGTGATGACAGACAGTGAGAAAGCGAGAGCTAGAGAAAGATGTTGCGAGAGAGAGATGGGGTAAGAAGGTGACAGGCAGGGATGGAGAGACACACTGCTGTGATTGAGAGAGTGCTGTGTCTGTAGTCATTTTTAACACTCTTAATGAGCAGGTCTGTTCATTAGCCATGCAAAGAGAGGAGAAAGTCCTCCACAGCTGCTGTACACTCCAGCACAGGTGGGTTAAACCAGCAGAGAGAGAGAGAGAGAGAGAGAGAGAGAGAGAGAGAAGAAATAGTAGAAGACGACATACACTAGCTGAAGATACCAGAGGAAATTCTTGATTAATGCCAGGCCTATAGAAGCCCATAGGATGGGCCCCGACAGCACACAGGGGAAAAGAAGCCCCAGTTATGAAGAGAAAGAGCAGGATTTGCAGGGATTGGCAGGCTATTATACCAGGAGACTGCAGTCACAGGCCGTAATTGAATGCTAGTGTTCTAGCCGAAGGCCATGAGGGAAGCTCACCACATGTACTTAAAAGAAATAAACAATACTCAAAATCTTAGAAATAAAACCCTTAAAAAAATATGTCAATGGAGTTGCGGCCTAGGAGGTTTGATCCCGGTGCTGTATAATCTAATACAACAGAGCTATTTCATTTTTCCTCAAAGACATTAGAACGGATGGCTATTATAATCCCATTTGATGTGTAATCCTATTGTGGTGGAGGGGGGGTTGGGGGATGACATACTGAGAATGGTCAAAGCGATTTTCTCCGAGGGAAATTATGAATTATGGAGAGGATGGGCTTCACTTTGTTCCTGTCCAGTTCAATATAAGTGCACCGCAGTTCACTCAGACTGTTTTCAATATCCAAAGCAATGTGGTGGGAGGCTGATAGAAAAGAGCAGCTGTAAAGCCCACAGCTATTTCTATTAAAGGCAGTGATTGAAAAAAAGATATTTTACTAACTTTATAGCTGGGGTAGACTGAACCTTCATTTATTGAGATGTTCGTTCCTCATAGTTTTTGAGTGGTCAATAGCTTGCCTGTTCTGAGTCATTAAAGATCTGTTGATTCTTCGTCATATTACCTTCGGTAACCAGGAGCTAATGGTGTGTGTAGGGCAGGGCGTGCTGGACGCCAAGATTGCTGTTGGGAGTAGGACGCTCTGGAGCAGAGTGTGGTTGAGTCTAGATTGAAATCTGTTGGACTTTTCCCAACTCACTCCAAGATGCACCAGCTGTGCTGTATGTGGTCGCCCCCTAGTGGCAGACAGGGATTCTACTTGGGGTTTCGTTTAAAAAAAAGGGCTAGTTTCTGTTTCCTTCTGTCTTTTTTGCCTCACGCACAACGTACAGTGTGCATCAAAAGCCTGAGCTTGCCTAAGCCTGAGCCGTAGAGAAGCAGGAGCTCTGAAGATCAAAGTCATGCCGTTTGCTTGTGTTTTCCTCCCCTCTCTCCTGAGCAGCTTGCTGGAAAAAAAGAAGAAGAAGAAGAAGAAGCTTTGATTTGGAATAATGGTGTGTGTGCCGGAGCCATTTTCTTATTCATTAGCTTCAAACTGCTTTGACTAGACTTCAACTACCTCTGCACGGAGGACTTGTCAAGACTGCATGTGTCTGGGTGGGTTTGGGGTTTAGTTGAGTGGGCGTGAGTGAGTGTATGTGTTTGTGTTTCAATGGATATATTGAGACTGTAGCGTGTTTGAATGGATATCTTTGTGCTGTAGTGTGTATGCCTGTTTGTGTGTGTGTGTGTGTGTGTGTGTGTGGGTAAAATCATATTTGCCTGTATGAATGCGATTACAGAAGGGCTGACTCTAGGGGTGCTGTGTGATCTTGTATCCACTGCTGTTTAACTCATCACACCTTCACACTCACAATCTTATGTGGCAGGTGATTATCACTGAGCTACTGCAAGAAACCACACACACACACACACACACACACACACACACACACACACACACATACACACACTCACAGAGTTGTGCTTATAGAAAATGAAGAAGACTAAGGGGAACATACAAAACAGAGTCCTCTGTGTGTGTGTGTGTGTGTGTGTGTGTGTGTGTGCGTGTGTGTGTAGTATTTTTGAATAGAGATTTTCACAGTGGAAATCTCCTTATTTGACAGAAACAAGGTACAAACAGGTATAAACATCTGCGTTCTAACCCTTCTCCACACTAGACATGACCTTGTGGCTGCCTCCCCACTTACACCCACTCTTCTGCTCTTGTTTTAATGGCCATGTGTGTGTGTTGTCACCCCATGCTCCTCCTGTGCTATGTGCTCTGAGATTAGTCTGTAGCTCCTCCCCTTCATTATTACTTCCAGTTGTGTCTTGTTTTATGTTTAGTTTCTATCCCTCTTGGTTAAGCCTACTCATTCGTTGGTATATATATATATATATATATATATATATATATAGAGAGAGAGAGAGAGAGAGAGGGGGAGAGAGAGAGAGAGAATATATATACTGTATATAATATATATACTGACTTACTCTGTCAACATTCAGTATTCAGTATATTTACAATAAACAGAATACATTCCAAACACACAGATAATTAGTGTTTTTAAACATATTTAAAAAATCATTTTTTCTTGTTGTAAATATAGTATAGTGTAGTATTATAAAATATGCATTAATAATTAATTAAAATTATATTGTTATTATTATTATTATCAATATTATTATTATTGTTGTTGTTTTTAATATTAATTAAATTTAATAATCTAATTATATGGTATGCAAAATGTAATGCTTTTTAGAAATTAGAGACTTGATTATACACTAATTGTGAAATTCATTTTCTGAATTTTTTATTGCTCTTAAATACTTAAAATCAGAGGTTTATAAAACTTAATTTCAATTTCCAATTTCTCCCTGATGCTTCCTCAGGAGGCCATATTCTGATATTTACATTTATTAACCCAATAGTTGTAACTCTGTTCATGGGCTTTGTGACATCAGTGTGCAAAGGCGTGTGCATCATAAACACTGAAGTCACAGTTATAAAGTGCTTAGCTTCTACACAGTATCTACAGTTAAAGATGTGAGTCATGTACATAGAAAATCATGTCGTGTGTGGTGTGGCTTTTTTAAAAAGATTTAGGTCAGGTAATGTCCTCTCACACACATGCACATACACATTCAACACTAACAGAAAGCTGCCTCAGTGTATTATATCAGTTCTGGGTGAGTGATTGTACAGGCCTAGGCTCCTCCTCTGACCCTTTACACCCAACCCACAAAGAGATGGATGGAGCAGCCTGAAGCGCCAATTTGGCGAATGACAAGTTCAAAAAGCAGACGGATGAGTTAGGCAGCTGAGGCAGGCTATTTATAGCCCTTCTCTCTCTTCATCCCTGTATTTCTGGCCTCTGTTTTTGCTCCCTTTTTTTACACTGTATGACCGATGGCTACTCCACAGTAGAAGCTGCAACGCTGCTGGGCTGATGATCTATCAGTGTTGAAAAGCAGAGATTTTTGAGGGCCTGCTGCTTCAACATCCAAACACTTTTAAGAATAAATGAAGGGTCTTTTTTCCAGAACCATGTTTTTGTCCCAGTGAGCAACAACAACAAGACATTTTAGGTGCTTTAATCAGAGTCAGTGACGAACCATTGCAGTAATGACGTGTGTTATTAGTCATATCATAGGCTGGCTGTTGAACAAGAAGATCAGGCCAATTCAATTCATCTGCATTGTTACAAATGACATCATGGCAAGAAAATATCTAAGTAAGTCAATATACTCTATAAGAATGCATACAATATATATGTAAAATGTTTGATATTTAATATGGTTTTATGGGATAAGTGGTATTAGGTATGTATGTAAGATAAGATGGATATTGAGGCAAGGACCATTTCTTAAAACAAGCAACATGATCTGCTGTTGCAGTTAGATGCAATAGCTCCATGTGATATTATAAAAATGATTTTGAGAAGTATTTAAATTGTAGCAATACATTTGAGTAAACAATATTATAATGAGAACTACTGGATGTACTGCTTTCATATACCTCCCAGTGGTAAAGGTGTTTGCCAGCAACCAGAAGAGGAGGACTAGAGGAGAGGAGGACAAGAGAGGACTGACTGAGTACTTCTGGTCAGCACTTAACCCCCTCTACCCCAGGCGCTGATGTTTTACTAACAACAATGTGCCGCTCCCTGAGTAGCCATAGGTGAGCAGACAAATGATCAATTTCCATTATTAAATGGATCAATTAAAATCGAAATATTTGTACTTATTTCTTACCTGTGCCGTTTCCTGCAGTTTAAGACCTTAGAAGTGCACGGATGTACTACTGATTTACCATCGTGTTCTGATAGGGGCTGTCTTGGAATCCGTGTGTTTGTGTATGTGTGAGCATGCGTGCACTCAGGGCCAAAACAAATGACATAAACTGTCTGATTTGACAGCTCTTTGCCTTCTTCTCCCCAGGCATTTGCCTGTGTGTGTGTGTATGTTTGCATGTGTGGTATTTCCCACCAGAGCTACAGGGAGGAATCAATAGGACTTAGTGAGGAGAGAGTGAGCCAGACCTGGATTTAGACAAACAACACTTTGTGTACAAAACCTCTGAAGAATAACTGCCTCTGTGTGTGTGTGTGAGAGAGAGAGTGTACAAGTAATTGTATACACAGCATTAGTGTATGCTTCTGCTTGAGAGTGTGATGCTGCAGGTGGGTTTCTGTGTAAACAGTATGTGCGTGTGTATGTCTGTATAAGCAGTATGTGTGTTTGTGTGTGTGTCGATATATGGAAGTGTATTTGTGAGTGTACATATGTTTAAAATCCTCATGATTGAGAATGTGACAGCGCATGTGTGTGTGTGTGTGTGTGTACACTCTTTACACGATGTTGGTTTTTTAAACAAAGTTTGTAATAGATATGATGTAATGGTTCTTCACACTCACACACTCTTAATTACAGACACAGTGTAGACAGCATTGTGGGTAGTGTGGGTCAGTATTCTAGAACAATGATTGTGCTGTCAATAAAAAGCATCCAGTCAATGGCCCAATGTAGTCATGTGATGTCATAATTCTTGGTAATTAGAACAACTTATTGGTGTACATAGTTACAGTACCCAATCAATGGCCCCATGTAGTCATGTGATGCCATTATTTGTGGTAAATAAAACATCATATTGGTGTAAACAGCTGCTCTACTCATCCAGTGGCCTCATGTAGTCATGTAATTGTTGCCATAGTGATAGCAGTGTTGGCATATAAGCTGTGTGTGGGTCAATGGTGCTATTCACGCTCTTATCCTATGAAGAATATTTCACAACAGACCTGAACACCTGGACATTCATTATTCGTTTTTAATGGTGCTCCATCCAATACTTTTGGGATGAGTTGGGGAGTTGGGGATAAGGTGTGATGTCATGTTGATGGTCATCCAACATGCTGACCTCACTAACGCACTTGTCTGATAGTCTGATTGCTGATTGCAATCAAATCCTCACAGCAATGCTCCAAAGTCTAGAAGAAAGCCTTCCCTGGGCAGTAGAGACAGTTACACCAACAAAAGCAGAATAAACTCTTTTTAATACCCTTGATTTCAGAAGTAACAATACATTTGTAGGTGTCCCAAAACTTTTGTCCACATAGTGTAGCGTTTGTGAGTGCACATGTGTGTGTAACTCTTCCCCATGCAGACAGATACAGATGAATTGAGTAGAGAAGGTCAGTGTAGAAAAGAGCAGGACACCTTGCCTCTGTATTCTCGCAACGTTCCAGGGACATTCCAGGGACGTTAGAGCAGCGTGATAACATTTGACATATGTTCAGCCAGTACTGTGACCTCTAGCAATGTTGCAGTGATGGACTCTCTGTTCTCATTGTGCTATCATTGACCGTCACACACCTTTCTCTCTCCCTCCCTCTCTCCCTCTCACGTTGGCCTTTGAATCTATAAGAGTGCTTTCCTCCGTGATAATGTCAGAGACATCCCATTGATTTGACCTCTTGGGCTTGCCATACTTCTAATCGTTTTAACACCATCAGAAAGCGAGGGATGAGAAAGAGAAGAGAAGGTGTTCATGACTTCTAGCCAGAGCTGCTCTTTCTTACAGCGCAGTGATTTGAAGGTCAGACGCCAAGGATGGACAGAGCACATTCACGTTCATTAAAGGAACATGTGTCTGAGCATGCTGAGCTCCTGCAGGCAGATGGGCGGATTGGCACTCCATTACTTTAACCCTATCTGTGTGCTAATGGCAGAAAAAGAGAGACGGGGAGAGTGTGAATTGCAGGGCGAGAGGGAGAGAGAGAGAGAGAGAGAGAGAGAGAGAGAGAGAGAGAGAGATGAAGAAATAGGCAAAATGTATTTAGCTGTATTTAGAAAGAAGGCAAAAGAGAGAGAAGTGATAGAGAGTGGGGTAATGAGGAGGGGAAATCTAGAGAGAGCGGGAGAGAGAGATGAGAAAAGAAAGAGAAAACATACATTAGAGAAAAAGAGGGAGACACAAAAGAGATGTGATGTTTGTGTGTGGGGGGAGAGAGAGAGAATAGTGTGATAGAGGGCGGGAAAAGGGAGTGAGAGAGAGAGAACGAGAAGTGAGAGATGGGTGGAAAGAAAAAGTAAAGGTAAAAGAAAGAAAAAAGAAAGAGAGGTGTGTGTGAGAGAGAGAGAGAGAGAGAGAGAGAGAGAGAGAGAGAGAGAGAGAGAGAGAGAAAAGGAGAAGTGAGAAATAGATGCCAGGGAAAAGAGAGAGGACAAGAGAGAGGTTAGAGAAAGAAAGAGAGAGGAGAGTAAGAGAAAGGTGGCTGGGGAAAGTGATAGAGGGCAAGAAAGAGAGAGAGAACGAGTGAGAAAGGTGGGCAGGAAAAGTGAGAGAGGACAAGAGAGGTTCATGAAAGAAAGAGACAGAGAGAACAAGAAGTGAGAGAAAGATAGAGCGGACTAGTGATAGGGAGGGAAAGAGTAAGGAAGAGAGAGGATAAAGGGAGACATAAGAAAGAGGGAACAAGATGTGAGAGAAAAGTAGAAGGAAAAAAGTGAAAGAAAGGGCAATCGAGAGAAAGTGAGAGAAAGCGAGAGAGAGAGAGAGAGAGAGAGAGAGAGAGAGAGAGGTACATGGTGTCATAAAGGATTTTCGTAAATGAAGCATGAGCGTTACACCGTTCCGTTTATGAAACGTTAAGCATAGTGTTTCCATGGGCGTGTGTTAATGTACTGCTCTGTGTACCTTACCTCTCTCTCCCCACACACACACACCTGTCACAGGTACTTAGTTCCTCTAATGTCGTCTCATCTCCTTTCGGGCCCTTGTCCGCTTTGCTGGTAATAGTTTTCTCAGATCATTAGAGTTAATGTTAGCTGTAGCCTTATTAGCGTACAGCTCGCCTCCTTCCCTCCCCTGTGCAGAGAAGAATGCACAATGAGCTGGCGTTATACGGAAGTGCATAGGCCTACTGTAGTGCATTAGCAGCCTAATACCATTCTAATGCAGTGTTGGGCATGAGATTGCTGCATTACCCTTTGCCTCCCTTTGCACGCTGCTAGCTGGGTCTCTCTCCGGGCTACCATATGGCCTATTAACGTCCAAACATCATAATAGCTATGCAATGATAATTGCGGTGATTAGCGCTTTTGCTAAAATGTAAGCTCTTTTAGACTGCATAAAAAAACACACTTCAATTACAGCAGAAGAGCTTTAGGCTATAAGCAAATCACACAAACAAATACGCAGAGCCTCAGAGCTCGGGTTCAGCACGCAGAGCTCAGGACCTGGACGGCCGCTAATGTAATGGTTATGGCTGTTGCTCTAATGATGTGGTTGGTGTAATGTAAGGTAGGCGGCCATATAAACAAATGTAAAAAATGATGGTATTTGAGAAGAAGACATTATAATATACAGTATGATAAAACTGTCTGTTATATATATATATATATATGTGTGTGTGTGTGTGTGTTTGTGTGGGTTGGCTAGGAGGAGCACTTCTGACCAGTGTGTATTTTGGTACTCATTATCATTAGTCTCTCTTTTCCTCTCGTCTCCTGCTCTGCCCTCTCCTCTCTGATATTGATCAATTAATCTTCACTCTAAAGGGCCTCTGGAGGAGAGAGTGATCGCTCTAATTGGTTGGATTACGTGTGTGTCGTGTGTGCAGTGTGCGAATGTCATTCATGACGACCCTCCTCCAACCCCACACCCCACCGTCATTCGTCATTGTCATAACACCACATAATCCCACCCATCAGCATTGCCCTGTTCTTCCTCCATCTGTACACAGCGCACGCCCGACCCACAAATTTCATCAGCCTTCAGTAAATGTCCGTAGTGACCGCGTAGCATCACTCTTTACATCACCTACAACGCTGTGCAGAGGTACACCTGCTTGTTCATCGTTTCTTCTGAAATCAAGGGTATTAAAAAACGAGTTACTCCTGCTTTTGTTGGAGTAACTGTCTCTACTGCCCAGGCTAGACTAGATTTCTACTAGATTTTAGAGCGTTGCTGTGAGGAGTGGATTGCATTCAGCGACAAGAGTGTTAGCTATAGCCTAAATACAACGCTGTTAGTGTGATGCTATTGTAACAGGCAAATCCTGGGCTATATATAAGCTAATTACTTGCTTAACTGGAAGTTGAACATTATTTTACTCCACAGTTGTCTTTCAAAGAGCATGTGGAACTATTATCATTTGGAAAAATGATTCTGATACGAAACCACACATATTTCCATAGAAATTAGGCATATCTTATGATATGGACTGTACACACATTTCCTTCCTTTTCTCCACATTGTCGCTCCAGCCGTTCTTGGTGTCTGTTAAATTCCAGCACCAGAACGTAAAAGCATTTTTCAGTGTTTTTTAACAGAATCTCTATCTGTTGAAATTGTAGCATATAAGCAGTTGGACGTATTACATAGACAGCAATTTCAGTGCACTTACCTACATTTGATAAACGAACCAATAAGAAAAACGTACAGTAAAAGCCAATAGGCAGTTGCTGAAACACCACCCCACTGGCTTCTATTGTAAGTATTTTTTAAGTGAATACATGTTCTGTCCTTTTCTTGGTACTGACATATTACTGTCTGCTGTAAATGAAAGATCGCTACAGATGTGACAAATGGAGATTGGGCTGAAAAATGCTGGAGTTCTTCTCAAATGACAGAAACTTTATGAAATATTGATCACATGAAGAACTGATCTTGGACAGATTTGGAAAGGCTAAAACACTAACTGAATTTCAAATGGCTGTATATATACACACTGATCAATCATAACATTGCCACCACTGACAAATCAAGTGAAACCTTTGATTACTCATCATCTACATTGGCGTCTGTCAAAGGTTGGAATCTACATATTAGGCGGTAAGTGAGCAGTCGGTTCTTAAAAGGTGATGAAAGTGACAAATGGTCAAGCATAAGAATCTGAGTCACTTTGAGAGATTGTGAAGGCTAGAACCCTGGGTCAGAGCATCTCCAAAACCTCAGGCAGGTCTTGCAGGCTTTTTGTGGTATGCAGAGGTCAGTACCTACCAAAAGTGGGCCAGGAAAAATGACAACCAATGAGTCACCAATGGGTCATGGGTACTTATGGCTCATTGATTCTATCCATGGAGGCTTCACCCTACAACTTACATGACTTAAAGGACCTGCTGCTAACATCTCTGTGCCAGATTGCACAGGTCTTTCTGAGCCCCTGACATGTTGTGGGGGCACAGGAGGGACCTACTGAATATTGGGCAGGTGGTGCTGATGTAATGGCCCCTTCCGCCACATAGAGAGCCACACCAGTTTAGAAATATCCAACATAAATGCTTGTCCTGTGTCACAGGTAATCCTGACATATGGTATATGGTGAGGGAAACACAAACGGCACCTGTAGGAAAGCAGGCCCTGTTTCAGTAAAGCATTGATAATCAGACATTACTGGCAGTGTCTGCAGTATGTGTAAGGGGACAGTATTCTTGCTGAGTGGAGTGGAGTGAAGGTGGGACATTATCTCTGATTGATCTGCTGCAATTCAGCCAGATGACAGACCATGGCCTATTCGCCAGGGCTTAGAAGAGAAGATAAAAGAGCGTTATCATCTTCAAACTGCCATTCCTGTGTGACTCTCTCTCTCTCTCTCTCTCTCTCTCTATCTTTTCATCACGCTTTCTCTCCTCCTCTCTCTCACTCTCTCGCTCTCAGAATTGCACAGGCCAACGTGTATCATTGATTATCAGGTCAAGGACTCATACCTGTCATGATCCTGAGACAACGGATTGAAATGATGAGCTGACTGTGTGTGTGTGTGTGTGTGTGTGTGTGTGTGTGTGTGTGTGTGTGTGTGTGTCTTTTTTTTTAGATTCACACACTGGCAAAGGCAGAAAGCCACTCCAACCATGTGTGTGTTTGTATGAGTGTGTGTGTGTGTGTTTGTGAAAGGGAGGCAGAGAGAGAGAAAGAAAGACTTATAGAGAGCTTTCAGATAAAGCAGTGGGACACACACACAAACACACACACACACATACATATATATATATATGTATAGAGAGAGCTTTCAGACAAAAAGCTGAGGAGAGAGAGGGGGGAGCAAAAGAGAGATGTGTAGAGAGCGAGTGGAGATGAAACAGATTGTTCAGCATTCATGGGAGATATTGAGGAATGGATAGAGGGAATTATTGATGGAGGAGGAGGTGGGGGGCTCTTATGAAGCTCCTGCATACCGCATCCACAAAAAGCCTTTCATGCAATCCTCCCCGGTGTATCGCACCTCACCTGCTGAACCCAGCTCTGAGCCGGAGCCCACCATAAATCCCCCCGCATTTCCTGCAATCTCCCGGCTCAGCGCATCCTACCGTGCTCTCAAGAGGGTCAGGGCACTCCTGAGGGAACGCTTCCTGCAAAGCGGAGGCTCTCCCTGCGGCTTGAACTGAATTTGATTGAGTGGTGCCAAGTATCGCAGTCCTCGATGTGAACGCAATAACCTCTCTATGCTCCGCCCACAAATGCATTCCTTCCTTGCTTCTGTTGCTGGGTTGGACAAGCCGTGCAGAACATTAGCAAAAACCCAATTCGATCGAATGAGAAACTGCAGCCAAGAAATTGATTTTGACCTTATTACATGGACATTATATGGACAAAAGTATTGGGACACTTGCTCATTCATTGTTTCTTCTCTGAGATCAAGAGTATTTTAAAAAAAAAAGAGTTGATACTGCTTTTGCTGGAGAAACTGTCTGTACTGTCCAGGTAAAACTTTCTACTAGATTTTTTTTTTTGGTGCTGTGAGGTTTTGTATTGCATTCAGCCACAATTCAGAGTGTTATTGAGGTCAGAACATTGGGGTTACTGAGGTACCTCACCTCATCAGTAACTCCCCAACTCATCCCTAAGTATTGAGACACCTACACATTACACCTGAAGAAGCTTTTATCACATCCGGTCTAAATCCACAGGCATTGATCTGGAGGTGGTCCCTCTCTGCAGCTCTAACAGCAGGTTTGGACCTCTGCAGTTATCGAGTCAGCAGAGCGTTGATGACTTTTATGAACTATGCACCTCTGCATCCTGCTATGTTACTTTACATGGCCTGGCGCTTTGTGGCTCAGTTGCTGTGGTTCCCAAACACTTCTACTTTTCAGTAATAAAACTATATATCTAGGAGGCACAAAATCTCACCAAATAACTTCTTGCAACAATGGTATCCTATTACAGCACAACACTGGAATTCAGTGAGCTCTTTAGAACCACCCATTATTTCACTAATGTGTGTAAAGGCGGACTGAGGAGAGAACTAGGTGATGGAGCTAGGCAGAAGTAGGCAGCAGGGGGAGATACTTCTAGGGAGCCGTTCACACAGAGAATAAATGAAAATCAAAAATAAACTACAACGGCTTACAGCAGCTAAGAATAGTGCCCTTCACGCATGAGAGCCACTTAATCAGCCATTAATGAAGCCGTGGAGTTCTGTCCTACTCATTACTGCTGCTTATGAGATGTTTCAGGCACCAGTGGGCAAGAAGGATCGGAGCACGGACAGACATCACTTGTATAAAGGAACCGCTTTAAATTCCTTTGTTGCCTTTCCACTCAGTGATGAAATTGAGTGCTGAACAAAAAAACGGTCATTTGGACATTTACCCACTGGGTATTTTGGAGCCCTGAGTGGAGCGTGTGGTTTCAGGTCCAGAAAAGCTTATTAATGCTAGGCAGGCTGCAGACGTAGCGTGTCTGTTTGTGTCTTCTGGGTAAACCTGACTACACAGGAGTATGTGTGTGTGTGTATGTGTGTAAAGTTGTGACAGGTGTTTTCTAGGAGGTCTCAGAAGAATACACATCTTGCACACCCTTTCTGAAACCTCTGGGGGACCTGGGGACGCTCAAGGGACAACAAACACAGAGAGTTTTGTCTGTGTGTGTGTATTTGTGTGTGAGAGAGAGAAAGTTCAGTTAACCCAAGCTGACCTCGCAGTGACCGTTGCTGTCTTCTAATGAGCCGTGTGTTAGTTAAGCTTGTTAAGTGCAGTGCTTGAGTAGCGAGCACAACGAATCCTAATGAAGCAGACTGATTGTAAGCTCTGGAGACGGACTGTGTAGAAGTGGACGTGAAATTTCAATTCGGCCTGGGCTGGAAAGTAATTGAGAAATGACGTTCAAGCCTGACGTGATGAGTTGGATCCTGGCAGATTTGGCCAAAAAAGGACACCCCATTACATGTTAAGTTCTTTATTAAGAAATTTGGACAACATATGTCAACATTTGATATCTGTAGATAAAGTATGACGTATGAAAACCTTTGGACACCCTATGCCAGCGGGTGGGCACATCCGTCTCTTCAAGACACATTCAACAACCAAAACCCCTCCCAGTACAACTGATACACCAGTAATAATTGCAGCGCAATAAGCAAATTTGCATATTCCGTTCCACACAGCAATGGCATTTCAGTCTGACAAACCGGAGACCAACAGTATTCAATACATGTGGCTAAAATATTATTTTAGGATATAATCCCAATTTTTGAAGGCCTCAAAGAGCTCTTTGGATCTTGCCAGACCAAGAGCAAACCAAACTAAGCATTTTTTTTTCTAGACCCAGAAGCACTTGCTTTGAGAGTTATGTACATCTGGGCAAGAGTCTTCGAGCCTGGGTGTGGCCCAGAGAACCAACCTGTAGTCCTCCTGAAATCAGTGGTCTAGGGTTTGCTTCAAGCAGATACTGGTGGGGTTGTGGGATTGGTTTTGTGTTTGGATTTTTATGTGTGAAAGCAAGCCAGTAATAATGAGCCCCTCGCCCAAATGACCACAGAACTGGTCCTGGGTGCGGACTTCTGTATTTAGGACAAGTGCAAAAACGCCCTTAATGTCTGAGGTTTAAATAAGACAGAAATCCTCAGCTGATCTAATTTGAATCAATTAATGACATTTTTCTAATTACTTTTTAACTGCATTTTAAACTGTAATCCAGGTCTCCCTTATTCCAGTAGCAATCACAGTCCAGTTCAGCTACTGGGGTATAAGTAGAAAATGAGAAGAGTAGAACGGAGGTTGTTTTCTCTACACATTTGATCTGAGGATTAGTGTACAAATTGAGTGTCTGCTTTTCTGCTATTCTTTCTCGCCCATCTGTCTCTCTTTCTCTCTCTCTCTTTCTTTCATATCCTTTATAATCTGCATATAGTTGGGTGGAGGTGTGTGGATGTGTAAACAGTAAAGCTGTTTACTGTCGGGTGGTGGACGCCTTTTGATGACCTGTTTCCTCTGCTGCCTGATTGGATTGTAATTGCATTGTAGCCTTCAAGGTGCTCCCAGCATATGCCTCAGCTGTGGCGTCCTTTCAGCTGCCCTAAGCATGTGTGTGTGTGTTTGTGATTGCCTTTGTGTGTGCACATGCATGCATCTGTCCTTTAGCGCTGTAACAAAGTCCGGTCATTGGCCAGAGTGTACTGTGTGTGTGATGATTCTTCCATGTTTAATCTGCTGTAGTGTGCAGTTGGTCAGTAAGGAAAGACAAATTGTGTGTGTGTTGGTGTATTCATTTGGGTCATCAAGGTTAATAAGGATGCTGTCATTGTTAATAGCACTGGACACAGAGCAGTTTGGAGATATAAAACACACACACACACACACACATTCATCCATACATGCATCCACGTGACCATCATAAAGCAAGGTCAGATGGTTTCATTGTACCCCATATGGGAGCAATTGTGAGCTCTTATGTTTCTTCTTAGTGAGTCCCACACACACATACACACACACACACACACACACACACACACATACAAATCTGAATCTGTAGACATTAGTGAGCAGTGACCAACATATTCATCATGTACACAAATCTAATTATGAGCATAATAGCCTACAAGGGACTTTATTAGTTCTCCTTAATGAAGCTTTTGTCTGCCAGTCCAAAGCACTGCGTATTTGTCCTCTGGAAGCGTCCACTGTTCTGTCTCGCGGATGCGCTAATGAGGATGTATTCACAAGGCGTTGACGGGCTTAGAGTGGGCAGACAATAAGATCACCCAGGACACGAAGAAAAAGAAAAGATTTGGCCTAATCTCTCTCACTCTCCCCTCTCTCTCTCTTTTCTCTCTCTCTTCTCTCACTCTCTCTCGTAGTTAATTACAGGAGTTTAATTGGAGAAGTTGACTCTGTGCCGTGCGTAATTATCACTCAGTCTTTGGAGGCTGCATCTCATTGGGCCCCCGAGCGCGTATCCGCCGCGCTGTAATTCAATTAAACCCTCCACTTAGCGAGTGCCACAGCCTCTCAGCACCCTTTAAGAGCTGTGCCACATTGGTGCTGTCACACACTCTCTCACCGCTGATCTGAGGCCAGAGTTGTGGTGGTCAGAAGCAGAATGTTTGCTGAATCTGGATCTACTGGATCTCTTCTTTACTGTTTACACTTGAATGATCCATATCAGACTTTAGTGTGAATGCTCATCTGGACGGAAACCACCAGCTTTCGCGGATCTTACCATCAAGGCAGCCACTGTCAATGAATAAATAATATGTGTAATAAATTTGATGTATCACATTTAAGCAAAGAAATCCGACATTCGGTCAGTAGGTTACACTGTTGTACTCTGTAATGATTTGCATGACTCTGACATGTCATTTTGGCAGGCTGAACAGAATCTGAAATTGGTTGGATCTGAATTTGAATCTAAGTGACCCATATCCATCCTTTGTGTGAACACACCTCTGCTATTTTTTTGTAAACGCATGAATTGTGTTGGTGAGGTGTGGTGTGGTTGGTGTGGCGCAACAGATAACATCACTAGTTGCCAGTGAGCTACCTCGCCACGTGGGAGACTGGGGTTCAATTACTGGTCTGGGTGACTATGCTTTGCTACACCAATAAGAGTCCTTGGGCAAGACTCTTAACACTACATTGGGCCACCTCTGTAATACGAGTAACCTTGTAAGTCACTCTGGATAAGAGCATCAGCTATATTCCAAATTTAGTCAGACACGATATTGTCATTGTGGTCCCATAGATACGTTTCATATGTGTATCAGATCTAGACGCGCAAGTGGTTCGAATCAGACATGAAAAAAGATCCGATTTTTGTGCTCACACATCTCTAAAATAATAGAATCTGGATTTAAATAAAAATTTGATTTTTGCTCTGTAGTTCACACTGCTGTAACCTCGTACAGTGATTTGCAGTCTTCCCAGAGTGCTAATATGAGACTTTGGCAGGTCGAATTCAGAATCTGAATTTGGTTGGATCTGAAATTAAATATAAGCGACCCATATCTATCCTTTGTGTGAACACAACTCTGATAATTTTTTAAACACATGAATCCAATCAGACACAATATTGTCATCGTGGCCCCGTTGCCATGTTTCATATGTGTATCAGATCTAGAAGCACACATGAAAGTGGTTTGAATCAGATTTTAAAAGATCAGATTTTGTGTTCACACATCTCTGAAAAAATGGAATCTAGACTTAAACAAATCTCATAAAATGATATGCAGGCTTCCCAGAGTACTGAATTTAATCTGAACAACAAACTAAATTTGCCAGCAAAACACGCTTCCATTTGCCAGTGAGAGTAACTCACTTTTACACAAGTGACAAACATAGCACTGCTTCTGTCAGTCACATCATGCCTCACTCTGCTTAAAATTCCAGGCGAGCCTTTGGTCTGTGTGAGAAAGCATGAGCTGTTTGTGGGGTCATGGGTCACTTCCGTGATGCCAGTGCATGTGAGCTGCTTCTCTCTGGAATAGTCATCAGAGCTCAGGTGGGAAGCTCCACCTAGGATAATGCATATTTCATAATTCGCCATTCAAACATCCATTTGCTTCAGTGGTCCGTGTTATTCCAAGTAGACTAACCTAGAGACTACAGACTGGGAACTGTTCTCCTTCCAAGTGGGATTCTGTGGGATTCTGGTGACATCCGCTATCGCACTGCTTCAGAAGAGTAGTAGGTAAGCTCAGGCTGGTTAGAGTGGTTCTCTCAATAGCTCCTCTTTGACAGTCGCTGTGAGCAAGAAAAGGGGGTGGCATAACAGAAGGAGTGTGTGTTTGTGTGTGTTCCCACAGTGACACTCTGCCGTCACACACAGCGCGTTGTGGGAGCGATACGAGCTTGTGTGATCACAGCCTCTTGGTGCCTAATTATGAATGAAACATGTCTGTTTTAAGGGCAGAGAAAGCGGAAGTAGGCCAGAAATAGCCGTCTCTCTCTCTCTCTCTCTCTCTCTCTCTCTCTCTCTCTCTCTCTCTCTCTCTCTCTCACTCTCTCTCTCTCTGTTCTTCTCTATGTTTCTATCTCTCTCGAACACACACACACACAGCCACACATTTTGGGTTTTATATCTTGCTCCTCAAAAAGAAAAAATTTGTTTATTTATTTCTGTCCTTTTTCATTTTGAGTGCTCTCAGAAGAGTGAGGCCTGGAGTCAGATTAAGAGAGCCATCAAACCCCGAAAAACAGCAACAGATGGGGAAGTGGGTTTGACTGGCGCTCAGTGGCTCTCTGCTGCCTCCCAGTGGTGATAGCCAGCAATGCTCTGAGACACAGACACTGCGCTAGCCGCTGTGGATTACAGCACAGATTTCTAAAAAGTAAATGATGGTTATGCTGAGCGGCAAGCCTATAGATACTGCTTAAGGAATGCTGTGTTCAAGCAGACTGATTATTTTAGCGGCTGATCTAATTACAGTGTTATTACATTTATTACTCTGAGAATTTACACACTGTATCATTTCCACTTCATCTTTCTCTCTGTCACACTCTCTCTGTGTGTCTCTCTCGCCTTCTCACCTTCACTCTCTCTCTGTCTCTCACCCTGTCTTTCTCCTCTCTGCATCTCTCCCTGTCACATGCTTTTTTTCCTATTATATATCCCTCAGTTCTCTCTCTCTCCTCTCTGCCTCTCTTCCTGTCCCTTTCCCTCTGTTTCCTTCACCTATCGTTCTCATCTTTGTCTTTCTCTCTCTTCTCTCTCTCTCTCTCTCTCTCTCTCTCACACACACACACACACACACACACACACATACACTCACTCTCTCTCTCCTTTTCACTCATTCTCTCTCTTTGTCTCTCTGTCTCTGTCTGTCTCTCTCTGTTTCTCTCTCTTTCTTTGTTTCTCACTCTCTCTCTCTCTCTGATTCTCTACCTGTCTCTTTCTGAATCTATCGTTCTCACTTCTTATTCTCATTCCTCTCCCTCTCTCTCTCTCTCTCTCTCTCTCTCTCTAAATAACTCAGATAATCCAGTCCCTTCTCTGATAAGTGGAGCCCAGTATGATAGATGAAGGGTTAAAAGGGAGGAGACGGGTGATGGAGGGTTGCAAAGCCCTTTCATGGACATGTGAAGAAGGTAGAGATGGAATTTATAGGATGTTGGATTAGTGAGGAGGGTCTTCAGGCATGTAGCTACTCCCAAAATGTTGGTCTTTCTTAACTCCATTTATGTACAACATGAGGTAAATACATGTTATGCAGTAAATCTAACTTCCAGTCATTGTTTTCTTTAAATGGGAATTTTGCCATGGAACTGACTGGGATGGTGTGGCACGGATCTGTCGGTTGTACGTAAATTAAACAGTGACCCAGAGGACAGTTATAAGACAGTTATAAATGTATGAAATGTTTCTGTTCTTCTCTCTCTCTCTCTCTCTCTCTCTCTCTCTCTCTCTCTCTTTCTCTTTCTCTCTCTCTCTCTCTCTCTCTCTCTCTCTCTCTGTCGCTCTGATTCACTGTACTTTATTGGCATCTCCAAAGCTGGGTAATAAATTACTGTAGTTCTGTGTGGTATGTGGAATTACAACTGAGCCTGTAATGAATCTCTCTCTCCCCCCTGTGTGTGTGTGTGTGTGTTATAGGTATGGAGACATGGTTCCAAAGACAATCGTGGGGAAGATTTTTGGCTCTATCTGCTCTCTTAGTGGAGTGTTAGTGATCGCACTGCCTGTGCCTGTCATTGTGTCCAACTTCAGCCGCATCTACCACCAGAGCCAGCGAGCCGAGAAACGGCGCGCACAAAAGGTACAACACTGCCCACCAGGCCACCCCCCACACGGGGTCATGACATTGGACATCTCAGGAATAACTGTATCTGTATATAGAAGTTTGGCTGGGACACAAAGGTTTACCTACAAAAGAATTCAAGATCATATACTCTCTCTCTCTCTCTCTCTCTCACACACACACACACACACATATACATTTTCCCACAGCATGCAATGTGTCAGGAAAACATCATAAGAGAGAGATGCAGGGATCGTCATTAACACAAGATATGCATGACCTAGATGTAAGTGTGTGTGTGTGATAAGTTAGCTTCAGCCTCCCTGGGACAGTCACTCAGTGGGGCAGTGAAGGCCCAGAATTCATCCTCTACAGGGTGTGTTACACAGAGAACAGACAGAACAGAAATGTTACTTTAATTTAAGTTAAGATGAGTAAAAGGGTGGAAAGGAACAGAGCCGTAGAAGAGAACAGAGCTGTAGAGAAGATCAGAGCTGTAGAGAAGAACAGAGCTATTAAGGAGAATAGAGCTGTAGAGAAGAACACATCTGTAGAGGAGAACAGAGCTGGAGAGGAGAACAGAGCTGGAGAGAAGAACACATCTGTAGAGGAGAACACATCTGTAGAGGAGAATAGAGCTGTAGAGGAGGACAGAGCTGGAGAGAAGAACACATCTGTAGAGGAGAACACATCTGTAGAGGAGAATAGAACTGTAGAGAATAACACATCTGTAGAGGAGAATAGAGCTGTAGAGGAGGACAGAGATGGAGAGGAAAACAGAGCTGGAGAGGAGAACAGAGCTGTAGAGTAGAAAACATCTGTAGAGAAGAATACAGCTGTAGAGGAGGACAGATCTGAAGAGGAGAACAGAGCTGGAGAGGAGAACAGAGATGTAGAGTAGAAAACATCTGTAGAGAAGAACACATCTGTAGAGGAGGACAGAGCTGGAGAGAAGAACACAGCTGTAGAGGAGGACAGATCTGGAGAGGAGAACAGAGCTGTAGAGTTGAACACATCGATAAAGAAGAAATCATCTGTAGAGGAGAATAGAGTTGGAGAGGAGAACAGAGCTGTAAAGAAGAACACATCTGTAGAGAAGAACAGAGCTGGAGAGAAGAACACATCTGTAGAGAAGAACAGAGCTGGAGAGGAGAACACATCTGTAGAGAAGAACAGAGCTGGAGAGGAGAATAGAGCTGTAGAGAAGAACAGAGCTGTAGAGGAGAATAGAGCTGTAGAGAAGAACAGAGCTGTAGAGGAGAATAGAGCTGTAGAGAAGAACAGAGCTGGAGAGGAGAATAGAACTGTAGAGAAGAACAGAGCTGGAGAGGAGAATAGAGCTGTAGAGAAGAACAGAGCTGGAGAGGAGAACAGAGCTGTAGAAAAGAACACATCTGTAGAGGAGAACACATCTGTAGAGGAGAACAGAGCTGTAGAGAAGAACACATCTGTAGAGGAGAACACATCTGTAGAGGAGAATAGAGCTGTAGAGAAGAACACATCTGTAGAGGAGAACACATCTGTAGAGAAGAAATCATCTGTAGAGGAGAATAGAGCTGTAGAGGAGAACAGAGCTGTAGAGAAGAACACATCTGTAGAGAAGAAATCATCTGTAGAGGAGAATAGAGCTGTAGAGGAGAACAGAGCTGGAGAGGAGAACACATCTGTAGAGGAGAACACATCTGTAGAGGAGAATAGAGCTGTAGAGGAGAACAGAGCTGGAGAGGAGAACACATCTGTAGAGGAGAACACATCTGTAGAGAAGAAATCATCTGTAGAGGAGAATAGAGCTGTAGAGGAGAACAGAGCTGTAGAGAAGAACACATCTGTAGAGAAGAAATCATCTGTAGAGGAGAATAGAGCTGTAGAGGAGAACAGAACTGTGAAGGAGAACAGAGCTGGAGAGGAGGACTGAGTTGTAGAGGAGAACAGAGCTATGAAGGAGAACAGAGCTGGAGAGGAGAACAGAGCAGTAAAGGAGAATAGAGCTGGAGAGGAGGACTGAGTTGTAGGGGAGGACAGAGCAGTAGAGATGAATAGAGCTGTTGAGCAGAACAGAGCAGTAGATGATAATAGAGTTGTAGTGTCTTCAGGAATGTCAGTTCCTTTGGGGTTGATGAGTATGCTGAGCTGCATCAGTGTACACACTCATGTGCTCGCTGCATGTTCAACTGCCCTTCATCTCCCTGTGCGTCCAGACGAGTCATAAGAGACATAGGCCTAATGTCACTATCCCCTTCAGAACACACACACTCATACACACTCACACACTCTCATACACACTCAGACACAGAAAGACACACACAGACAAGTCAGCTTTTTTTTAAACAACAATCTGTTTTTGCTGTTAAGTAAGGAGGGGGTGGGGGACAGAGAGAAAAGAGGGGTAGAGAGTGGTTAAAGAGAGAGAGAGAGAAAGACACACAAAAGGGAAGGAGAAGAAAAAGCAGGGAAAGGACAGAAAAGGAAAAAGATGGAAAAAAGGGAGTGAGAGGGATAGAAAAGAGGAGAAAGAGAGAGCTCAAGATGTCCTTGCTACCATCTCTGGGTGGTATAGAACCTGCCAGGAACATTCCTGCATTCATTCGTTTCACCTAAGCATGCTCACTAACCACTGAGAAACACACACACACAGACTCAATATGACGCACATACAGGTGACCTCCAAGGAGTGAGTGCTCGGCTTAAACGCCCGTGTGTGTTTGTCCGAACAGAAAACCAGGCTTGCTAGAATTCGTGCGGCGAAGAGCGGGGGTGCTAACGCTTATTTGCAGTACAAACGCAATGGGCTGCTGGCTGACGCCGAGGAGGAGGTAACCGTGGAAACCGCGGGGTCTCTGGTGCTGGGACATTGCCGTGCCATGGCGGGCTGGTGCTGGTGCATGCGGACCCTCTTCCCCCTGAACTGTTCACCTTTCCGCCAGGGGCCGAGGGTCTGGCAGGGCTGCCTCCATCCAAACGCTTTTGTGGTGTCTAACTGCTCTCTCTCTCTCTCTCTCTCTCTCTCTCTATCTCTCTCTATCTATCTATCTATCTATCTATCTATCTCTCTCTCTCTCTCTCTTTCTTACTTACTTTGTGTGCACAAGTCTAAACCTCTTACTCTCTCTTTCTGCCCTCTCCTCCATTATTACCCTTTCTCTCTTACATTCACCCTCACTTGCTCATCCCCTCTTTCCATCTCTGTTAGCTTTCTTTGGTCTTCTTCATCTTCTTCTTCACTAACTTCAAGATACATTCATCTACAGACCCAGAGAACCAGCAGCACCTTCCATAGCCAAGTATGATATTAGTTCATCATTCAGTTAGCTGCCTAGGATAGCTTCATTCAGTAGGATCATTCAGTTAGCTGCAAGCATGTGCCCTAAGGCACCCCTACCAGTGAATGCATTCAGCCACTTTTAGTTGTACCCGCTGTTGACAGAGATGTGCAAATGCCAGGCATAGAGGGGTATAAAGCCTTGAGCTGTGGAGCAGTGGAACTGGGTTCTCTAGAATGATGGTGCCCCATTCAGTACTTTTGGGATGAGTTTTTTTGGAGAGGTGGGGGTGGTGATCATCCAACATCCTGACCTCACCAACACTCTTCTCACTGAATTCAATCAGATCCTCACAACAATGCTTTATAGTCTAGTAGAAAGCCATAATCTGGACTGTAGAGATAGTTAATCCAACAAAAGCAGGATCAGCTTTTTGTTAGTGGCCTTGATTTCAGAAGAAAAAAATAAATGAGCAGGTGTCCCAATACTTTTGTCCATACTCCTCATTCTTGCATTTGAAATTGTCTTTTGTTTAGCTAGTGTAATCAGGGTGCATTGCAACCAGATGTAGCTCAGTAAAGATTAAGAGGTGTGTCCCAATACTTTTGTCAATATAGTGTAGGTAGTTACAGGTAATTCTTCATGGAATAATGAGTGGGTCACCTGGGGAGATCTGCTATGGTTCTCCTGGTCTGCAGATGGTTGATGATGCCATTTCTCTGCTAAAGGTCTGTCCTTGACTCTCTGTCTGTTTGTCAGTCTCTCTCTCTCATTTTCTCTTTCTCTCTCCAGTACAGAATTTATTCTCACCCTCGACCATATTCTCTCTCGCACCTTGACGTCTGCATCTCTTTCCTAGTGACCTACTGTCATGTAACACTAATCATGTGACCTCAGGGGCCACGCCCATCAGTTGGGCCACCACTCCTTTACTGCAACGTATCCTTCCATCTCTCAGTGACTCCCCTTTTTCCTTCTCCTTCTCCTCCTTCTTTTTCCTGCCTTCTCTACTGCTTCTACTACTACTACTACTTACCTGTGCTCCATGCATTTTATAACATGCATTTTTGAGTGATCTTTTCACGGCATCATCCGAACGCATCATGGATCCCATCCCATGGAGGAATGAGAATGTCTGAGCTGCATGTCATTGATTGGCCAGCATCTAAACTGGGGAGGGGTGGCGGGTCAGGGCCAGTGTGACTAGGAGGCCTCAAAGAGTGTTGACTGGGCGTCTGTGAGGATGGCCTGTAGGCATTAAAACTGACGTTCAGTAAATACTCCTGCTTTGGTCTTGGGGCTCTTGTCATATAGAGTCCTGCTTTGAGGTAATGAAGGGTTTGAAAAGAGTACGGTGGCCCTCAAGGTTCAAATCAAGCAGACACTTTCACATTTCCTTGAGTGTAAATGGACATCACATACCAGGGCTTTCTAGTTCCACTCCTGGAGGGTTGGACTGCAGCATAGCTTGCTGATTTCCCTGATCTGAGCACATCTGCTAAACCTGCTGTTTTACAGATGTGTCGACTCAGATGTGTCAGTAAACTGTGCTGGAACCCAGCCCTCCACTGGAATAGAATACCCCGTCATACACTCATGCTCCAGACTCTCATTGCTGTATCGCTGTAAGAAGAGAACGCTGCATTCAAGCAACGCAGATTCCACAATTATTACCTTTCTTTCTGACTGAACAGACATGCTTTCTGTGTGTGCTTTCCGTACGCACTTCTGCGTTACCCAAATACACCAAGTCTTTCTGGCTGTGGAGGCCAGCTGACTCATTACGCCTACAGAAATACATTCCGCACTACACTCCTGTACACACGCACTGCCCTTACCGTGCGTCTGCTGTCCGCTGTGTTTGAACCGGGAGCCATCCGTCACAGTTGTAACCTGGAGAGAATGAGACAGGCACAGTGGCACACAGTCTAATGTTGTCACAACGTTCAAATAGTTGCTGGAGCGTTGTGAGAGCCCTAGCCTTACTGTCCCCACGTTCTTGTCCTTTCTCTCTCTTGTTTTCCTCTGCCTTCGCGTGTGATGATTGGCTGATGAGGTTTTGCCTTGTTTTGTCTCTCCTATAAGGCATCAAAGGAAGCAGGGAAGGCGCTGGTTTGTAAGGTGAACCCCACCTTCGAGACCCAGCATCATCATCTACTACACTGCCTGGAAAAGACAACAGTAAGTGTGTGCATGTGTGTATGTGTGTGTTTGGGTTATGGTATTAAAAAAAGCTTAGAAATCCATTGGATGGCAGAAACAAGGCTTTCTGAAACTTTGAACCAGTTAAACCAGTGAAGTGAGAGTGCCAATGAACATCCTATACGTGAGTTCCTGTTCAAGTTTAAACACTTCAAGCTTCAAGATGGTTTGTGGTTGTCTTAAAAAAGAATTGTCTATAGTTGCATATCGTTCGGAGTATTTCCTTGCGTCGTTTTTCAGCCAAACGAAAAGTTCCAATTTTAAAATGTTGGAATTCTTGGAAGAATTCCTGGAAGTTGTGTTTACTGCCGGCGGTCCATAGACTTTTTATGGGGTTAACTTTCTATGAAAGCC
The DNA here is from genome assembly GCF_030463535.1 of Salminus brasiliensis. Taxonomy (NCBI): domain Eukaryota; kingdom Metazoa; phylum Chordata; class Actinopteri; order Characiformes; family Bryconidae; genus Salminus; species Salminus brasiliensis. The sequence continues at coordinate 48,074,247 of NC_132879.1, forward strand.
AAATAAATAAAAACAATTGGAGCACTTCTATTGGTCCATTTATCCTGGAGCAGAAATAGATCCTTGGCCACTCTCTCTGTTTCTCATCCTCCAACAATGTCTTCTTGAGTCTCTTCCATGCTTCTGCCATGATGTCCACACTGAGCTGCCTTCATCTTATTCATAGTTGAAGACCCATAGTTGGTGGTGCGTCACATGTGCTGTAAAGTGATATGCAGCTCTCCAAAGAGCTTGTGGTCTTGTTGTCCATAAAAGTTACATAGTACAGTGGCAGCATTCTGGGCCTGGAGTGACAGAGATGCTTTTCTCCCTATAGCAAATTGGTGTACCATCAATAAGAGGTGTTATTTATTATAAGCTAAAAATACTGCATAATGTTCCTTTAAAGGAATGAGCGAGCATCACAATAAACACTTTCTCTACCAGGAAACTTTTCAGAAGGAATGAATCATTTCAGCAAAGTGTTTTAAATGATTCAAATTTTTTAAAGAAGTTTCATGCCCACCACCAAATTAAGCAGAAGCAGCACAATCTCGCTTTTACAATCTCTCTCTCGCGCAATATGTCTCTCTCTCTGGCCTTCTTCCTTTCTCTCTACTTTTCCTTTGGCATAAGACTTGTTTATGCAGGATTGATGGATTGACCCAGTACAAAACTGGCAGCTGTTCCCATAATATTCTTCCTCTTTATTCCGCCTGGAGAATGCCGAGTCCTTAAGATAATACCTCTGCCTGCGATAAACATTATTCGCACTCATCATTTATAACTGCTGTCGAATCACATTTGTTCAATTCCCCATATATGACTTCATTTAGTCAGGCAATAGCGTTTCCTTAAATATCCTCAGGAACCTTTTAATACGGCGCATTTACAAAGAGCAGGGGCCCGTCTGTGTTTGTTTTAATCCGCGGCGCGCTTGGCTCCTGCAGCCATAAATGAACGCTCCGTCTCGGGAGACCTTGTTAGGAAGCTGCTGCCAAGAAAATGACAGTTAGTGTCTCCCTCTGCCAGCCAGACTCGCTGCAACGTGGGCCATGACCCGCGCTTCCCTATCTGGGGCACAGCTCGAGACGTTTGAATGGAAAATTCCTCTGTCCTGCCGAGGGTACGGCCGAGGCACTGGAGGCTCGTTTGGGACGCGGCCAAAGCCAAGACGCATCGGAGCTCAGGGACTTTCTGTGATCTCCATTTAGGCTGGGTCGGATTACTGACAAGCCTTGATGTTTCTTTTACAGACAGGGCTTGTTTGTCTCGGACTGATTTGAGCTGTGTTCAGTAGCTGGTGTTAGTAGTTCATGGTGGGGATTTTACTCCGTGCGGACTAGGAGGGAGGCACGAGAGGATGTGACAAGCATCAATTATGATGTCAACCCCTTAAACAGCCCATGTAGGCTGCAGACGGGCCTGCAGACGGGCCGAAAGTGTTATTGCAAACTTCTATTACAGAGAATAGCCCCACCAGTTTGTAGAGAAGTCCCTGTAGCTACAGAGTAATACACCTTAGTGTGTAATAAGCCTTGGAGTGTTAAGGGGTTAAATGGTCAGGTGAAAGTGTACTGCAATGCAGCATGTCAGTATTTTGACATGTGTTGTTATTTCAGATCTGCTGCATGTCTGTTGTCAAAGAGATGTTTTCTCTTCACATTTGCTGTAATCTGAAATCATTCCACTAGATAAAATGACTTCAAATATGATGAAATCTAATGAGAAATATAAACAGCAGCTGTCCTTTACCCCGTGTAAACATGAATGATGTACAGACCAATGGGATTGCTGCAAAAATCCCTTTTGCATTGACATGAGAACATTCTCCCTCAGACAGGGTTGTTTTATGCTGGAAAGTTATGATTTAACCCCTTAAAAAGCCTATGGCCCATCAATAGGCCGAAAGTGTTATCACAAACTTCTATTACCAAAGAATAGCCCCACCAGTTTGTACAGAAGCCCCTGTAGTTACTAAGTAATACACCTTAGTGTGTAATAAGCATTCCTGTGTTAAGGGGTTAATATCTGGACAAGATGTGAGATGATTTCTCTTTTTTGCATTTGTATTTGATCTTCTTGGCATCATTAACCCTGTCAAGTCTAGGGGTGTGCAGTATTGTGTCATTTTTATTAATTATTATCAAATGTTTGAGTGAAACTGTGGAACCAAACATGCTTTCCTTCCTTTTTTCTTTTTATCTCCAGTTTTTAACCATTGTCCCAACATGAGTAGCTTTATACTGTGTACCAATACAGTATAATGGACCAATAGAAATCCTCCAAAATGACTTGGACTAAATCAATTCTTTTTATATTGGATTCCATTGGAAATGGAAAGCCAGTTTTTTCTTCTCCTGTAAAGTTGCCGTTTTGGAGATATAACATTTTTGAGTGACAGGGACAATATACACTTTCAACTTTTTTTACATTTATTTTTATATAAAAAATCACAAAAACAAAGACACAAAAAGGATGTTTTTTTCCTCTTTGCAAAACAAGAATGTACATTAATGACAGTTAGCTGATGGAGTTAGATGTTTTGCCCAAGGTCTCTGTTGGTGTAGTGTAGAGTGCTTGTCCAGCTGGAGACTCCAACCCTTTCTCCTGCTGTTGGCCTGTTTCTCCCTCCTTCCCTCTCTTTATCTCTCTTTCTCTACCCCTCCTCTCTACCCCTATTCTCACCCACTTTCTCTCTCTCTCTTTTCCTCTCCCACTCTCCTCTCTCCTTTTTTCTCCCTCCTTTTCCTTGCCCTTATTTTTCTGTCCCCTCCTCTCTCTCATTACCTCTTTCACACCGCTCTTGCTTTCTTTTTTTTGCTTGCCTCTCTTTGTTTTTTCCCCTCTTTCTCTCTTAATTCCCCTTTCCCCCCCTAACTTCTGTCCTTGTCTCTCTCACTCTCTCTCTTTTATTCTCTTTCTCTACTTCACTTCCCTCATCCTTCTCCTTATCTCTTTTTCAATCTCTCTCTCTCTCTCTTTACACAATCTCCAACTCCTCTCTTTCTCTCTCTCTCTCTCTCTCTCTCTCTCTCTCTCTTTCAGAACCACGAATTTGTGGACGAGCAGACGTATGAGACGAGCTGTATGGAGGTGTCGATGGTGAAGCCGTCCACCTCGCGCTCCTCCTCCGCCTCCTCCTCTCCTCACGGCCTCACCTCCTGCTGCTCGCGTCGGAACAAACGCAAGAGCTTCAACGTTCCCAACTCCAACATGACAGCCGGGCGCCGTGGCAGCGTGCAGGAGCTCAGCACCATCCAGATCAGAGAGAGACCGCTCAGCAACAGGTACATACACACACTCACACACACACAGTCACTGACGTACACACGCAGGCCCAGAACAGCAGGCTGGAGCTCTTCAACAGATGTAGCCTTGCACACACACACACACACACACTTATACACATCATTTTTGCATTTAACTTTGGCATTTTGCCAACATTGCCAGCAGGTCAGTCATCAGCAGATGTGCCCTCTTCAACAACTACTCCAGCAGACATGGAAACACACACACACACAAACACACACACACACACACATACTGGAGAAGCTGATGTTGAGGCACTTGACTAAATGAAGATGAGTCACAAAGACAGGGTCTATTCAGCCTCCCACAGTCTTCCATTTCTCTGTGTTTATAATACCGGTGGTGAGAGTGAGCTAGAGCTTCTTCAGTCAGAGTGTGTGTGTGTGTGTGTGTGTGTGTGCATGCTTTTTAATCAGGGTGAGGAGATGTGTATTCTTTTAGTCTCTTGCTGGTTATTGATCAACCTCTGCCTGCTGAATTCCAGTCTGTGTAGAATCTGTGAGCTGAATGCCTGAGCAGTGTCATGCACTGGATGCACAGTCAGTGTTCGGGATGTATTTGAAGGTTCTCCACCTTCTTTTTTGATGGATAACCATCACAAAGTACTTGATACGTAAACAAGGCAATACAGAGCAATACAGAGCTCAGCACCACTCTGACCATTTCACCATCTGCAAAAGGCTGATAAACGTCTTTGGTTTATCACCTAAAAAAAAGATGGCCAGTGAGTGAAAGTAGAAGGTAGGTGTTTCTAATTAAGAGCGCAAGGAAGTAGAGGGCGAGTGTTTTAATAAAGTAGCCAGTATGTTGAATTAGAAGATAGATGTGGCCAGCAAGTGAATGAAAAGGTTGGGTGTTTCTAATAAAGTGGATAGTACGTGGAAGTATAGTGTACGTGTTTCCAGTAAAGTGGCCAGCAAGTGAATGAAAAGGTTGGGTGTTTCTAATAAAGTGGATAGTACGTGGAAGTATAGTGTACGTGTTTCCAGTAAAGTGGCCAGCAAGTGGATGAAAAGGTTGGGTGTTTCTAATAAAGTGGATAGTACGTGAAAGTATAGTGTAGGTGTTTCTAGTAAAGTGGCCAGTAAGTGGATGAAAAGGTCGGGTGCTTCTAATAAAGTGGCTAGCAAGTGGATGAAAAGGTTGGGTGTTTCTAATAAAGTGTTCAGTGAGTGAAAGTATAAGGTAGGTGTTTCTAATAAAGTGGCCAGTAAGTGAAAGAAAAAGGCAGGTATTTTTAATAAAGTAGCCAAGTAAGTCAAAAATATAGGGTAGGTCTTTCTCATGAAGTGGCCAGTAAAGGGACATGAAAGGTGCATGTTTCTAATAAAGTTTGAAGTGGTTATCAAGTGGAAGGTGAAGGTGGGTGTTTCTAACAAACTGTCCAGTGAGTGGAAATAGTAATTTAGTGACCAGTAAGTTGGAGTATAGAGTAGGTATTTGCAATAGTTCCAGCTAGTGGCCAGAAGTGGCCAGCTAGTAAAAGTGGGTAGATATTTTTATTACAGTAGCCAGGTCAGTTCACATAGAAGGTAGGTGTCTCTAATAAAGTGTCCAATGAAGGTGGCCAGGAAGTAGAATATAGATGTTCCTATTAAAGAGGATGACAAGTGTGGGTCCACAACTGATCTGGGTAAACAACGTCTAGCCATAAACATCTAGTCCTGTGAAGGAGGGTGTGTGGTATTAGGAAGTGGAGCAGTGACTCATGCTAATGGAATGCCCCAAATGCTCCAGCTGTGGGCACCCACACCAATGTGTGGTCTAATGGACAGCTGGAAGAATCTCACACACACTCTCTCTCTCTCTCTCTCTCTCTCTCTCTCTCTTTCTCTCTCTCTCTCTCTCTCTCTCTGTCTCACTCACTGCAGTCGCTCCAGTCTGAATGCCAAGTTCGAGGAGACGATGCCACTGAACTCGGAGCAGCCTCCCTACATCACGGCAGCCATCATCAGCATGCCCACCCCGCCCGTGACCACACCCGAGGGCGGCGACTCGGCCAGCTCGCACGACTACTTGCAGAGCAACATCGTCCGAGTGTCGGCGCTATAGACCTCGTTCCCCTCCTTTTTATTTTTAATTGGCGGGCAGACGCTGGCCAGTGAGGGGGTTGGAGAGAGCCCTCCCCCCGCCTCAGCGGCAGAGGGAGAGGCCGCGGCTTTGACCCTTTATTTCACCTCCTGCCCACAGCCCTGCTTCCTCTGCATTGGGGTACTGGCCCCGCCTCTGGAAAGGCCGTAAAGGCCGCAGCCGAGAGCCCACCAGGCTTACACTCACAGAGGGGAACAAACAAGAAAAAAAAAGACTACGATTACCACACTTGTTACAAATTGTTATGATTTTTTTTCGAGTACTGTGTGTCTTTACATTTGTTGTCTTATGCTTGGTGGTGGGGAGAGCGAGGCGGGCAGAAGGTCAGCGCATACCTGGGCGTTTTCTTTGGGTTGTAGATGAGGGTGTTTTTTCGGGGGTGGTCCTAGTTTTATCCTAGGCTATTTACCATGCTTTTAGAGAGATTTCCTCCGACTGAGCTACTTTTGATACTACAAGTAAAACTGCGGTCTTTACGTTTCAGAAGAATGTGGGTACTCTACGTGTATGAGTGAGTGTGTATGAGTGAGTGTGTGTGCGCGTGCCTGTGTGGTGCTAACCTTCTGCATGTTCTGCATTCGCGAGTCTGTGTCTTCTTTCAAGATTTGGCATGAGCAATAAGGGTTTTCTTGGGCAGTGCGTGTGTGCGTGTTCGTACTTTATTTGTTAACACCATGCCTAGTTAAACTTTGTTAATCTGTAGCCGTTTCCTCTTTATTCCACCCACACCGCTCTTATGACACAAAGTACACTCGTTAAACACGTATTAAAAGTACATGTGTGAACCTGCAGTGACTGGAAAGCTTTCTCGCTCTAGCTCTCAGTTTAGTTCTCTCTGGAGACCTGGCCTAATCGAGTTTAATGGATCATTGATAATATATTTCAAACAGCAGGACCAGGCAGTGTGGCCTTCCATACGAAATGAAATATGGTGGACAGTGAAACCACTGCGTCTTTGAGAATTTGCCACTTTCCTTTGCAGAAAATATGTCCGTCATTCCATTTTTGCTGTCCGATGTTTTTGAATATACTGTGAATGATTGTTTTTGCTTTTCCAACTGTCAAAATGTTAAAATGCTGAGACTGTGCATGATCTTCTGCTGAATGTTGGGTTACGGAGCAGCCAGGCCTCTGTAGGCTGATGTTTTTAGTTGTTTGGGCTTGTCTTTTTAATGTCTTAGTGCATCACTATGCCACCTTCAGAGCAGCAAACCTCACTCCAAAGCAGCTGTGATTAAAGGAGCAATATGAAGAATGTAGAAGACAGTCAGCTGACCTTACTGCTAAGGAAGCTGAACATTACATCTGTATTTGTCAGCGCCTACATCGGCGGCTATGCTGATTTCTTTATTGTCATGTGGGCGGGGATTCCCTGTGGTTGTATGATGTATGTGAGTAGAGCATTCTGGGTATTGTAGTGAGAGAACATTGATGAACATACGAGTGTCAACAAGTGCTATAGACCTCGTTCCCCTCCTTTTTATTTTTTAATTGGCAGGCAGAAGCTAGCCAGTGAGGGGGTTGGCCCCGCATCTGCGGCCACACATTTGACCCTTTATTTCACCTCCTGCCCATAGCACTGCTTTCTCTGCGCTGGGGAAAGGCTGTGAAGGCCGCAGTCGAGAGCCCACCGGGCTTACACTCAAAGAGGGGAACAAACATGAGAAAAAATGACTACGATTACCACACTTGTTAAAAATTGCAGGATTTATTTATCATCTTGTAGACAGGGCTTCTGGGTTTTGTAGTGAGAGAACATTTATGTATGTTGATCAGGGTGAATTCTGTCAAACTGCTGAAGCTGAGAGATGCAATGCTCCGCTACAGAGAGCACTGAATGCTAGTTTAGGCTGGAAAGCCCCTTTAAGGAAAGCTCAGGCACTGGGACAGAATGAAGGATGTGTTGTGACCCTTTATATATATCCTCCTGCCCATAGCCCGGCTTCCTCTTCGCTGGGGAAAGGCCGTAAAAAGGCAGCAGCCAAGAGCCCTCCAGGCTTACACTCACAATGGGGGAACAAATATGAAAAAATACTATAATTACCACACTTGTGACAAATTGCAGGATTTATTTATCATCTTGTGAGTGGGACTTCAGGGTGAGTACAGCATTCTGGGTTTTGTAGTAAGAGAACATTGATGAACATGCATAAGGGTGAAGGTTTTAGGCCGGTAAGCCCCTTTAAGGAAAGCTCAGGCACTGGGACAGAATGAAGGATGTGTTGTGACCTAATTGGCCCAATAATAGGATCAGCATATCGCAGGCTTATCACTATGCGGCGGATTATTTTATCAGCGCTATCGTCCCCACTCCTACTCACTGCCGAATATCAAAGCAAATGTATTCACAAAGCCCCCTCTGAGTCAGAGAGATGAATTAGTCATATCTCTCTCTCCCTCCGTCTCTCTCTCTCTTTCTCCCGCTCGCTCTTTCTCTCTGTCTTGAATTAGCAAGAAATTAGCATATAATATCAAAGAATAATTACTTTTCATTTCTTGTAGTTTTTTCCACTGATGTCAGATTTATCGTGAATATGGCCTGATCAGTACACACACACACACACACACACACACACTCCCACCGCTGCCCACCTACTGCTCAACTCCCCACTCCCATCACTGCTTGATCATGTGACTTATGCAACAAGGTTCTTTTTGTAAAGATACGCTTTGTATTAAAGGGGATATTGGGTAGGGGGGGAGGTGGGATAGAATCACACATATTTTTCAAAAATCAGACGGTGTTGATTATATATTATAAATGTTATTTCGGTTGTACAAAAGAGAAAAACAAACAAAAAAACAACTCTACGAGAGACTGTTGCTAGTGCACCTGTGTTGTAAATTTGTTCTTTGGTGTAGTAAATATTTATCTGAGTTTTATCGTCACCCTCACGGACAGCCGGCCCTGTGTCCCGCTCTTGAGTTCCATTGCTCCAGGAACGACGGACTGTACTTTCGTTTTTCCGTGTTTTTTTGTTTTGTTTTGTTTTGGGGTTTTTTCAAATCTTTTTCTATACTTTCCTTTTTCCGTTCCAAAGTGGAGGACAAATACGGTTGCATGTGATAGCGCAGAGGCCTTTAGCAGATGGGCCACGGAAACGACTGCCATGTCCATCTCAGACTTCTGGAAGGCCTTCTGATTGCTGGAAAAAACCCACTTTCTGTTTGTGAGATGGCGCGAATTTGAGAAACGGCCAGGAGGACGGTACTGAGTTCATCTGAATTTGTTACAGCTTGTGTTATAGACATTACAGTATATGACTCATTGAAAAAGGTATTGAAAAAAATAAGGATTCAATTGTTTAGTCCGGTGCAGTGTCTATGAATAAATAGAAATAAATCATTGTCCTAGTAAAAAAAATACAGAGGATCATGGCTGTTGTGTCGTTCTTTGGTGCTGTCCAGAATGTAGCTTAAATCACAGTTCTACACAAGTCGTAGTGGATTCCAAAAAGACTATCTTGAACTTCCCCACTGAGTTTTGCAGATTTTTATGGTGAATGAAAAAAAATGACCATTGCACACCAAACGACTAGGGATCATAAGCTACACAACTTCATCCCACTGCTGATCTGAACCGAACACAGCCCAACACACATGCCTTACATTTCCTAGGAGGTGCAGAATCACGTCACCGAACACACGCCACAAAGAAATTAGAAAATGCCTTTAGGTGGGAAAGTGGGTGGGAAGATAGCATTAGCATGGTCTGTGAGGTGAGTAGCACAGCACATTTTGGAGGATACCTTACATTTGAGGCAGATGTTGGCTTTCCATTATTTAAGATGGAGCGTAAAATTACAAGAAAACCTTACAATAAGAGCACTTTCCATGCTCAGTTTGTATTAGCTATTGACAGAACTGGTTCAGAATAAGTATACAATAAGTATACTCTACTATATTGCGCTTAATGAAGTAAAAAAATGTTTAATTGAAATGTGATCAAGAGGCCAAAAATCTAAAACTGTGCCCCTCACATTCTACTTGATTCTCTCGCCAACTGTCGACTCTGACTTATGGAAAATCCATAGACTAGAGCCAACCAGCACAGGCTCAGCCAGGCTGACAATCAGGGCTAAAATCTGGGTAAAATTGTTTAGATATGTGAGACATGACCACTGCCTTTTTTTTAAGTACATCATCACCTACTCCGCCGTCGTCATGTTTATTGCAGTCAGAAACATTTGACGCCAAACTGCCCTCTAGTGGATTTATTGCTGAACATCTACGTCAACATGAAGAAGGCATCGAAGTATGTGGGCAGTGACGGTTGCAACAATTTCAAATGGACGTCCCAATTTTCTTGCATAAATGGGGTATAACTGAGCCTTTAGACACACACTGTTGATTTTATGCAGACTCGATCTCATCTGTGTGATCTTTGCTCTTTGTTTCACAGAGAACCAGATTTTTTTATTCCAGGAAACCTGTCCCACCTGGATGATGTCAAACATGTCTGCTGGGAAAGCTGGAAAATATGGCCCACCCTTTGCATAATGAAGGCCCCTTTTACCCATGCCCGCTCCGTGTCTCCTTTGCACACTGGAACAGAGGGATGAGGTTGAGTTGTACTGGGATTTGAGCAGTTGAGTGTTGTGGGATCTAACCAGGCGCACAGCAGGGGTCTGGATTAGCATATTTCCCATCAGACAGCACGTAATTGAAAAGTTCTGAGGTGCGTCTGAAGAGATGGTACATGAAGCAGAAAGTGGACGAGAGACAGAGAGAGAGAGGGAGAGAGAGAGAGAGAGAGAGAGAGGAGGATGTACAGTGAGGAAATTGATGCAGCATTTCGACAGCTAGAGGCCACAGCTGTCTATTTGTGGCCTGGCTATTTTTACCAAGAGTTGAAAGGTTAATGGTTTTATTTCCTGCACTGCTTCATTTTACTGTATGTTGATACACTCCAGGAAGAGGAGATGGGAGGGGGTTAGCGCTCAGTGTGTGTGAGGTCACACACAGCCTGTCCATGTGAAGCACAAACACACACCCCGATGAGATTTGTGGCTCTCCGTTCGCAGTCTCACACAAGGACAACCCTGGCACTGTGACGCAAAAACGTACACACAACGTCACAATGAAGACCCAGTGTCAAGGTGCCCTTGTGTGAGGACGCCAACCATAAGGTTCCTGAAACCAGAACATTTTTAAAAGAGCAAATCTCTCTCTCTCTCTCTCTCTCTCTCTCTCTCTCTCTCTCTCTCATTCACACGCACACATAGAAACTCAGCCATGAATAGGAGGACAGTTCGAGGAGGAGGGCAGGATGAGAGCAACAAAAGTGGGAACACTGTGTCTTTTGTGAGCTTGTCTGTGCGCTGTGCTACACGCCTCTATCTTTCATAAATCACATCCTTCATGTTGCCGGGCAGTGAATGGGAAAGACAAAACAAAAGTATGAGAGAGAGAGAGAGAGAGAGAGAGAGAGAGAGAGAGAGAGAGAGAGAGAGAGAGAAGAACAGAAATGTTGCATACATTTAAGTCTTCTAACTCAGTTCCATAGCAAAATTCCCATTTAAAGAAAACAATGACTGGAAGTTAGATTTACTGCATAACATGTATTTACCTCATGTTGTACATAAATTGACTTAAGAAAGACCAACATTTTGGGAGTAGCTACATGCCTGAAGACCCTCCTCACTAATCCAACATCCTATAAATTCCATCTCTACCTTCTTCACATGTCTATGACAGGGCTTTGCAACCCTCCATCACCCGTCTCCTCCCTTTTAACCCTTAATCTATCATACTGGGCTCCACTTATCAGAGAAGGGACTGGCTTCCTACCATGAAGTAGAAGTCACCCGAACTCCAGCCTAAAGAACTCCCCACTTGCACTCTGAATGTCCATATTTGACAAAAAAAAAATGCACACAAATAGCACAAATATGTCATAACAGAACAAATTCTAGATAAAAGCAGTTATACTGCACTGGAGCAGGATATTCTCACTTATTTAACCAAGGAATTGGAAAACAAGAACTTTTTCAGTGCTTCTCCCTAGTGAAAAACGTAGACTCAAGCAATCAAGTGAACTTTATTATGCTCACTTTATTAGTGCACTGTAATGTTCTTGTAGCCACTCTAATGATCAATGCATTTAAAGAGTGCTAAAATGGAACAATAATTTTTGTACTTTTAAAATGTGAATTTTACAAAAATAAAACAAAAGTATGACTTTATGAAATGTGTTCCTAACTGTGCTAAAGATTAAAGTACACTTAAGCAGACTTAAACATAATACTACAAACATATTGAAATCCTTATTTTACATAAGCTTGGTGAAAAAAATGCATTTAATAAGTATTAAAATTGAATTATCATTAACCACCAATAAAACAAACAATTTAACATTATCAGTCGGTAGTTGCAACTCTATATATGTTGTGAATGAACACATTGAAGAAGCTAGTCTTGGAGGATGACTACACATTGATGGTGAGTAAAGGGGAAAGACACTACCAGTATGCAAATAGGTGAGATCAGGAGCCAATGGGAAAGGTGTGAGCTGGTTCAGTAATATATAGAGGGTATATTACTTATTTAAGTAAAACTCACAAATTTCCTATTGGCTCCTGGCACCACCAATTTGCATACTGGGCATGTCTTTCTCCCTTTACTTGCCATCAATGTGTACCCATCCCAAACATGCTACATTCCCCTATGTGTTCATTTATGATGCATATAGTGCTGTAGCTGTAAGTTAAAGGTTGAAAGAGATGCTTGCTACATTTTTTGCAAATAAGAATAGTGTACATACACTTATTTTGTATAAATATACGTTGAGCTTCCGTTAGGTCAAGTGGGATGTTTGTCAGCTTTCTATAAAAACAGATTTGCAGAGCATGGATTGGTCAGTCAGTTTTCTCTCTCTCATGTTAAGTTGTTCTATTCATAACATGATTTCAGCAGTATGTGTCATTAGGGCAGGTGAGGCCTCATCTGTGGGTCTCCTGTTGTTGCTTCAGCCAAAGATGTCTCCCAGGTTTGCCTGGAGAGAGGCCACAGATTCCACCGCTGTTTCCATTAAGTAGCATTTAAGCGTGACACCTCTGGAATCCTGCATATATAAACAGCACACTCTGCAGATATTCATCCCCCAGCCGCTGCTACGCTAGAGCGTGAATCCAAGCTTTGCAGCATGTTCGGAGCATTTCAGATGTTGGACGTTGCTTGGCAAGAAACACAGGGAGCTGCTTGTCAAGCTATTCACAAGATGTTTCAGAAGCAAGCTGACCCAGCGGTGTAACAGCGGAAAGCCGTCCTTCCAATTTATGGCCTGTCAGAGTGATGAGATGCACTTTTAGCACAAGTGGACCTCGTTATTAAGCAATGCTCAGATTGTCATCTGGAATATTCCAGTGGCTGAAAGGTTGCAATGAGTGCAAATACTAAATCACACTGGGAACTTTACAGTCCTTAACCTTAATGCAGGGGCGTCCAGGCTTATTCTCGAAGGGCTAAAGAGACATAATTACACGCGCTCATGATTCCACTTGTTTAATCAGTTTGTCTTCAAACAATTGATCAGGTGTGGAATGAACACCTGCTTTTATTCTGCATGTCCCCGCCACAAAGCGTTGTAGTTTGTATTTTTTGGTTACCCAATTTTGCATCGTGCAAAGAACCCTTTAAAGTATCTTTATTTTTAAAATAAATATTTTAACTTGGCTTAATATACACTGTAAAAATGTCTGTAACATCTAAAAAGGTTTAATACAGTTTATATAACACTGAAATACCCCCACTTTTACATCTCTTTCCTGGAAAAAAATACATTATTCCAATGATAAATAAATAGTCTATAACAGAAATATTACAAAAATTGTATAGAACAGCCAACATAACTCCTTTCCCAATGGCTCCTGGCATCATCTATTTGCATATTAGGCGTGTCCTCACCTCCTTCACTCACCATCTATGTGTAGTCATCCCAGGCTACCTTCTCTTGGGTATACAGTTGTATTTCATGCAATGGTTGACTGACTGTCCTTAGTAGTAAAGGCAGTAAAAAGCAAATGACCTTTTCTGTGTTTGCTGTTGAAAGCTGCAGTGGTCGGTCTTGCATTACCACAGATTTGTGCAGTCAGATTCATTTGACAAACATTTAATATGAGTCAATTAATGACTGAATTAATAAGTCAAAATTAGCCTGCAATTTAAAGTTGATGAGACTTCGGTTTTTTACAGTTTACCTTTTGTATTTGTTGCACTAATGTTCTGTAAGCTTAACAGTTCTTGAATATATAATTTACGGTTACAATCTGGCAACCACAGCTACCAGTATTTGACTGTAAATTTTACATATGTTTTTTACAGTGTACCAAACCAATGACCTAGAAAAACTCTAAATGCACCTGCATGTAACAAACCTTGCAGGTTTTAAACATTTATGTAGGCCAAAAGAACAAAAGTGTAATCCAAAGGGTATTCATTTTTAGTCTTTTTAATGTAAACCTTTTCCTCTTCAGCCAAAAATGCAAGGAAAAACCAGAATGTGGCTTTAATGTCTTAAAGAAACAATCTAGGAACAACAAATTTAGTTAATAGTTATTAATATGGTCTACTGCCAAAAGGATGAGCCTGTTATCTATACGTAAACTATGGAGCTTCACGTTTATTCTTTTCCATAGAAACACTCAATAAGAAAATAGGCCAAATGCAGCTACAACAGCTACAACCTGTGAACACCACAATTCTCTCAAACCAGCAGGAAAAATTCAACATTTCTGGAACATCAAAGTCCAAAGTCAAAGTCCAGTCTTTAACTAATGAAATGTTGTGGAAGGACCAAGAAAGCACAGGTCATACAAAAAAGCCCACTAACATCCAATCCAGTTTTGTTGTGAGGAATAGGCCAAAATTCCTCCAACCCGTTGAGCAGGACTAATCACCTGCAACTAGAAACACTGGGTTGAAGTTATTGCTACTTAAGCAGGTCAGAACAATTGATGAAAGCAAAGGTTTTCATACTTCTCTGACAGAGATACTTAATGTTGGGTCATCTGCTAATCATCTGCTCAACGAATGAATGTAGAACTTGGGATGAAGATCTGATCACATTTCAGCACACATTTAGGCATAAATACAGACAGAATTGTAAAGGGTTCACAAACTCTCTAGTGGCACAGTATGTTTTGGCCAACCTTTTCATGGCAGTTGTTCGAAACACACTTTTATTGCGCAAAGAAAAGCATGTCAAACATTGATCACTGTAATACACACACATGCTCCATACAATCATATGTACAGCTTTTTTTTTTCGTTTTTTAAGTGTGTTATAAGGCTTACAGTGTGTTCAACCTTCAAAAATAGCATTTACCTGCAGCGGAATACTTTTTCTTCTCTAAGAACTCTATATTTTACATCACAGTGCTAGTGAATTAAGAATTAAGACATGTAGACAGTCCAAAAATAAAGCTTAGTGCAGCTGGAACTTACCTATAGACAATTCAAATCTCTTTTAAGACTCAAGTTTAAGTGTGTGTGTGTGTGCAGCCCTAGAAAAACCTCCCAGAGCATTCTCCAGAATATTCCAGAGACATTTAGTGTTGTCCATGGCTAGATGTGAAGAATGGCTGTCTGTGGGGCATTCGGCCCTTGTTAGTGGTACAGAAAAACCACACTCATCTTCACTTTTCAGTTTTTCACCATCTACCAAACGACTATGGGTCCAGTCGCTCCTCAGGTACATTCCATTTCAGTCTTTATGTTCTACAGTACATTGAGTACTAATGTCCCAAACCCTCGGTATGCCACAAAACAAAATGTGCTGTATACCTCCAGGTCTCATTGCACCAGCAGCCAGCAAGCTCAAAGTGTTGCAAAATAAGAGGTTTCATAACTTTTCCACAGTGTTACAGTACCTTGAAGAAAGGAACAGCTGTCAGATCACAGTGGGTGTCCTGGCAACCAACTAGCTGTGTAGAGTCGCTATGAAAACTGTAGCATTGATGATTGTTTGCCAGACAACAAGAGATCAGATCGTTTAGATCAGCTGCTAGGAAAGCTGTTCCATCTCGAACTGGGCATGTCCATTAAGGGGGGTGCTGGCCCAAGCTTCAGATGGGCGTGGGTGCGTGTGTACATGGCCCGGCTTCTGGGGCTCCTCTGGAGGGCAGTGTGAGTGGGTGTGTGTGAGCGGGTCAGGTGGAGCAAGGTCAGGAGGCTTGCGGTCGTAATAAAGCGCCCAGAGCAGTGTGAGGGTCAGGGTCATGGCAAGGATCTGGGCCACTCCTATAGACACACCCAGAAAGCGGAGCACCTGCAACTGCTTCGTGCCCCGGATGAAACTGTAGATTTTAGGACCACAGCCCTGTAAAGAACACACAAAAACACTGGAATAAATGGACAGTGTCATGAGAACCTGACAACCATGCGGTCCTATTTTGTTTGAACATGAAAATACCAGCTTTTAACATTATGTGAACATTAATGGACCAATAGCTATTCAATGGACCAATAGCTATTCAACAAAATATCATTAGAAATTAACATAGAAATAGAAATGACAATTTTTAGGCTACAAGCTAGCCCTAGAATTTTTTCAGCTAGCTGACTGAACGTCATGCCTAGGAAATGCTAAGGGCACAGTAACATATTCAGCAAGAATTTTATTCAGCCAGAAAAGTTATTATACATATAAATATAAAGTATAAATATACTATAAAATATATTATAAAAAAATATAAAATAATTATTACTAAGTTCTTTTCACAGTGCTTAAACAAAGCTATGCTATGCTATGCAGTTCATGTGAGCTGCAGCAGAGTTCCTCATATTTGTTCCATTAACCGACCATAAAAGGAAAATCATCATGTTTTATTCTGAGGCAAAATAACAGGGTTGTAAATTCACCTCATTTTCCATGTAACACTGAGGAAGTATCTTTGGGAACTTTGTGTTAGAACATCCGGTGAGACAGTGGATCCATTGCTATAGATTACAACCATGGCCATAATAAACATTGATTGACAGGGAGTGGTATGATATCCTGAGTAAGTGGCTCGATTAAGAAGCTACGAGTGAAGCAGATGCGTCAGGAGTGCAGGAAGCTCTTAGGTTAGCTCTTGTTAGCTAATGTCTTACCTGACAGCCTCACAAGCACCCGACACATCTGCTTCACCAGAGCTTCACCATAGTGAACTTGGAACCCTGGTTGTTATATTCACCAGCTAGTTGTCTATGCTCTAAACAGCTCCAAATAACATTAAGTAGCCTGTTGGAATAATGGATTAGCATAGCTAATATACTATTTTTTTTATTAAAACTAAAATTTTTCTACATACTCAAAACTCAATTTCAATCTCAGTATCATAACAGAATAAGTGGAATTGTGCCATCATTAGCTGTTGGCTATGTTGGCATTGTAGTGCCTTGAAGCCAACATCTGCCAAACTTCTTGGCAGTAAAGAGTAAAGACTTTTGCATTTTTTCCCAGATCCTTTATTTCTTTCTCCCACTCAGGTACTGCTTTGGAGAATGTTTCGTGCAGCAGAAATGAAACTACTCAGGCCAGTTGTTGTGTTGCATGTTTTGCTGCTCTCGACAGGAACAGCACACATTTCTAACATTTCTGAAGATCGTCAGCCCAGCAGCTGCCACACTAATATGCAAGCCATGTAACACTCATCCGCTCTGTGAGGCCGTGTGTATCCGCATATATGTGTGTGTGCGCACACGTGGGTGTGTGTTGTGATACTTCCTATGCAGATGGAGAAATGCGGAAAGGCAGGTACATTATTTCCTGGCAGTGAGAGATTTGTGCTTTAGTTCGAGATGCCTGATACCACTCCTCCCCCACCAGCAGCTCAGAGAGAGGGAAACAGATAACAGTAGAGAACAGGCAGAGTGAAAATGTAGAGAGACAGCGTGAATGAGAGAGATGGTGAGTGAAAAGAGAGAGAGAGCAAGCAAAAAAGTCTGTCGTCAGCAGGCTTAACAAACCAGGTCTTGGCTATGCTGTCCTTGGACTGGTACAAAAGGTAGGCAGTGGCAGCTGACACATGAACATGTTTATACAGGTCAGAATATGGATTTCCCGGCTGCCCACCACACCACTTTACACCAGCAAGACTCCTAACGTTAAAATGTGTGCCTTTGTAGCCTGAATCAAAAGTAAGGCGCTTTGGATAAAGTCCAGTTCATTCCAGAAACGAGGTGTCGGGATTGATGAAGCAGAATGCTTATGTGATACTTGTTCTTCCTTAAATAAACTGCATGTAGACTTAACGAGACCAAAGCTTTTTTTTTTATTAGCCGCTAACCTCGCTCCAACTTGTAGCTAGCTAGCTATTTTGTTTACAATCAGTTAGCTAATAAGGTGGCTAATAAGGTGGCTAATAACTTGTTGTGAAATTTAAATAAATGCTTACATCAATGGCTCGATTTTGGAGACCATACCTCGTGTTGAGTGGTAAACAAACCAAACAAACCAAAAAATCAAAACAAAAACGAATATTGCATAAAGCTCTTGTATTTCTCTGTGCTCAGAACTGTAAGGATTGTGCATCTCCTGAAAAATGCAATATAAGAACAGACTGTACAGACATATTGCAAATAGAACAGGAGCAGATAAGCATGAGCCTATTTGCACCATGCCTAATGCCAGGTATGGGCTAGAGGGGTATAAAGCCCCCCAGTATCATCCAACATCCTGACCTCACTAATGCTCATGTTGCTGAATGCAATGAAAGGCTCACAGCAATGCTCCAAAATCCAGTAGAAAGCCTTCTTCCCTGGACAGTAGAGACTCCAACAAAAGCAGCATAGGCACATTGAATGAGCAGGTGTCCCATTAATTTTGTCCATATTGTGTATTATTCTACCTGTATTTGTATCTGTTTAGAAAAATGATATGTCTATTCTGTCTACTAATGTATTCATATTTGGTTACATGCATA
Source organism: Salminus brasiliensis (assembly GCF_030463535.1). Classification (NCBI taxonomy): domain Eukaryota; kingdom Metazoa; phylum Chordata; class Actinopteri; order Characiformes; family Bryconidae; genus Salminus; species Salminus brasiliensis. The sequence continues at coordinate 48,092,534 of NC_132879.1, forward strand.
TTGGACACATGTATTAGTATATCACATCTCACATCTCCACAAAGTTTGCAAACAGTATGCTGAGCTGATGTATAAAAATCTATGTATATTAATTTATGTATATTTTACTACATACCATTATTAACAAATGCATGCATATTACATGTTTTTGGTTTTGGAATTAATTTTAAAAAGCCTTTAGATCCAAATTAGAAAAAAAAAAACAAGTATGCAGTAAAGTAAGCCTGTAAGTGGGACTGTGTAAGTGTTCTGTATGTACGAGGGGTCTTCACTCAGTATCTGCAAAACTAATAGATGCACAGCTGTGTGAGATTACAGTGGGAAGGAATGTGTGTACGTGTGGGTGTCTGCAAATGTGTGTTTGCTCAAGTTAGAGAGCACCCTCACGTCTGTCAGTGGGCGATGCTTCAACACACACAGGTGCTTTTCTGTCTTGTGAAATGGCCTCAAGAAACAGAGTTTAAGTGGTACCCACCGATCATCTCGTGCCTACAGCACCGTCTAATTACACACACATACTTATACTAAGAGTCTCTCCACCGCCTGTCCTCATTTGACCCTCTTCCCTGTCGTTTCTAAGTGTTCTTTATCTCTCCTTACAGAGCCACACTGAATTACAATTACCTCCAACAGTAGACTCACAAATAAACCACCATCTGAAGCGCTTCCCCAAGCAGAGCTCTCATAGCCTGGAGCTCTTCGGTGTTCTCTAATTACTGCAGGCCATGGGTCAGCACGCTTGAGGCGATGATTCCTCTAAAAGTGTGCTGGCCACCACCCAAGCTCACCTCTTGGTAAAGGTCGCTCAGGTCACGGTGGTGGGCGTGGCGAGCGCAGCCTGGATACTGATCAGAGCAGCAGGAGTCCGGGGGCCACTCCATCTCGGTCATCTCCAGCCAATCCGTGAAGTAGATCACCCCACAGCATTTGAACTGAAAAGAGGAGTGTGGATATCAGTCAACAGAATGTCCAGACGTTGCCAGATAAAGACATTTCACCCTTATAATGACTACAGTAAAAACAAGCAGCTATTTCTAGATGGAATACAACTTGCTGGTGTCACAGCAGCTATTTTGCAAGAATATCAGAACCAAACTTTTCTGTTCTTCTAACTGTATTCATCAGCTGTGGTCAGAGGTTTTATGTACAATCATAATGGACATAAACTATATGTTCAAATGTTTGTGGACACCCCTTCTAATGAATGAATTCAGCTACTTTAAGGTGCACCTATTGCTGACACAGCTGTGCAAATGCACACACACACACACACACACACACAGATGTCTAGTTCCTGTAGAGAAGTAGTAGGATAAAATGGCACTTCTGGAGTCGATAAACATGAACCTATTGGTACCATGCCTAATGCCAGGCGTGGGCTAGAGGGGTACACCTCCCAATGAGTTGTAACATACAATTGTTTGAACTGATTATATCAAAGTCTGCAGTTGGTTAGAAATGGCTGTGAGGCACATTCCTGCCTAGTGTAACTCTATTATCATCCTTCTCAGATGTGCACTGGGCTCCTTGGACTTTTCCATTCTCCTGAGTTTGTCAATTGAATTAATGCTGTCTAACAAACCCTGTTTATAAGGGCACAAAGAAGCTACCGACTGTAGTCAATCATGATAACTAACGGGAAGTTAAGAGGTCTTGGCCTTGGCAGGTTAAAAGACATTTGGGAACTTTTAGCACCACTGAATTACTATTCTAAGTGGGTGTATTTATAGCTTGACCCTGTATTTTGACTCTGTGTTGATTTCAGGAATAAACTCAAAATGAAATCTTCTCGTTGAGTTACATTAAAGATGTATGTTGTCACATATTATCCCCCAGAAAAAGAATGGTTCAAAGAAATCCCTGGAAGTTCAATATTACTATGACATTCAAGTACATGATGAGTGTAAGTGTGTACACTATCTACCACAATTGTAGGTTGCTCTCTCACCTCAGTCTGAAAAGAGTTCCAGGCGTGGGTTAGCCACTGGTAGCGCTGTAGGCCATAGTTTGGCATGCGTGACTTCAAACTGATCATATCAGACCTCTGTACTGCAGGCTGCAAACACAGAATACAGGCCATTACACAACTGTAGACAACTACAAACAAATGGCAGCCTTGCTCTAGCATTAGCAACATGACAACTGCAAAGAGCAAAACAACAAACAAACAAAAGATGACTGCTGCTACTTTTGAACATGCAATTTGCTTAGATTCATGTTTTATAGAAAGGTACCCCGTCAGAAAGTCTATTGGAGATTACTCAACAAGTCAACATGGTTTGAGGACTGCATGTGATGCTTTTGGCCTGCAGTTTGCACAGTGCTAATTGGCCGATCAGCTGCATTTGTAAGGAGACAATTGTGCACAAGACAATAATGAACCTACAGTGGGTTCAGTGGGTGTTTTACAGCTTAAAACCCTCCTAATGACCACTTTATCGACCAGTGGCGCTATTTTTAACAGTCTCTCTTATTCTAGTGAACTGCTGGGGCAGACAGCAGGCATCATGGTAGCAGTGGCCTCAGGCGGAGAACTCATTCAAGATACCCTGCTTAATGTCCTCTTCAGAAGTACAGCAATCCACTTTGCTATTTCGCTTTTGTCACCTCCCGAGATAAGTACCTGTCTCATGGAGTACCCAAAATGCCCCTGGGGCCAGGTGTGTCACCCCTTCATGCTGGTGAATGGAGTAGATGCTGATAGCGGAAGCGGGGGTAAATGCACCTAGCTGGAGTTACTGATAGCCACATAGCGATGTGGAGTTGAGGAGAGAGGGATGGAAGGGACAATGGGGATAATGTTGCGGGGCCAGGTGCAGAGGCGTAGGCGGATAGCAAAAAGACAAACACTCACACAAATACGCACAGGTCACTTTCGGTCACACCTGCGCAACGGCACATATCAAAGGCTTTCAGGGGATTTTCAGGTGCTGATAAGACCCTGTCTTAAAGAAGTGTGTGGGTTTTTTGTACATTTCCAGGACAAAAGTTCATTGACTTTGTAGGAAAACCAGAGAAAAACAGAATCAGCCTACACAGTTGGCAGCAGTGAAGTATTCTAATAGCCTGAGTAAAGTGTTTTGTTCTCTAAAGATATGTTTTTTTCAACTTAAAAATGTAAAACCAAATCATTTTTGTTTTCTGAGGTATGATTAGAGGAATGTTTAGGTGTAGCTCTATGTATAAGACATTTGCAATATATTAGTATGCAAGCTAATGGGATATATTCTTACATTTGGGTGTTTACTTGTAAAGGACATGATGTCACACACTACTTTTACAGCATACAGCAAAATATACAGATGTTCAACTATTTGCAATAAACCAACCAATTCAAGACCAATTTAAAAAGCTCAACACAACTAATACAACAAATGGTTTCTGATGATTGCAGCCTCAGAATTATTCAACCCCCACAAGATGCATAGCCAGACACCAGTTTCTGGCCGTGTTTTGAGGTATCTTAGCCCATTCCTCATAGGCAGTGGCCTCCAGTTTACTAATATTCTTGGGTTTGCTGCTACAACCGCCTTCTTCAAATCCCACCAAATATTGTCTATAGTGTTAAAGTCAGGTGACTGTGACGACCACTCCAGAATCTTTTAGGACTTCTTCTTGAAACAAGCCTTGGTGGACTTTGAGGTGTCACTGTCCTGTTGGGAGGTCCAAAGTCTCTAATGCATCAGCTTCCTCACAGAAGGCATGATGTTTACTCCTACTAGGATTTCTTGATCCAGAATCAATCAGAGGAAGCAAAGCAGCCCCAGAGCATCACTGAGCTATTGCCAAGCTCTACTGTAGGAAGGGTATTATTTTTAGCGTATGCCTCATTCTTCTTTTTCTAGATGTACTACTAAATGCAAAAGTAAATGCTTTTCTACAAAATGATAAACTAGACAAGAGAATCTGACCCTACATTATACCCATATCAGTGTAAATCACCTGTGCAATAAGTAATTACTCATTTAAATACAATTTGGTTGCTTGACAGAAACAACTGTACCCAACATTCCCTAAATTTTATCATTTCATATCAGCCTCAGAATCAGGACTAGGTCACTAGGTCACACCAAAAGATTCATAATTATTTCTTTTTCAACTATTTACTTGTGGACTTGCTTCTCTATCCTGAATCACTGTTTTATTGTATGACATAATTTTGTTTTAGTTTCAGCTCATAGACAAATAAACAGAAAGGGTAGAATTCCTTCCATAACAGCAACCTGTTCAGATCCTGAGGCAGCAAAACATCCCCACATCGCTCCACTACAACCACCATATGTGAAGGCTGGTATGTTGTTCCCACAGTGAAATGAAGAATGAGCTCAATACCAGGTTTAAAGAGACCTGTGTTGTCCAAAAAAAATTACACTTTCGACCGGTTCTGTTTGTAGAGCATAGAGCATAGAAAGGCCTGAAGCTTGTCCTGTAGTGTTTTCTGCCTTGGTCTCCCCTGAATGCCAGCCCAGTGCCTTTCTTACTAGTAATGAACATTGACATTAGCTGAGGCTAAAGAGACCTGTGGAACTGCAGAGATCTGTCCTCCAGAATGAGTGACCGCTGCACCCTTAGGGACATTTTGACAGGCCAGACACTTCTGGGAGGGTTACCTAGTGTTCCTTTTCAGTTGCTAGGTGATAGCAGTTATTGTAGCTATTTGATTTCCTAGAACTTTAGTCCTGGAAATGTTTTCATAAATTAATGATCAATGTAAAATATTGTTTTTTTTTTTGCATTCTACACTGATTTCTTTAGGTGAATCCGTATCATCATGATTAATCGTTATCATTATCAATTAAAAATGGTCAATTTGTTGATTTTTGAGATTTGAATGTTGGACAACTTTTACTCTTTAAATACATACATTTTTTTTATGAATTTAATGGTTTGATGAGACACTCTTGGAGTAATATTACATGTTGTTTAAAGACGTGAAAGAATTTGTGTGTGTGTAAGTATATGTATGTGTTTTATTTAACCCTAGGGGTCAGTCTTATCTCTTCTCTTCTCACTCCAACAGTAGCAGATGTTACCTGCAACCCCCAATTCACCTTTCCTCCTACTGATCGGCTATACAGATTTAGATCAAGCTTAGCCCGTTTTGTTAACAACCCTTCAAGAAGACATCAGAATCACACACACGCACACACATCTTAAAAACATGCCCCCCCCCCCATGCCACTAAAGGAAAGTGCTTGAGCCAGGCCTTTGAACTCCTAACGGTTAAGATTAGCCAGAGAAACCCGATCCAAACTCCAGCAGCGCCGAGAGACCCTTCATACAGAAGCAGCTATGTTGCTCAGTTGTGTGTGTGAGACAGAGAAAGGTGATAGGAACTCAACGATGTTCATGTTATTCATAGTGCTACTCACCTCTTCGTACGTCCACACTCCACTGGCCAACTCCACACAGAAGATTACCAGCAGACTGCCAAAGTACTGTGAAGAAACACACACACACAGAGTTAATAAGCTTGTAATCACTTCATTATGAAGGAAATTGCAGGGTTACAGTCACAATACATTTAACTGCACATAAACTGACATATTAGGCAAAAGGAAAAGGGGTTGCACCCATTGCTGGCAGTGAGGTGGTGACAGTAGAGACACTTACTTCAACAAAAACAGAATTCTCTGTTAGTACCCCTTAATTTTGATAGAAACAATGAATGAGCAGGTAAAAGGTAGCTAAAGGTAGCTTTTTAAAAATGTGTCTTACTCAGCATTTCAAGTATCTAGTAAACGTTAAGAAGTTCTTAAATGATGAGAGTTTTTTTGACTCCCAAACGTTTTAAATCTCAGATGTTTCAGAATCATATACAGGTCTGTTCATCATTCTGGACACATCAAACCATGAGGAACCCATGAGGAACCACGTTTGTAATAGAAATGCGTAAACTTAGGTATCTTTACATTTTTAGCCAATACAAACTAGCTGAGGTTATTCTTGAGTAAATATCAAAGAACTTTTGTAAGTTGCTCTGGATAAGAGCGTCTGCTAAATGCTGTACATATAAATGCAAATGGCCAAGCTGACAAAGAAAGACACAACTAATGAAAGAGCTGAGTGTGTGTGTGTAAATGTGTAGACAGAGATACTGAGAGAGAGAAAGAGAAATAGACACAGCAAGAGAGAAATGGATAGTGTCCAAGTTCATCCCAGTGATTGCTATCATGAGTGATGGGTCAGTATAGTGGCAACAGACTCTGAAGTTCAGAATGGAGAGAAAAGTAGTTCTCACTTCCACAAACACACAGACACACACACACACACACACACACACACACACACACACACACACACACAAGCAGTCAGATTCAAATTAACACTTTCAATCACACTCATATAGTCTTTCCTGCTAAAGTCTGGTCCTAATTCACACACATACACACACTGTCACAGGGCCACAGCACGAGGCCTGATTAAGATGAATGCTGATGTCAGGCTCTGTGTTTGGTAGTGAGTTAGTGCTGCAGGTCTGGCTGACAGGTTGTTTATTTGGAAACTAATATTTGTGTTAAGCAGATGGCCAATCCTGTGCTTCAGTCCATTTGCCTTTCGCCAGACACGTATACACACACACACACACGCACATGCAGACACACACTACCAGAAACTAAACATGTATACATTCACACATCCAACGAATGCAGGCCATGAAAACCTGCTATGCTTAGATTCTCCACCCCCACCTCCTCTAAACATCTCTCTCATCTAAATCCGGCGGGAGTGAACTTTTAACCTGCAGAGCATCTCTCTCTCTCTGTCTGTCTGTCTGTCTGCCTCTCTCTCTCTTTCTCTCTATCACACACACACACACATCTGTAGCCAAGGCTATTAACCCAATGGGCTTTAGGGGCTGCAGGGGTCTCTGCAAACGTGATTGCGAATGGAACAGCAGTAACAACTGGAAAATAGATTTTGCTTGACTGAGATTTGCTCGCTTGTCCACAGTTTCATGGAGAGTTTTAATAAATAAGCTAAATTATTATAATGGATAATACATCCATAGTGAAAAAACAGAGACTCAAGTATGTTAAACTTTATTAAGCTCCAGTGCACTAAAGTGTACTTGTAGCCACACTAATTATCAGTGCACCTAAAGAGTGCTAAAATTGATAAAAAACTATTTTTATACTTTAATTCTACAGAATTAGATCTATCTGTTTGTGTTAAGTGTGCTTAACTGTGCTACAATGAAACTATGATAAGTTTACTTAGGTGCACTTTAAACATGCTATTACATATGTATTTAAATAAATTAAAGTACACTGAATGTATTAGAAATGAGCTAAAATCTACACCAACATCTGCACCACTGACTGAAAACAACCTAGGCAGACGTGAAGAGTTAGACGTATATTGCTATCTTTGCAGTGAGTTGTGCGCACCCAACTGCTTTGCGCCATTGAAATAGCAATCCGCCAAAGTCAGACTGCACCTGGCTCTTAAAGGGAATGATAGGTGACACGCTGACTGCTTTATTGCATCTTACGCCCAAAACACACCCATGATTCATTAAGAGACTTAGTACATGCCTTTTGAGAATTTCCAGCCGTGCAAGGTGTACTTTTCCTGTCATTGCAATAGCAAAGACACACTGACACGCCCTACATCAAGCTACACGGGGCACAGTTGACAGCTCACCAAAGATCACTAAAACATTCAAAGCTGACAAATTCTCTAAAACAGGATGCAGAGTGATCACTGCAGCATTCAGCAAACAGTAATCCATGCTCAACATCAGAGAAAACGACAGCTCAGACTTCCACAGACTCCCGCACACTTCTCTGCTGTAGCTCCAAGCAAGTAAAATGGGCAAACATAAGAATCTCAGTCACTTTGACAAGAACCATTGTTACCGACAGATGACTGGGTCAGAACATCCCCAAAACAACAGGCAGGTTTTGTGGGGTTTTTTTTGGTATGCAGTGGTCAGTAAACAGCAACAGGTTCATGGGCACCCAAGATTCACTGATGCGATCTGTGGAGGCCCAACCTCACAACTTACAGGACTTAAAGGATCTGCTGCTAACATCTTGGATCCAGATACCACAGGATGCCTTTAGAGGTCTTGTGCAGAATATGCAAATTCACTCTTTGCAGAAGTTATTACTGGTGTTTTGGTTGTGCTGGGAGGAGTTCTGGTTGTCAAATGCATCTTGGAGAGACGGATGTGTTTACACTTGTGGTGTCAATCAATTAAACTGTTTAATCACGTTATGCACGACAATATTTTGTGATTAATTATGATTAATCATTAAAATGCTAGTTAGTATGTCCTTGGCAGCCTAATAAACTGGCTAAAGGATCTCAGTGTAGTCTGGGAACTTTAGTCTCGAACACGACGAAGCTCAGACACAGAAGCTTTAATAGAGAAAATGTTTCGACAACGTTTGTGTGTGTGTGTGTGTGTGTGTAAGAGACAGAGAGAGAGAGAGAGAGAGAGAGAGAGAGAGAGAGAGAGAAAGATGAGAAAGGGTTAGAGAAGTTACCAATCCATATTTCAGCATAAATAAAGTGTAATCTACCCTCTGAGCTCAACAGTAGCAACGCTGTGTTTACATCGCTGAATGAAAGCAATAATATGTCACTAGGCTCTGTAAAGAGAGTGACCTACGGGAGGAAGTTGGAGCCAAGTTGGGGAAGCTGATGACAGCACTAGTACACTGCTATAAGATGTGGCTCAAATGCGCCTCCTGAAGTGGTTTGTGTGATTGAATTAAGATGGCCTTACCCAGATAGAATCCTGATCCTCAACACGCATTAATCGCATTAAGTACTCTTTTTGCAGAGCCTAGTGACGTAATAGCAGTTTTATTAACTAAGGTAGAGTGACCATATTCTGGTTTTCAAAAAGAGGACACTAGCTCACGTAGATGCAGGTACACACAGATTAATAGTGGCGGTGAGAAGGCGGGACTTAAACAGAACTCTGAACTAAACTAAGTTGAGTTAACTCAGAAATCACAGTGTAATTCGCTGCATTATCATTTTAAGTTGGCTTGCCTTTACATTTTGACAGTGTGCATTGTTATGATATGGTTGTTTTATTCTACAGTATTCAGGTTGTTTTATTCTAATTCATATTCATGTGAGAAATCAGAATTTCTCTGCATTCCCATACCCCCGTCTGAGAAGAAGGCACCTTTTTATCACTCTTCATCTCATTAACTCCCATTTTTGGAGGGCAGTTTTAGCACAGAAACATCTACCGTGGTCACAATTTACATTTACAGCAGAATGAGAGACAATGACAAAGAGTGTAAACTGATAAGCAGAGCTTGGAGCTAGACTTTGCATGACAAACACATCAGCAGCAGTTGACCTTGTGGTAGCGTGATGCTGCAGTAGCACAGCTGTAGGCCTGCTCTGCTCTCAGTGCTACTCCTCCCACCTTTTTGTATACTGAAAAGCACTGTGTGTATGTGTGCATGTGTGTGTGTGTGTGTGTGCACAAATCCATGAGGGTGTGCTCGTATGTGCACATTTTCATGAAGTGTGTTAGTATAGTGTCTATATGCACACCCTGCATGTGTGTGTGTGTATATGTGTGTGTTCACTCAGAGTGTCAGAGTTAGTGTTTATAGTGTATATAGCCTACTATATAGATATTTATTAGATAAGCCTATTATTAATATACATTTCTACACACAGATACACTATATGGACAAACAATCATTTATTGTTTCTTTTGAAATTAAGGACAATAAATAAGAGTTTCTCCTGCGTTTCTTGGAGTAATTGTCTCTACTGTTCAGGGAAGACTTTCTAATAGAATCAGGAGCATTGCTGTGTGGACCTGAATCATCCCAAAAGTATTGGATAGAGCACCATCATTACAGAGAACACAGTTCCACTGCTCCACAGCTCAATACTGAGAGGCTTCATAATTTTTGGACATACAGTGTGTGTGTGTGATGTGTACGTGTCCATGTATAGCTCCACACTATCCCACACTACACCCAGCACACCATACTACACCTATAAGAGTCATTGGGCAAGCAAGACTCTTAACAATACTACCTGTGTGCCATCATTCAAATGTACATCACTCTGAATGAGAGCATTTAACCAAGTGCTGAAACTGTAATGCTGAATTCTGTCACATCTGCCATTCCTAGAACTACATTACATCCAATAAGCAATGTAAAGTTGTAGTAGCATACTGGAATTCCCCATTACATGCCAAAAGCTGAAAAAAAAAAGCTGCAGACACTGAGATGAGATGCAGGTGTTCGGCTGATTTTAAAATGACTCCAAGCTCCCTATAAAGTACACACAAAATTATGCCTAATTATAACCCCAAGGCAATGCACTATATGCTATATATACTTTATTTTGTTTAGTTATTATTTGTGGTTCAGTCATACACAAGTGCACAAGGTACACAGTGTCCCATTTCTGTATAATATATTGTGTAGTGTGTAGAGGTGTAGAGGTTCCCTGCTGGTCATGCTGATCAACCAGATTGGTCTTGCTGGTCATGCTAGTCAACAAGCTTGGTCATGCTAGTGAACTAGTCAAGATAAAGTGTAGTCATACTGGTTGTCTAGCTTGGTCAAAGCATGTTAAGGTTAGCCATGAGACGCATCTGTAACTTTTTCAGAAGAACTATGGCACGATGGCAGCAGTACGTTAGCAGAAGGTTTGGTAGAGGATATATATGTAATTTAGGTTTAGGGTTTAGAGTCCAGAGAGGCTAATGCCAGCCCTTTTGACTTTCTGTGTGTGGGACTGTATGTAAGCAGTCTCTCAGACTGCCTGTCAGTGTATGTGCACCTCCCGCATGTGTGTGTGTGTCCTGATCAGAGCCTCCTTTTTGTCTGTGTGTGCTGCCGGCTGGCGAACAGAGCTGCAGGGGAACTGAAGCAGCCCTGTTCTCCGGGTCGTCCCGTTCTGAGGCTGGATTGCCTTACCTATTGTCTCAGTGTGAGATAATACTGTAGCCTCACAGTAATTCAAGCCCAGATATGCAGGGAGGAGTGAGGGAGACTCTGGACAGATGAATGGAGAGACCCAGAAAGGAAAGGAAGGGGGGATGGATGAAGGCGTCCCAGAAAATAAGAGCCTGGTCTGGGTCAGCAGACAGAAACCCCACCCTCCACACTAGAACACCTGGGAGACGAGGCCTACGCGCCCTTTCTTCTTCACAGTCCAGCAAATGTGGACAGAGCTGCGGCTGACCAAAGCAAAGTATTGCACTGGCACTAATTTGGATCTGGAGCAGTGGTGGACAAGGCCTTTAACCTTTTCTCTAATGCATTTATTATGATAAAGGTTCAGTAAAAGGTAAAAAAGGACATTAGGTCACCCTAGTCAAGGCAAACATATACCCTGTGTTGATCAACTGGCCTTGAAGTTAATTTGGCCAAGCTTAAGTTAATTTGGTAGACCAGCTTAGTCAAGCTAGTCGTGCTGGTCGTCGATCTTGGTCAGGCTGGTTTTGATGGTAGATGACTTTGGTCAAGCATGCCATGCTAGTAGACTAATTTTGTTATGTTGCTAATGCTGGTTGACACGTTAAGGCTAATGGTCAAGCTGGTAAGGCTAGTAGACTAAGCTGGTCAAGCCTGCCAAGCTAGACTAACTTCATCAAGTTGCTAATGCTGGTTGATGAGATGGGACAAGGCTGTCATGCTGGTAGATTAGCTTGGTGAAGCTAGTCATACTAGTAGACGTAGACGTTGGTTGAGATGGTAATATTAGAGGACTACATTGGCTAAGCTTGTTATGCTGATCAACACGCTTGCTAAGGTTTTTCATGCTGGTAAACCATCTAAAACACAAAACACACCCTATGCTGGTCAATCAGCTAAGCAGGGCTACCAGCTTAACCAGATGTGACTATTCTATTTTAGCAATTAGTCCACTACAGACCACTGCAAGCATTTAAAAAGCAATATTAGATAACATGCTAACTTACAGGTTGAAAGTGATTATCAATCATGACAAAAATAGTGCTTTTCCTGCCAAACGAGGACAAGGTTGTGCAGGTCGCTGGTCTACTGAATAGCTCTCTGAATCACTAGCTTGATTGACTTCAGTCTCTCCTGAGACTTCAGTCTTTCTCTCTCCCCCAGCATCCCATAACTCTCCTGCAGTACTATAACTCTGCACACCAACAAGCCTCAAAATGCTAATCACATCTGCCAAGACACACACACACAAACACACATCTCTCACTATAGATTTGTGGGTGAGCCCCTAGTTTTCACTGCCTGTCTGTCCATCACATTGATTGATGTGGAGTCCCGCAGCTGTAGTGCCCACCCCCTCTGTGTGTTTATTGCTGTTGGGTGGCCGTAACTCTTTCACTTCTTCACCAGGCGAATGGTTTACAGCCCTTCTAATCAGCAGGAGTGACCTGCTACGAGCTAACAAAGAGGTCTCTACTAGCGCATCACACACTCTCCATCCCCTATTGCCATATATCAACAGAGTAACAGAGTAGCTATGGCGACCAAGGCAACCTGTACCGCTCCCTAGTGTCAGAAGTGAGAATGCAAATACACATATACCGATACAGCCATATCATTAATATCATTAATAATATTAATGGGTGAAGTGAAAAACACTGATCATCTTCATCTACAATGACGTCTTTCAATGTATGAGATATATTAGGCAGCAAGTGAACAGTCAGCAGTTCTAACAAGGGTCAAATTATGATGGTTAGATGACTGGGTCAGAACATCTCCAAAAGATCTTGTTAGTTTTTTTCTGATATGCAGTGGATAGAATCTACCAAAAGTAGTTTAAGAACAGATAACTACCTATGAACTGGTAACAAGGTCATGAGCACCTAAGGCTTATTGATGTGCCCCTTGGAGACCCCACATCACAACTTACAGGACTTACATGGTCTGATCTGTTGTAGTGGCATAAGGGGGATCTACTTAATATTAGGCAGGTGGTGTTAATGTTATGGGTGATTGGTGTATGCTCAAACGCATACTCAAAGTGCCTGATCCAGCCAGTCACCATATCAGTAGGCTGAAAGTATCAGCCATTATTGAGTTTCTGAGGATTTATCTGCGTCAGCAAAACCCTTGTATCTCCATTTTTGCTGTCTTTCACTTTTTGACAGAATGTAAATCTGGTTGTTCTTTACATGGTGTCAATACTTGATGAATGGCCTAATAGAAATCGACGTGGAATAAATATGTTTACATTGACTTCTAATGTATCTCCATTTTGGATCATTTACTGGTTTATTTTATATATTGTAACATTTCCAAAGTGACGAAAATCATTCAGAAGTTCTGAGGTTCTCATTTAACCCTGACAACCCTAACTAACCCGAACTAAATTAGAACGGCCAATATTAATGACAATTGGTAAGTTTGACCGTTGAAGATATCAGTCACAAAATTAAATATGGCCTGTATCAATACACAGGAAACACACATCCCTGAGGGCTTGTTTGTATGGGGTTTTATGTTTGTGTGCATTTGTGTGTGTGTGTGTGTGTGTGTGTGTGTGTGTGTGCTTTATCCCCACAATGACAGGAAAAAATGAAAATTTGAACATCGAAGGTACAATTTCACCCAAAATACAGCTTTGAAAGACAAAGATAGCCTACAGATTTCCTCTTGGTTACTGAGGTTGAGGTTAGGGCAGGGTTGAGGTACACACAGCAGTATTTAGCTACAATAATAGAGTTTAGTAAAAAAAAAACACCATAACCACAAGTAAGATTACACATGAGTATGCATAGGTGTGTGTGTGTGTGTGCGCCTTAAAAAATTAACCCCTTGAACTGCAAAAGCTCACACATGGGTCTCATAACCACTCAAAAGACAACTCTAAGTATCACAATTAACAACAAAATGGTTCCTTACAGGTTCTTTAGCAAATGGAATGATTATACAAATACACTATATGTCCAAATTTTTGTGGACACCCCTTCTAATGAATGTATTCAACTACTGTAAGTTGCACCCATTTCTGACCCAGATGTGCAATTGCACACACACACAAAAGCACACTGGTTTTGGGATGAGCTGGGGGTTGGGGATGAGGTGAGGTAGTGATCATCCAATATCCTGACCTCCCTAACACTCTTGTCACAGTGTGCAATCAAATCCTCACAGCAATGCTCCTCCAAAATCTAGTAGGACAGTACAGACTGTTTCTTCAACTATTAAACTGCTTTTTAATAGACTTGTTTTTAGAACAGCAGGTGTCCCAATACTTTTGTCCATAGAGTGTGTATATATGTACCATGTATCATCGCTGTCACACATAACCGTTGAACAAGCATGACTTGTTCATATAGAGACGTCGTCTTCACTTCTGCTACTTTTTATGACATGCACACAAACAGAAAACGCAGGCCCGCGGGGGGACGTACCCATGACAGGAGGAGCAGATTGCATTTCAGCGTGCCGCAGTAGCCCACCATGGCCACGATGATTAGAAAACAGCACACTGCGATGACAACAGGGTGGACAACGGGGGAGTACGTGAGGATCGCTGCCTCTTCCAGCCTGAGAGAGAGAGAGAGAGAGAGAGAGAGAGAGAGAGAGAGAGAGAGAGAGAGAGAGAGAGAGAGAGAGAGAGAGAGAGAGAGAGAGAAAGGAGCGAGGAACAGGGGAGTCATTCCTTGGCAGTCTTATTGTTTATTTATCAATCCATCCTGCTTGCCCCCCCACTCACCTCCCCCTCACCCCTTTTCCATCCTCTTCTCTCCCTGGACGGCATTTTTATTAATCCACCAGTTACAAGTAAATAGTGATTGCACTCAGTAGGAATGCAAGCCTCTCGACATTCTCTCTCTCTCCCTCCCTTTCTACCCATCCCTCGCTCTCTCTCTCTCTTTCCCTCTGTCTGTCTACCTCTCTCGCCCTCTTTCTCACAGCTCAATGATACATTACCATACTCACCAGAGGAAGGTGTGGGAAATTCATGTTTGTATATTGCAGCTTATCATGGGTCAGTGTGTTGACTATTTGCTGAAAGATACCACCCCCAACCACCAGTGACCCCCCGCCCTCACCCTCCACTTCCCCCCCACCACACATACACACACACACTTTACCCTACCACTAAACCTCCTCATTTTTCTCTTCTGCCTTTTTTTCTGGCTCTGTGGGATGCCTTCTCTCTCCAGAGAGATGTTCCTAATGGCCCTCGAAAACATGCCCCCACACACACACATACACAAACCGGATACACACGCTGGTATGAAACAGAAATCCTGTACTCAGCTGTTGTATCATTATGTGGCATTCATTCAGTGCAGATGAGGTTTTTATTGCTGCAGAATGGAACTGAGTCAGCGAGTCAGGAAGACGCAGCTTTGGAAAGCTCATTTCGCTATATGCAATCACGCCGCAGCGCATCCCGCTCTCAGTTTATTCGCAGACACAGGCCCAGCGAAGCTCAGGCTGATCCTCCACTGATTAAATAGTATCTCACAGCACTAAATTACACCTTCTTCTGAAGTAGCACCAGATATGCACTTCTCAATTAGAGCGATTACTTGTTCTAACCCCACCTGAGCTGTTCCTTCAGGGGGGCTGTAATGCCAAGGGCTTTCTGCTCTCCCTCCTCAGCACATTCATATGCATGCCAAGCTATTCTCAGGTTCCCATCTACCAGGGAATGTGAGAAATACTTAAGTAATTGTACTTGCAGCTCTTCTAAAGGACTGGATAGTATTCAATTGTGTTATTTACTTTAGAGTAATTGTACTTTTCCACTACCTTATTTTCCATTACATAAAGGAGGGCGCCATCTTTGTTTACTTTGTGTTAGATCTGGTGGGACAGAGGATGAGTGTTGTAATACTTAGTAATGCTTAGTTAGAGGGAAGACGGCCTGTGTCAGTGGTTGACGGCGCTAAATTTAAAATAACATCCATGCAAACGTCCATGCATCTGCTCTTACTATTTTGCAGAGGCGAAACTAACACCAGATCATCTTTGCCCAGAGAAATGGCTCGGTTGTGAAGCTCTGGTTAAGTGGACAGGTTGAGTGCTTGTGAGGTTCTTAGCTAGGTTAGCTCTTAGGCTAATGTCTCACCAATGTTAAACCATTTCTCTGGGTAGAATGATCTGGTGTTGGTTGTCCCTTCACAAAATGGTAGGAGCAGACGTAAGAACATTTGGGTGGATGTTTTAACATTAAATAGCCTGTTGGAAGGTTGAACATAATAAGTGCACATAATAAGTGTAAGTTATTAACAAAGACCTTCCACCACATTCATTAGTTTCTAAATTTGTGTTTGGACACAGATGGAACTTGACATCCGCCTTTAACCCATTTATGCAGAAGGATACACACATACACACTTGTGAGTACACAAACATAGTAAGCACACATGCCCAGAGTGGTGGGCAGCATCCAACGTGGCATCCAGAATCAAAGAGGGTCAAGGGCCTTGCTCAGGGACCCAACAGCAGCAGCTTGGCTAACCCAAGTATTGAACTCACAACCCTGTCACCACAAACCAAAAGTGGTCTATCCACTGAACAGCCACTGCCCTTTTAACCACACTGCCCCTTCATCAAGTCAAGCAAGGTATTTATTTCAGTAAAGTCAATCTCAAGCCTCTGGATCGCCTTCTGACAGGGCTGACAACCTTTAATGGCCAGTAGTTACTACTGAGAATTACAGACATTACTGTTGGGACATCATACATGAATCAGTTTAGTGTGTATGTTATCTCCACAGGAATAGATATATAAATATTACAATAACACAGTTTATAATACATTTAAATCTGGTTTCAAACAGTATTCAGCTGTAAGCTCCCGTTACAGACTTGAGCGACAGTCCCAGTCTAGCGGTGACACCCTGTCTGTATGTTACTGGTCAAACAGGACAGAGGAAAATTGCTCACAATAAATGCATCACAAATGATAAGAAGAAGAAATTATTATTTTCTAGATATTCTGCTATGTGTTTACATCCCTTAACCCTGAACCCTTGTTGGAACCGACCACTAATGGAAAAGCACCCTTTAAGCATCTTAATAGCTCTGCTTTAAGTTGCACCCATTGCTGACACAGATGTGCAAATGCACACACACACACAGCTTTTCTTGTAGAGAAGAAATGCCAACAGAACAGGACTACATGGACAACATGCACCTATTGGCACCCTGCCTGATGCCAGATGTGGGCTAGAGGGGTATAAAGATCCCAGCACTAAGCTGTGGAGCAGTGGAACTGCGTGCTCTGGAATGATAGATGGTGCTCTATCCAATACTTTTGGGTTGGGTGGGGGTGATGATCATCCAACATCCGGATCTCACTAATGCTCTTGTTGCTGTATGCAGTCAAATCCTCACAGCAACACTCCAAAATCTAGTAAAAAACCTTCTTCCCTGAACAGTATACCTCAGGCTGACCCTCCACTGATTAAATAGTATCTGACAGCACTAAATTACACCTCCTACTAAAGTAGCACCAGATATGCACTTCTCAATTAGAGCAATTACTTGTTCTAACCCCACCTGAGCTGTTTCTTCAGGGGGGCTGTAACGCCAAGGGCTTTCTGCTCTCCCTCCTCAGCCATCATCCTCATTACCATTACTCCAACTAAAGGAGGTTAAACTCTTTTTCAAAATGCTTGATTTTAGAAGAAACCATGATTGAGCCGGTGTTCCATGATTGAACTTTTGTCCATATGGACATGAAAAATATTAAATATCGATATCAGCCCACAATTGCCATGTCAGAGCAGCCCTACTGTCTATAAAAATGGATGCTGCATAGCTATGAACAGCAGTAACATCATGTTTCACTGAACTACTGATTTAAGAGTGATTGCCAGTCCTTCAACGCAGGTGGGCTCAGAAATGGTGTTTACCCTGTGACATGTGATTGAGGGGTCGACAAGGTCTGTCCTCAAGTGGACAGGTCAACTCATACCTGCCCCCGCTCAGAGGCTCTTACCTGGTGTCGGCGGTTAAGGTGAGCACATTGTTCAGGTAATCCCTAAGCCAAGCGGCCACTCCCAGCACACACAGAGCCATGAGCTGAGGGGAAACAGAGAGAAAGAGGCTTTAGAACATGACCACACACACATACCCCCACAATGCACCATCCGCAGAGACCCCCTCACATCCCCCTCCCCACCACCACCAACTCTGTTTGTACATGCAGTTGCCTGGGGAGCCTATTTGCGTCTCGTGAAAACGTCTGACACGCTGAGATATGAGTAGTAGTTCGGGCACCCGTTGGCATTCTTGGTCCTGAAAACGACACCCAGCACCCATCATCACATCTAATTCCCTAAAAATAGTGCGCAGCAGAATGTGAGACCTGCTGGTTGGGCTTCAAGCTGCCTACATACAGATAAGGGGTGTGTGTGTTGGGAAGAAGGATGGGGTGGGGGTATAAATGGGCCCTCATTCTGTGTACGCAGTGTGGAGTTGAGCAAAGCTGAATCCACTGTAACGTGAGCGCGGAGTCGGCCACCTGCTGCTGGATTTGGACGTTTTCCCACCTGTATTCCGGCAAACGCCCGCCTACCTAAACTGGGATTGGCTAATGGTCTCTGGTCTGAAATAGGATTGGCTAGTAGCTCATGGGCACAAGCTTGCTGCACATATACTACAGATCGATCAGAGCACGAGGCACAAACCACCAGCCAATCCAAGCGCAGCGTCACTGGCAAAAACAAGTAATAATAACAATAATTATTTTAAAAAATTACTAATAAATAATTAATTCATTATTATTTATTAATGTATAAAAGTACACATTTACAGCAAGTACGCTTAAATGTATTCAAATAAAACTAAATTAAATGTAATTAAATATCACTACTCATTTTGTGTTCGCTTCGAGGACTACTAGCCAACCAGCGTGCGAAGCGCAACACTACTAGCCAATCAGCGCACAAGGCGGGACACTACCGTCCAATCCCAGCATTTGAAGCGCGGTGTGACGGAATACAGGCGGGAAAAAAACACAACAAGTCTCGCTTGAACGTGTTCTCTTACCCAGAACAGTAAGTTGAGAGCGTAGAGCAGACAGCGAAGGCACTTCACCGAGTCCTCCCGGGCCATGGCGCGCGCACCGACCGACGCTCCGCGGCCGCGTGCCACATTTCAACCGGACACGTGTGGACGGTGCCGGTTCGCGTGTGCCAAGTTGACGGTCCACTCGAGCACGTTAGCAGCGTGTGCAACAAGTGACCCCCCCCCTTACCACGTCCCTGCCCCCCCAAACAAGCCCGCCTGTCACTGCACACACTTGTTAGTTGTCTCGCGGTAGAATCAAAGCGACAGTCCTCGTGCAGCGCAGCATGTTCCGTAGCACGCGTCTCTCGCCGATCTAATCCAGTCCCAAACGCTGAGGTGCGCCGCGTGCCCGTCTCGTGCTGTGAGAGGTGCGCCTCTGTCCGGTCCTCTCTGCCGGACTGTGCGGGACTGGACACTCCGTGTGAAGTGACTCGTCCTCCGGGTCCTAAAGGCAAAGCGTGGACCAAACTGCGAGCCCAAATCGAGACAGCTGGAGTTTTGGAGCAGAGAGGAATGCGGCCAGCTCTCCGCCTCCGAGGGAGAGAGAGAGAGACAGGGAGAGAGAGTAAGAGAGAGAGAGAGAACAACTGGGAAGTGAGTAAGAGAGTGATTGAGTGAGCGAGCAAGAACTAGAGACAGGGAGAGAGAGAGAGAGAGAGAGAGAGAGAGAGAGAGAGAGAGAGAGAATGACTAAGTGAGAATAACAGGAAAGTGAGTGAATGAGAGTGTGCAAGTGAGAGGGTAAGTGAGTGACTAGAGAGTGAGTGTGAAAGCTGGAGTGAGAGAGAGTGAGATAGTGAGCGAATGAGTAATTGAGAGGCAGAGAGCAAGTGAGAGAGGGTGAGGGAGGGGAGAGACAGTGAACGAGTGAGGGGGAGTGAGCTGAGAGTGACGGAGAGAGAGAAAGTGAGTGAGTGAGTGAGTGAGGGACAGAAGAGAAAGTGTGAGAGAGAATGCAGAGGGTTAGGAGGTCAAATATGATGAGTGTATTACTGTCTGCAGAGATGAATTGAATGTGACCCTGGGGGCAGGGAGTGAAATGGTCACTTCTGGCCTTCCCTTTACAGGCAGTTTAGGAGCTAAGGGTTCTGTAGTAGAGGCAACTATTTGGACGCTCAGTGGTTCTCTGCCTGGTTAAAGGGTTCTTGGCATTGCTGGAGATGGCCTTTTGTAGATGGTCCTATACAGCACCTTTTAAAAAGAGGAGTCAGCGTTGCACCGAACTGGGTGTGTCAAATACTTTCCTGTGTCTAAAGCTCACTCCCAACGAATTCCTCTGGAACACAAAAACTGATGAAAATGACATTGGATGCTTCTTGGAACCCAACCCTTCATAGTCTATATTATATATTAATATGAAAATGACATACAGTTGCATGCAAAAGTTTGGGTACCCCTTGTCGGAATATGTTACTGTGAATCTCTAAGCAAGTAAAAGATGATCTGAAGTTGACACATTTCTTTAATATATTTTATGCAGAATTGCTTTTTTATTTCTATATTTTACTTTTAATATTCGTAATACCAATAAAGGAAAAGAGCACAAATCAAAAGTTTGGGCACCCCACACTTAATAACACCCTCTCTGGCAAGTATCATGGCTCGTAAATTCTTTGTGTTGTTAGCCAAGGGTCTTTGAATTCCTCCATCTATTCATCCATGCATCGTCCAACCTGCTTTTTTCTGGTCAGGGTCGCAGTTGGAATCATTGGCTGCATGGCAGGAATACCCCCTCAGACACAGGGAGGATGCAGTAAACTCCACTCAGACAGCGACCCCTCAGACAGAGCACTATGGAGCTGGGTGACACACGCCCTTTCCGTGCTTCACTGTGCCTTTCAAAAGGCTTCCAGTTCTGTTAGATCTTGGGCAGAGCACTGCATGCACTGCTCTTTTGAGGTCTATCCACAGATTAATCAGGATCAATGATCAATGACGTTCAGGGTGAGGGACTGTGAGGCCCATGGTAACTCGCGCTCTTTGAGGATTCCTGCAGTTTTTCATCTTCAGCTTTTTTTTACAGATAGTGTAATTTTGCCTTCAGAATTGGCTGCTATTGAATTTAATTCATTCCTCCTTCTACCAAATAAATGTTCTTGATTTTACCAGCCGCAACACAAGCCCCTTTTGCAAGCCACTGTAAATATTTACATGAACAGAATTTAAAAATACAATGCATCACTTTTTTCAGTGTGAGCCCCGTCTTCAGCCCAACTGCTCCAAACATAAAGAAAGTACTGGACAGGCAGCTGCTGTTGATGGAATTAGCAGTTACTAGTCGTAGTACTAAGCAGATAGCCTACAGTCACTGATAATAACAAACAGCATTATAACCTCATCATCTAGGCCACTGTCCATAACACAAATGATTAAACCATGAGTGCTGTTCATGGAAAGTGACTGAAGGCTGCCAGTACTTTTCACTGTGAACTGTGAATTAAGAGTCTTCTGGAACAGTGTGTTTATTTTGGAAATAGGTTTGAAAAAAAAGATTTCAAATGGCACATTCAGTAAACTCTGGAGTGAAATCTAAAATTGAGTGTAATACCTTTGCAGTGTATAAAGTACACCCTCTTTAAATTAAATATGGCTTTTTGTATCAGGACATAATGAAGATAAAACTTAACAAAACTAGGCCAAAATGCAGAAGCAGCCACAGGGCCTAGACACCTTACACTCACTGAGTCGACCATGTACTCCTCTGTATACCACAAAATATTCTAGAGTCAAATGTAAAGCCATCTATCCAGCAGCTAAAGGTTAGCCAAAATTGGGTCATGCAACAGGACAATAGCACACCTAAGCACACCAGCAACTCCACCACAGATGTAATTAAAGAACCAAGGTGTTGCAATGGCCCGGTCAAAGTTCAGACCTCAACCCAATTGAAATGCTGGGGTGGGACCATAAGAGAGCTGTGCATAAATACATGCCCGCAAACCTGCTATTGCTGCTATAAGTGCTTCTACAAGCCATTGACTCATGAGGTGTACGTTTCCATTTTGGCTTCATAGTTGATGTTTTTTATTATGTCCTGATTTGAAAAACAATTGAAGAGGGTCTGTTTGTTATAACAATTGAACAAACATCTTATGTGTGTTGTTATTATTGCTTTTTATCATCATTTTAATCATTATACTATCATATTCATACTATTAATAGAACATATTACTACTCAAAAAACTCAAATATCTCTAAAATTACAACTTTACAGGAAATCAGTGAAAGTCTATGTAAAAATTATTTGGAGCATTTCTATTGGTTACAATTTTTATCATAAGTAAGAACTCCCAGATTCAAATTAAATGGAAAATGGAGATACAAGGTATACCCATTGGAGCCGAGTGCAGCTGCACTGTGCATACTGGACATTAGTTTGTTGGACACTGGACATTGTTGATAATTTTGCTGCACAAACATTCCGACTATAAATACTCACAAACCTCATCCACGTTCTTTCTCAGAAGCCACCAGGGAGTATTTCATACAGACCAACGTCACGGCTGTCCAATGAGAGACAGGGATAGTGCTTCTGGACTTGTGGCTTAAAAGGCCCATATCTTACATTTTTCAAGCATTTCAGTTTTTCCTTAAAGGTCTGCTTATGACATCCCTGTGTATTTATGTCCTACAAACAGCTGTCATTCATTTATACACAACCCATTTTCAGCCCTCCCTCCTTTTCCCTTAGGAGGTTGTTTTTGTCATGGTGTTTTTAGACTGATAAACACATAAATGTCCTCTTTCCTGACTGTCCTATATTGTGCCATATTCAAGATCAGTCCAGTCTGAAAAACTCCATTTTCTTGAGTAAATGTGTGGCTAAACTGTTACAGCACATAAACAGGTAGACATACAGTCACATGAAAAAATTATGACACCCCATGAAAACCTTTGTCTTATTTTTAAACACAACATGCATTTCAGCCTTAGAACTTTATACTGTGAAGCATGGATGAGGAAATGTCATGTCTTGGCTGTCTCACAATCAAAGAATCCAGTATGGATTCTGTATTATATCAGAGAGGGTTTGATGAAATGGTGAGGACCATCTGTCTAAAAACTGAAGCTGAAGTGGAGGTAGACCACGCAACATGACAGTGACCCAACACATTCCAGTAAATCCACCAAGCAATGGCTTAAAAGAAAGTCATTTCTGGAATGGCCAAGTCATATCATCCAAGTCAGATCTTAATCCTATTGAGATGTTGCAGGGTGATGAGACTGATAGATGGTTGTAGAAAACATCTATTTGAAGCTGGATCAGTTAAATGGGCAATGTCAGCTATTATGTGTATAGTGTCCTAACATCTTAATGGAAATTTGACATTTTTTAAAACAGACATTACTTCAGTTTATTAGCTATTAGATCAAATGTCTATTTAGCTAAAATACATAAACGTAAATGTTTGGTAAATGGGGTGTCCTATTGTTTTACATGACTGTATGTACATGTATGTTTTTGCGACATCACAAAAAAAAACACTGTTCCTCTTAACTGCTGCTTAATATACACGGGTCAGCCATAACTATAAAACCACCCACCTGTGTGTATGTGTAGATCCCCCTCATGCAGCCAAAGCAGCTCTGACCCATTGACGCATGGACTCCACAAGACATTAGCAGGAGAATGTGCCTGTGAATGAGGAGCCATCCACTGCTGCCCTCTTCAGGCGGATCTTGGACACTGACCTCTCTTTTCTTTGCCTAAATATTTTCTGTCTCCTTATTTTGGCTTGTCCTTGGGATGTCTAAGGAGAGTCTATTTGGCCTGTCTGTTATTTACTGATATTGATCCATGACAGCAGTTTGACTTTAAATGAAGCACAGTTGCTACCAGCAGTCTTTAGAATTGGTCTTTTGAAATTCAGTTCACTTACATGCATACACTCTTGCTTTGTGCTTGTTTGCACTGTAGGAGCTGTTATGAAGTGAGTTTCCAATAGCATACTGTGTACTGTATAATGCATACTGTGTACTGTATAATGCATGCTCTACCATACATAGTGTATACGGCATGCTGTACCAGTAAATACTTTATATTGAACAGGAATAAGCAGTATATGTCTCATACTGCATACTGTACCAGTAATTATGCAGTATATTAAATATAAATAAGTATAATCTATACTCCTCACTGCACCTGTGAATACTGTATATGAATATGAATATGAATAATCATTAGTATAATGCCATATGGCATGTATTAGATATAAATATTCAGACTAATGTTCTATACTGCATACTCTATGCACCAATGTATACAGAATTACACAAATAGTGAGGAAAGACCCTACTGTCTGTGTCAAAACACAGGAAGGAAAACCACACTCTTCAGAAGTGTGTATCATCTTGTGACTGGGCCCATATCATAAAATATTGTGTTTTTTCAATGCTGAAAGCTCTAATAAACTGAAATTGGAAATATTAACATATGATTAACATATATTAACATATCAGTATACAGTATATATTGTATACTGAATACCATACTGGTATATACTGTACACTGTACACGACATTTGCCATCATGTGTTATGTACACAGGAATACATGTAACAGCGATATGTAATCAGAAGGCAAATATCAGTAACAGTGAACACACCCAAGACCACGTACCAGATACAAATCCGCTCACTCAAACCACTTCAGGCATGCATTTGAGCCACCACAAACCAGTCTGCATGGGTTGCTGTAGTAACAACATAGGTGAAACAGTAGCATACGCAGCAGCAGAAGAGATGAAGGTTGCTCTGGATTTGGTTGAAATGACAGGAGACTACTCAGTGTAAATGCATGTGGCGAAAATCATATCAGGATACAATCAAGTTACATCAAGTGACCAGGTGTAAATGCACAAAGCACTAATGCAAAACGGAAAAGAATATCACTGCCCACTGTAAATTAGGCCTTCCAGGAGTAATGTAAATCTAAATCTAACATGAACTCACTGACATAATGAACCCTTTCTCAAACACTACTTACATGATCTCAAAACACCAGCAGCCGTTTCCCTAACAGCACCAGACCAACATAAACCAGTATAGACCATTTTTGATGGACATGGAATTCATGCTGGTTTCAGATAGATATTTAAACATGTCATGATAAATGGACCAATATGAATCATTTAAAATCATGTATTATGTAAGATTTTATTGTCTTTTTACACTAACTTAAAAAAAAGGAAAAGATTTTCTTTCTTTAAATGTGGAGATGAGATTTTTTTTTTATTTGGTGTAGATGTAGAACAGTTTCATGTGAATTTATACATTTATATGTTTTCCTTTGGGCTTTATTTAAACATATTTAAAAGTATTTACTTTATTTAAAAGTAAATGATTTATTAAATTGAGGAGACAGATTGTTAAATCAAGAAACGCTTTATTAAATTGTGAGAACAGATTCAAGTCTCTAAATAGCAGGTTTCTAACATGCCTTGGTACTTAGGTAGGGGTTTTGTACAGTCCTTACTAAATGTCCCTTTTGAGACGGTCCTTAAGTCATTATGTCTTAGACGTATCAGCATTCCTACTTCAATATGGGCTCAGTCTACACTACACTCTACACAGCTCTGGTGCACACGGCAGTCCAGCCCGCTGTACTCTGTTCTCACAGAGGAACTACAAATACCATGAACGGCTACCATGAAGGCGGGTGCCGCGTAAGGAAGTCACCGACCAATCCCTGCCCACGTCCTCGCCGTGAGGCCCCGCCCCTCCAGCATCGCCTTTTTTTTCTTCAGCGTTCAGCGAGGCGAGGCGCCATATTGAAGAGTCCTCCGCTTTCTGTAAAACCGCAAAAAATACCACATTAGCCATCATGCTGTACCTAGAGGACTACCTCGAGAGTAAGTAAAGGCATTGTTGAATTCGCTCGCTTTTGTGTTTGTGGATTTCGTGCTCTCGGAGGCCCGTGTCCTGGTGAAATAGCTCCGCGGCCGTTAGCCGCTAGGCTAGCTCGTAACTCTGCTTTTTCTTCTCTCCGGCAGTGATCGAGCAGCTACCCATGGATCTCCGCGACAGGTTTACGGAAATGCGAGAGATGGACCTGCAAGTTCAGAGTAGGCGCTACATTCAGTGACTGCTCTCAGAGTCCCGGCACTGCGAGCTGACACACACACACACGATAAACACGCGTTCACCTTTCACGAGAGAACTTTTTTTTTAGCTAACCTTAGCTTTATGTCCTGAGACGCGATCTACGTTTAAACGTGATCGTATCGATAAGTAAGTAGCTGCGTTGCTGAAGTGTGCAGGGAGTGGAGAAGATCGGACCAGGGGTGCTCCAGTAACTTACTGCCCAAGTCCCAAAATGTGCATCATTGTATTTGCGGAGTGGACCGACCTCCTGGTCCTGTGTTCGCTCAGCTAAAGCATGTCCAACTAGATAAATATGCTTTACGGTGCGAGTTTATGCAGCTGGCTACATCTGACATGCTGGCCGATACCATGTCAGACACTCTTCAGTAGTGGCTAACGGTCATCTAGTGCTTGAGCATAAGCAGCAGACTAAAGAATAAGCATAGAGAAACAATTGCAGTTATTGCTTATTAGGCATCTAATTTGATAAATACAATTTCTGTAATAAAGGCACAGTTGGAAACTAAAATTGTGGGCATTAAACACATCATTACACTGAAAACATGGAATTTAATGATCTTGACCAAATCTCTTGCAACTAAACCTATACGTTTAGATTTATATGAGAAATAATGCTGAAATAATACTGTCACACGAAGACCTTGTGTGACTTTTGGAAATAATTTGAATCTGGCTGTTGTTGTGATGAACTGACCAGTAGCTCCAATGCTCCAAAATGACCTGGAATAAAATCTTTTTACATTGACTTCCATTGAAAGCTGTGTTGTTTTTTTGTTGTTGTTTTTTATCCTTTTTTTCTGTAAAGTTGTTATTTTAAGTTACAATGTTTTTGTATGACTGCAATGATGTACAACAAAACTTTATTTAGGTATAGATCTAGCTATCATATGTGGTACAACTAGTAGTGAAATGCTGCGAGACAATGAGATAGTAAGTGGTAGAATGTATAAAATAAACATTAGAATTAAACAAATAAGTACAATAAAATATTAAATAAATATTGTCACTGTCCAATGAAAAACATGCATCTCCAAAATAGTGAATTTACAGGAGAAGGCAAAAATGGTTTTCACTCTGAACGAAAGTAATTGTAAAATAAGAATTTCTTTTAGAGCATTTCTATTGGTCCATTAATCCAGAATTATTGACGCAGTGTACACAAGCAGATACAGGCTTCAAACTATGGAGAAAACTGACATCGGTGATATACAGAGGTAATGTGGTTAAGTAAATGTATGTAGAGATCAAACCCCTCTCTGTGTCTTTCACTCTCCCGGTTGTAGGCCGTTACCCACACACATAGCTGTACACGGTCACTTACTTACTCATCCACTTGCAAGTAATGACTCTCCTCCTGCCTTTCAGATGCTATGGACCAGCTGGAGCAGAGAGTTAATGAGTTCTTTGCCAACGCTAAGAAGAACAAACCAGAATGGAGAGAAGAGCAGATGGAGGTTATTAAGAAGGTACAGAACAAAAGAGGCAATTCTCTGTGGACTCTGTGGTCGAAGCATCTGCTAGAAATCTCTAATTGGTTAGAATGGCTGCATTCTGAATTACCTTTGCAGTTAACACACTCAACTGTGATAGTTACTATCCACGGCTTCCATGCACTAGGTGAATCGTCATTGTTTTGTTTGATTTTTATCAGTGTGACGGCTGCCATGATTTTGATGTTTGTTTAGCCTGTGACCTACTGTATGTACTGCTCTTGAATGCAGAAGTTATAAGCAATGCATAACTCACTATTTCTGTATCTCCTACTCAGGATTATTATAAGGCTTTGGAAGATGCGGATGAAAAAGTTCAATTAGCCAATCAAATCTATGATCTGGTGAGTACGGAGGATTAGAGCACAGTACACCCTAATGTCCACTAGGTGGCAGTCACTCATTGTGAATGGATCTCATTCCAGAGATCATTACTGTTTACTGTTTACTTGCACATTATTCACAAGTTGAAACTATGTGCTCACAGTGGATGTATGTGCTCCTGATGTCTAAAATTGCAGTGGTTTTTGTTGTGGTTTGTGTGCTCAGGTGGATCGACACTTGAGGAAGTTGGATCAGGAGTTGGCAAAATTTAAAATGGAGTTGGAGGCAGACAACGCTGGAATCACAGAGATCCTGGAGAGACGTAAGTGCCGGCTCTCAGCCAGGCCTACTGAGACTACCCTCTGTTAAAGAATAGCAAAAATGGTAGTTCTTATCTGTCTGGACTTCAGCGGGTTGATCTTTTAACTGTGCTCTGCGAAGCTGCAATGTGGTAAACATGGAAGTTTAAAATATTACATTTCTGCTTTTCTGTAGGGTCGTTGGAAATGGACAGCCCTTCTCAACCTGTCAATAACCACCACGTCCACTCACACACCACAGTAGAAAGTAAGACCTGCCTCCATCTGTGTTTACTGTGTCCCTAATTCTCTCAAGCTCTCTCATGCTTTTGCTCTTGCTTTCCTCATGTGTGTGTGTGTGTGTGTGTGTGTCTTTGTGCTTATCAGAGAGGAAGTACAGCGCGCCAACCCACCACACTACTGAGCATGTGCCAGAGAAGAAATTTAAATCTGAAGCCCTGCTCTCCACGCTCACATCAGATGCCTCTAAAGAGAATACGCCGGGTAAGCAAATCGTACACACTCTTTCACCTCTGTTGCTTATGTGTCTGATGTAAATATTTTAACCTATTTCATTAGTTACCTTGTTTTTGACCATTTAGGTCCATTCTTTCAGTGCACCCATCTTATTTAACCATGTTGACTGGCTCTGTTGGCTATGTCAAACTGAATGCAACTCTGTGTGTGAAACAGGCTGCAGAGTGAACAGCACCTCCACCTCTTCAAACAATGTGTACAATGTGAACAACTCCCAGTCTCTTTCCTCCTACAACCTGAGTTCTTTGCCAGCTGGCCCAGCTGCTGGCGCAGGGGCCATCACTATGGCAGCGGCCCAGGCGGTACAGGCCACAGCACAGGTAAAACAAGTCCCCTTCCTTTATCATTCCTCACACCCTCCCTTTCTTTATAGGGTCCTAACTGTGTGTTCTTTTTATTACTAAAGATTGTGACCATACTGCCCCCACCATCACCCTCTCAATTTATTAACTACTGCTTTTTGGATTATATAAATATACAAGAGCACACGTTCCTACGGAGTCAAAGCATCAGTTTTTCCTTTTGGTCATTTTCTATTACCCAAACTTTCATTTTAGTCACAAGGTGCTAGAAAATATGGATTATTTAACAGTCAATTATGCAATACCTTATTCACATGTCTACATAAATAAACAAATGCTAAACAAACAAATAAATTCAGAATCTACATATTTAAAGAACTCAGGCCTACACCTCTTATGGTGCTTCACTTGGGTTCCTTTCAGACCTGTGAGAATTACTGTGCCAGTGCTTGTTTGTTCTAATTAATATTCACTGGTAAGCTTTTACAAGAGGTAACTTGGTCAAAACCAGTGCAATGTAGCTGACGTTTTAGTAGAACTTGTTTGTTAAATAAAAGTGTGTGTGTGTTGCAGATGAAGGAGGGCAGGAGGACGTCTAGTCTGAAGGCAAGTTATGAGGCCATCAAAAACAATGATTTTTTGGGTCGGGAGTTTGCTCTAAGCAGAGACTCCTCTGGCTACTCATCCTCTGCTCTGGCCTCCACTCTCACACAGACCCTCACACCCAGCAACAGCTCAGACTCTCGTACAGGACGCAAAAACAAGTAAGAAACAAAAATCCATTTCTGTTCTTTCTGTGACGACAGTGAATACCCTGAAAATTAGATGCCTATTTTGTACTTGAAATTCTGTTTAAAGCAAAAAAAAAAATATTAGCTTTGAAATCATGTTAATGCTCTGACTCGAATAAAGAGACAAGCATCTCTATCAGTGCTACTCCTGGCTCGGCACACTGCTAATTGCAGTATGCAACTTTGGAGAATGGAGCAGGGTAACTTATGAGAACCTGGGTCATATTTGTGTAAAATCCTGTAATATTACTCTACCACCTCAGTTCACATGCTTCAGTGAATTTACACACACCAGACATATTCAGCAGTAGTGTACCAGACTACTGTGTGCATGTGAATATTGTGGGTTTTTTTTTTTTTTTTTTTTTTTTTTTTTTTTTTTTAAATAAATTAAACATACAAAATCATAGGGATGCAGACTTTCAGTCCAACTGTCTTATTGGTGAAGTTTCGGGAAAGGCACATGCAACTGTTCATAAACTAAAACTGCTTGGTGCTTTGTAAATCCAGACACATTGACACAGTTGTACTACATTGCTGTTCTCACTGGAAACCTCAGGAAGTGTCTGTTTCCGCACATGCACTATTTGTGAACATGCAGCCTGGAGCCCCCCCCGCCCTTCTATGTGTCTGTTTATCTGTCAATCTTTGTGTGTGTGTAACACTCTCTCTCGCTCTCTCGCTCTCTCTCTCGCTCTCTCTCTCACTCTTGTACAGAGGCAACACCAAGTCTTCCAATCACCAGTCCTCCTCGTCCTCCTCCTCCTCTTCTCTGTCGTCCTGCTCCTCCTCCTCAGCTCTGGCTCATGAGCTGGTACAGCAGACAGCAGCACTGCCTGAGAGTGACAGCAGCGGCCAAGTGGACTGGACGTACGACCCCAATGAGCCCCGCTACTGTATCTGCAACCAGGTACACACACTCACATCAGTCTAAATGTTTTGCCTGTATCACAGTGTTGCATTATTGCAATTACAAATTGTATTACACTGTATACTGCAGATCATATAAACATATGTTACCTGTACTAGATATGTAGCTTTTATACCCCTTTAGCTACGTCTAGTAAGTTGCACCCGTAGCTCACACAGATGTTCAAAAGCACGCACGTAGCAGAGGAGTGTTGTCAATACAATAGAACTGTCTGGAGCAGACTCATGAACCTATTAGCACCATGCCTAATGCCAGGCGTGGGCTGGAGGGGTAAAAAGCCCCCAGGCATTGAGCTGTGGAGCAGTGGACCTGGATTTTTCACACGTTTCTGTACCAAATGAGGTGGGGTGGTGATCATCCAAGATCCTGACCTCACTAATGCTCTTGTCACTGAGGGCAATCCAGTCCTCACAGCAATGCTCAAGAATATAGTATAGTAGAAAGTCTTCCCTGGACTAGAGACAGTAGAAAGTTACTACAGCAACAAAATAAGCATTTCATATTTTTATTATTATTATTTTTATTTTTTTTTAATACCCTTTAATTTTGTGTAAAATGCACAGTAGCTCAGTTATTTTTGTGAATGTTCTGCTGCTGTGATGTTAATATCTTTACGCATCCTTGCCAGAATGTTGTGGCCTTGTGGATAGTTATTTTTTAAATCTTATTTTTAGATTTATTTTATTTATCTATTGATTGGCTTAACATTTTTGGCTTTATAGTCTATCACTGTTAGACCAGTGGTCATTCCAAACACTATTACATCACTCCCTGTGCATGCACCTTATCCCAGCATCTATGACAATTTGCTTTAAAAATGATACAAGGAAACGTTAACTTTAAATGGCAATGTACTCTGACTGGGTCTCTCTCTGGCATATATGCCTGGCAGTTTTTGTGTGCAAAAGCATTGTCTCTTTCAGAATGCATTTAGTCTTATGGTGGGCCACAAAACATTGCTTTTGTTGAAACTGTGTTGACGAAAGATAAGTTTTGTGTGTGTGTGTGTGTGTGTGGCGCGTGTGTGTACATCAAAGCAATAGTTGCCATGTCTCTCTTTGCAGGTGCATGCACGTGGCTGTGTGCTCTTTCAACTGTCTGTCTGTGTGTGTGTGTGTGTGCGTGCATGCATGCACATTTATCTAAAAGGTTCTCTGTTTGCAGGTGTCTTATGGTGAGATGGTTGGCTGTGATAACCAGGATGTGAGTATCCATTCCTTCTCCGCAGTGCTCACCCCCAGCCACATAACCTCCTCATTAAACACATCTGTTCTCTCTCTCACCCTGCACACTCAACTCCTTCAAACGCATGATGTGAAATGTTATGCTCTACATAAGTATAAAGCAGTTTGCCTCACACTACAGGATGTCAAATCATAAATATTAAACATGTTAATTATTTGATTTGTGATCTTGACAGCTGTAAGTACATTTGAGGGGTAAAGATTAGATTACTCTCACCCCATGTTACATGATAATCTGGGAAAATAACCGTTCAAGACCAGCCTGGATTTGGGACACATTCTGTATCAAAATCGGCTCGATTATCCTAACTGCATGGCTTTTTGCATAACCGTAGTTACCAAGTAATTCAAAGATGTTACTTAGTAGCAACTCTTAAAATTGATAACTGGATAACCTGCCTTATGTTCAAGGGTTAATAAGGGAGAGATGATTGCATTAGACCCCATTTCTTAGCTCTATAGAAAGAACCAGAGTGTCAGCCAGGTATATTGGCTCACTGGCTAACAGCATGTTGTAATAGACTGAGTAGATTTACACCCCCCCAGTACTACTTGGATAGTCATTTTATGTTGGTGCACTCATGTATGCCCATAGCCCCTTTCAGAAAAGTAGAGCGGTGGGAGGTGCCTTGATCTGACTTTTCTTTTCCTTCTTTCTGCAGTGTCCAATTGAGTGGTTCCATTACGGCTGTGTGGGCTTGACTGAGGCACCCAAAGGAAAGTGGTATTGCCCACAGTGCACAGCAGCGATGAAGAGGAGGGGAAGCAGGCATAAATAAGACATATGGCAACTCCTGGATGACCCCCACCCCCTCCCTCCCAGCCGACAAACTCTTCTCACCGAGCAACCAAACCCTCTTTCTTCTCAGAAAGTGTCTGACAGAAAACTTCACCAATGTGATCTGCAGATTCATCATCAGGGCATACAAGAGTGATAAACATGCTTTTGAAGGAAGTGTGTGTTTTTAAGGAGTCAGCCTGGCTGTGTTTGTATGATGCTACAGGACTTTATCAGGCTGTTCAGTTTACCCCCCCACCTCTCATCTTCCACAAGTCCTAATTAGTGGGGGAGGGTCAGCCATGCACCCAAAACTCAAGACATTCCTCAGTCTGCCACGCGTGATAGAGGGGTGGGGTCATGACCTGGAGCACACTTTAGTGCAGTGTGTTCCTCTTTAATCCATATTCACAGAGACAAGAGACAGATCTGGGAAAAGTGTGACCCTAACTGTCGTTGATGGATTATGAACCGCAGACATTTTTTGAATCTTAATGACGCCTCTGAGCGAGAAGATCCCAATGGTGTTAATGATGCTTAGGACTGTACTGGTGTTGCTCACCAGTGACTATTTCGATGTTCTCTGGTACCCTGGGTGTGTTCAGTAGACCCAGTGTTTCAATACATGCCCTGGAGTATCCCCATGCTGCTAATTTTAGTGTTCTCCTTGATCTAACACACTCATTTTAACTTAATTAAGGGCTTTTTAGTTAGCTAATGAGTTGTGTCAGGTATGTTGGAGCAGGGGGGGAGCTAAAATGTGCAGTAAATGAGGTACTTCAGAGCCGGGATTGGGAAACACTGCAGTAGACAATGTTGAATTGTGCTCCACTTGGAGGAAAAGGCCTCAAACAGCCCAAAACAGGATGCTGTCATACATTTGTATGCCCAGTTCAAGGAATGCCTGCTTATCTGTATGTGTGCCTTTTCCAATTAGCTAATTAGTCCATATTCTGTTATACTGATGAAAACTGATTAAGCCCACCGGGTTTTATTTTGTCCACAAACAGAGTCCATAAACAGCCCTGCACAGCATGCTGGCCAGATTAGAAGGGGTGCAGAAGTTGCCCACTAGCAGTTAAGCATAAATACCTTGGACCCTGTATTTCTGAATGAATCACAGTGTTCTGTTTTTGGGCTGGGCTTTTAAGTCAAGGAGCTCTTCAAGATGTACTATAGAAAGAACAAAGTGATAATTGGGGCCCTGTGTGTGTATGTAAGTGTGTAAAGTATGTGTGTCTGTGTCTCTAGCCTGTACTGCACTGAAATGGTGATTCAAAGTTTCCAGAGATGTAGAGGAAAAAAAAATCAAATAAAACGATCAACAACTTTTGGTATTTCCTGTGTTAAAGGAGGTTTTTATTTTTGGATCCCATTTTGATTTCCTTGGTGAAACTAGGCCTAATTGTTTAATGACACAAAGCTAAGCTAACAAAAATAGCCCAAAAGCATCAGGTCTTCCAGACAGTGGTTTGGTGGTTTTCACATTACGAAAAGTTATTTCATTATTAACACTGAGATGTACACAGCTGTTCAGGTTGCTTTAATGTGTCCATGACTCCTTGTATAGAAACTGAACAACTCTCATTGCTTTGCACCTCACAAACATAATTTATTAATTTCATTTAAATTAGTATTTGTTTTTTAAATATTTTTAAAGCTGGTTGGTATGGTGGTGCAGCAGAGGCCTGGGATTGTGGGTTGAATCCCAGGATATTTTTAAGTTTGATTTTAGAAAAAAAATAGTTTAAAAATGCACCCTCATCAGAAAAACTGACTTTTAATGCACTCAGAACAGCGGGGTCATAAGACCGAGTTACAACGCTGCTCTCTAGTGGCTGGGGTTTAAACACAACCCTAAATGAACCACTGTCTGGCACCAATCTTTACATGTGAACTACTAATTAAAAATAGACACTGTGTTTTTGAGAATCGATACAGGATTGCAAAACATAATACTGCAATACTTTGATATATCAATATTATTTCACACCCCTACAGTCTATGTAGACGTCTTCCGGCTTCCATGGTTTCCTCACACCTCTCAAAATACACCATGCTGAACTGGTATGAAAAATTGGCCATAGATGTGAATGTGTGTGTGTGTGTGGTACCCTGCAATAGACTGACCAGGGGTATTACTGCCCTGCGCCCAGTGATTCTGGGATGGCTCTGGACCCACCGTGACTATGACCACAAAGAAGCAGATAAAAAGGTGGTTGGATGAACGTTTTAAGCCAAACCTACAATAAATCAGTGTCACAGCTCATTTATAACCATATCCTGTAGTAACTTTGTGATGTAGCTTTGAGGTGTTTTCAGGTAATTCTTCAGGCGTCTGGCTCATATCACCAGACTTGATTCCACAGACCAGATGGCGAATCCCCCTTCAGACCCCTCAAGATGACTTGCATCTTAACCATTTAAGTACGCAGACATTTTGAAGGGTCCTTCAAAAGTTGTCCTTTAAGTGGACCACGAGCTCTTCTTTTCAGACCTGAACTGAGCCCCCCTGCCTCCAGTCCACTGCTTTCCAGCCTCCAACAGCAAAGGCTGTGTTTATTCCACCCCAAGGGTCCTGTATTTTCAGAGAGCAGTAGCTGCAGCTCCAGCACTCCACATCCAGGGAGGAAGTGACTGTTGACTTTTCTCTCCCTCACACACACATCCCTCCTTCTCTGTGGACTAACGCAGACCAGGTGGCCGGTCATCCCGCCTCACGCACTGAAGCCTGCTGCTCGCCGGTGTGCACTGAAACGCGTTCAGGTGGGGCTGCAGAGCTGTTTACCGCGCGCGCTCACTTCGCCCCGTGACTTTTATTTTCTGCAGTGGCAGGAGACAAGTTTACTTGCCAGTGAGAGAGAGAGAGAGAGAGGAGAGAGAGAGAGAGAGAGAGAGAGAGAGAGAGAGAGAGGGAGAGAGAGAGAGAGAGAGAGGGAGAGAGAGAGAGAGAGAGAGGGAGAGAGAGAGAGAGAGAGGGAGAGAGAGAGAGAGGGAGAGAGAGAGAGGGAGAGAGAGAGAGAGAGAGTGGGAGAGAGAGAGGGAGAGAGAGAGAGAGAGAGAGAGTGGGAGAGAGAGAGAGAGGGAGAGAGAGAGAGGAGAGAGAGAGAGAGAGAGAGAGAGAGAGAGAGAGAGAGAGTGGGAGAGAGAGAGGGAGAGAGAGAGAGAGAGAGAGAGAGAGAGTGGGAGAGAGAGAGAGAGAGAGTGGGAGAGAGAGAGGGAGAGAGAGAGAGGGAGAGAGAGAGAGGGAGAGGGAGAGAGAGAGAGAGAGAGAGAGAGAGAGAGAGAGAGAGAGAGAGAGAGAGAGGGAGGGAAGAGGAGGAGTAGCGGCTTCAGTCATGAGCTCCCTCTCGAGGGGTGTTTTTCATCAACGTTGGGGCTCAGCTCTCAGCTCGGGGGAAGAAAGAGCTTTTTAACCCCAGCACCCCCCCCCCCCCCCAACACCCCCCCAGGTCCTCCCCAGTCATTCCACGCGCGAGGACGCCTCTGAGGATTTAAACGCCCCGCCCCCTTATTCTGTCGTCTGGAGCAAAGTTAAGTCTGGGGGTCTTCAGGCGAGGCGAGTACGATTCGCCCTTTAAACGAACGCGCGCTCCGGACGTGTGCTGGTGCCTCAGAGGGCAGCTGGATAAGCGGATAATACTCCCGGTCCCCGATGGTGTCGCACCGTGGCTGTGAGTTTGAAGAGCGCTTCTCTAACCGCGGGGATGCTGCTGCTGCTGCTCCGGCCAGGCTGGATGCTCCGGCGTAGGAGCTGCACGGCTCCAGCGCTTCTGCTGGCTTTAGCCGCGCTCCTGCTGTACCACACCTCCACCGTGGACAGGGCACGGGGCAGAAGCGGTCCGCAGGGCCAAGGCAACGAGTCCGGGATGGAGAGGAGGAGCGGCATGCTGCTTCTGGAGCCAGAACAGCTTCACTCTCTGCTGGAAGTAAGTGTGAACTTCAGATTGTCGTCAACGTCAGTGAGAAGTTCAGAGCATTGTGGTGGAGCAAGGGCCAAAAAGTAGGGATGGAGGAGGATGCCAGAATGTGGTTATTGGGTTGAGGTGTCTGCTTTTAGCCATTATGCTGCATTTTAATACAATGTACATCATTTTTACATAACAATAACAATAAAAAACAATAATGCAACAATGTTTAATGCTCATTGACCTGGAATTGGGGTGACAGTAACTTTGTCTGGAGGAACCAATCATCCTTATTGACCTATTGAGGTCTGCAGGCCACAGTTGGACGGCTCTGCCTAAAATTGTGGTAAAGTAAAAGTATAAGTTATTTTATTGAAATGATAACTCAGCAAGAAGTATATATATATATATTCTAATATTTT
The DNA here is from genome assembly GCF_030463535.1 of Salminus brasiliensis. NCBI lineage: Eukaryota > Metazoa > Chordata > Actinopteri > Characiformes > Bryconidae > Salminus > Salminus brasiliensis. The sequence continues at coordinate 48,129,642 of NC_132879.1, forward strand.
CTAGCTCCTCAAGTAGGCCACAGAGTGTCTTACAGAACTACAGTGGAACTCCTTAGTTCATCCACAGTCTAGTATATGTCTTAAAATTGCACTGTTCCTCTCATTTTGGGATCATTTTGGTCTAAAATAAAGACTGAAGCTTGAAGTTGAGACACAAGAAAAGAAAATTGGATCTAAATTGGAAGAACTTCAATTAATTTAAAGAAAAGGTAGATTACTTTCCTTACAAATCTATCTAGTCTATACTTGGGCAGACAGTGTTTTGGACAAATAAGAAGACATACAAATTTGTCCGCAAGTGTCTGTTTCATTCTGTCTGTACATTCATTCTGATTAGCGACTTAAACTACCTCGAAGCAAAGCAATTACTTACACATAGACCCCGTTTCCACCTGGTCACTTCATGTGGCTTGTATCTGGACTATGTCCTGATAAGATTTTAGCCACATGCATTATAATACACTTGGTAGTCAAGTGTGCCTCCAGTTAGTCAGACTGAAATCCTTTGTGGGACAGGATATGCAAATCTGCTCGTTTCTGTGCATAATTGTTATGTGGGGGAATTATTACTGGTTTTTAAGTTGTAGTGGGAGGAGTTTTGGTTGTCGAATGCATCTTGGAGAGATGGTTGTGTTTACACTGCTGTAACATGTGGCTCAAAGGCGTCTCAGACCTCCTCCTGAAGTAGTTTGACTGGTCAGATTTGTGTCTGGTTTAAATGAGTCTTGGGTGTGTTTGATGTGGCTTGGCCTTATTCAGATATAATCCTGATACTCAAGACACATGACCAGGTGTTAACGGGGTCATAGTCTTTATAGGAAAGCACTGCCAATAGAATAGGACGCTCAGGAACTGCAGCATATGCACCTAAGTGTCTGCTAGAAGGTTACAAAGCCCCAGCAATGAGCGGTAGAACGGTGGAACTGTGTTCTCTGGTGGGATGGAGCTTCATCCAATGCCAATGGGATGGACTGGAGACGTGTTTGAGATTTGAAACTAATCATCCAACATCAGTACCTGACCTCACCCGTGCTCTTGTGGCAGAACGCAGTATAAGAAGTGTTCCAGCATCTTGTGTAATGTGGGGGACAAAGTTGCTACTGGGACCCTTGATTTTAGAGGAAACTGGATGAGCAGGTGTACATGTAAAGTGCCATCCTAAATAAGTTAGGCCAATTTCGCTCGGCCTTACTCAACGCCCCTAAAGTGCAGTCTGTGTAAAATGATCATTCTGATTGAAAGGACTGTACCGTTAGGGCCGAATGGCTGCAAAATGTGCAGCTGTTAGTTGTCAGGATTTCCAATGTCTGTCCTTAATTGGGCACAACAAAGGCAAGACGGTCTCTAAGACGGTGCATCACTGGCAGTTGAGGCCTTTTCTGACAACATTCACAGTCACTGTCAAATCCATGATATTAGTATTTGTTCATGTCTTGTCCATCACTGTAGTCACTTGAATGTGTTTTATCCAGTCCCCTACTGCCCCTTTATTTTAAGTCCTTGTTAAATTTAGTGGACGAGTATTGTTTACTTCTGACGCATGTCTTTGTGGGGGTATTTTTGGAAGAGAAGCTGAAGGCAGGCTGGCAATTGGCTAAGGGACTGCACAGAGGAGGGTTATTTACGAGTGCACACATGCTTCTGCTCAGCACTGACATGACGGACACCTGCACCAGTGCATTAGTGGTGCGGAGGGGAAGCATATGATGAAAGATGTTGAGATTTAAGAAACCTAAGACATCCCAGATGACCCATCACAGGTTTATTTATGCTTTACTTTGGTCCAGACCTTATGTGCTGAGGTGTGTGAGTGTGTGTTGTGAGAGATGGTGGAAGCAAAAGGCTGAGGTGTAAGGTAAAAAAAGGTGGAGAATGGGAAAGAGCAAGTACAGCGGAGAGGACTAGAGGGTGCGCAAGAGAGGTGCCGAGGCTTAAGCTCGTATTGTGGCAGTATGCCTCTGATAATCCCCATGCTAACTAACTCTAAGCAGGAAGTGTGTGTGCCATGAAGTGTGACAGCTGTGTCCCTGATCAGCTGTGAGGAGGCCTCCCTGTGTGTGTATGTGTGTGTGTGAGCGTGTGAGTGTATGGGTGGACTCAAATAGAGTTGTCATTCGCATGTGCACCCGCTTGAACAGAGCCATCCATCAGTGTAACTGCTGCACATGCAGGGTAGCACTCGTGCTATCCCAAATAACATCAGACACACATCCCAACTACAAGCCTTTTGTCACCCAAAACTGTGACGTGGTCAAACACATCGGCCACTTTGGAAGAATGTGGTGTTGCTGATACTTCTGAGTTTTCTGAGGCAGTCTTTGCCACAATTGTACATCGGTAACACTGGTGAGCAGCACATCAACACCAGGCTCTGTTATTTTAGGAAATCCTATTGCTACCTGAACCAGGCCTAGTGATTGCAGCTTTGCTTGAGTCCTGATCCAGGGATGTATGAGGAAGCGAAAGCCGGGGAAGTGAGCGGGTATCCATGCTAGGCTAAAAGCTAACCCTAGCTGACCGACTTGCTATTCACACACCGGAGCTCAGGACATCAGTACTATGGGGGTGATTCTGGAATCTGGGCTCTGAAAAAAAGAATGACAGTGTTCTTGTTACAAGGCTAGAAACAAAGTGATGCTATGCTGTGCTATTTGGCTTCTGTGTGATCCATTGCAGTACTGTAAACCAGCCAATCAGAGCAGAGCGCGACAATTTATTTGTGAGCCCACCACTAAAGGAAAAGCAGCATGTTTCAATCTGAGGCAAAAATAACAGGGTTGAACACATTAGTGGTCATATCAGAATTTTATGACCACCTCTGGCTTGGAATAAACTCGGTCCAGATCTGGGCCTGGCCGCGTGACAGGGTGTACTGGTAGCTCGATAACTGCTAACGTATTGAAGGTGTGCAGAAAATTAACTTCTTGCACATCGAGTGCCTCCCAACGGCATAACAGTGGTGCCTCGCAGGTCGTGGATACCAGAAGAGAACAACAACTCCAGTGAGTGGTACCAAGTAATCAACGAGCCAGTGTGCACCAGTTAACGTCTATAATTATCACCTTCCGTCACCTAATACAGTCCATGCCATGGTGTCTCGCTAGTGTCATCCGAGCCAAGGGTGGTTGTTGCTACTATTTGGTAGGTGGTTGTGATATTCTAATATGACTGCAAATAGGCTTGGCATCTTTTTGGGCATCTTGGCATTTTTTTTTACCCTAAACAGAGTCAGATAATTACTGAAAATACTTAATATTCTAGGGTAGTCAGTCAGTTTGCATTAATTTCTAAATAATTACAGAACTTTGCGTCAAGATTTGAGTATGACTTTGGAAATACAAAGAATTCTGGATTATAACTTATTTTTTATGTTATCTAGCTTTCTTAGTTATTCTACATTGACATCTACATAGTTATTCAACAGCTGTGTGTGTTTTTTGCACACATTTAACATTTCATTTGTATTCCTCTCCTAACACTTTACTAATTCATTGAAACATGTAAAGCAGCACAGGACCAGCATGTTCAAATCATTTTATCTATTTATTTTTAATCAGATTATTCTATTCTATTATTTCAATTATGGAAAACTTTGGCGGTATAGTTACAGCAATGAACATTCAAAACCAACAAAGTTAGCACAGTGTCAAGGTCTTTGAGCATGGCACACCTGTGCTCTGTGCCCTGTGTGTGCATTAGTGTGTGCATGCAAAGGCATCCAAGCCTAGGTCAGATGTCACGAGTTTGTCTGGGCGGATTGAGGCTGTGTGCCTCTCTCATGCTTGTTAAGTTTGTTTGCTGCTCCACAGCAACAAGCAGTTGAACAGAGTCAATGAGTGAGTTGCACAGTTTTGTGGATTACCATAATAGGCAGATTCACAAAAGTGCATGTGTTTGTATGTGTGAGTGTGTGTGTGTGTGAGTCTGTCTGACTGTGGGTGTATGTGTGTTGGACTAGAACGTAACAGGAATGTCTCCATTTGGTCTGACAGCACTTAGTACAAGTGTGTGTGTGTGTGTGTGTGTGTGTTAAAGCTACAGAAGAGCGAATGGAGAAGTGCTGTTACATAATGCGTCAGTTCTGTGTCTAGGCTTTGGGCTGATGCCCCTCTGACTCTCTTCCAAAACGGCCCCATTCACACTTCCTCTATAGCCTGTATAGTCTTCTACTCTACTACTACTACACACACACACACACACACACACAAATCAAGCCTCACAGTATATCAAGGTGACATACACACAGCTTATCAGGATGTATACATACTGTACAGTTGTGGCCGGAAGTTTACATACATTCATTATGGACATGATGGTCATGGCAGTATTGGCCAGTTCAGGGATTTCTTTAACTGTTCTTTTTCTGGGTCAGAATGTGTGGCAGCTGCAAGTTCTGGGGCTCAAAAAGCAGGGTGAAAATATACATACAGATTTTGTTAAATATGCCTTATCAAATTGTACCTTGACCAGATGATTTTAGTAGTCATCAACAAGCTTTTGATAGATCAAAAGCCCAATGTCATCCTGCTTTATCCATCCCACAAACACTGCTGATGTGTGTTTGGAGTCATTGTCCTGTATGAGCACTTAATTATGTCCAAGCTTCAACCATAACACATAAGACTATCCATAACACTTTTCTCCAGGAAACTTTATTTGTTCTTTCTCCATGTGGCGGCTGCAAACATGAATGTATTGTTTATGAAGCAGGGGCTTCAATCTTGGATGGCAGCCTCTTAGTCCATGACGATGTTAAACTTGACTTGACTGTAGACAGTGACACTGGTGTTCCAGTAGCTTCCAGTTTGTGGCAGACCTGTGCCTTGGTGGGTCTTGAGTTGTTCCTGACCACTCAAACCATTTTTTTCCCAGCTGAGGGTGACAGTTTGGGTATTCTTCCAGGCATGGGCACACTGGCAACGCCACTTATGTCTGCAACAACTTGTCTGAATAACTGATCTTAACATTTGTAGTCAAAATTGGCTCCTGGCTTAAATACGTAAATGTATTATCATCCTTTTCAGATCTGCACTGAGCTCCATTCTACTGTGTTTAGATCAATCCAATAAATGCTGTCAAACTAATCCTTTGAATGTAGTAACAGAGAAGCTACCAGCTGTAGTCAATCATGATCACTAGCAGGAAATTAAAAGGCCTTGGCCATAGCAGGTTAAAATAAATTTTAGAATGTTTAGCTCCACTAAATCATCTAAGTGGATAAACAGATATTTTATATATATGATCCTGCATGTATAACGTTGACCCTGTGTTGATTTCTGAACACTCACAAGACGAGTGAGCAGAGCCCATCTCATGATGCTGCATTTAAGGATGTATAAGCCCTGAAAGAAAGCCAGCAAGTCAATCTTGGGGCAGGCAGGTCAGAAGACTGATCAAAGCAATGGCTGTGTAGTGTCATGCTGTGCTATTCTCTGTATGAAGCAACTAAGACCCAGATTAGATTAGGTTGAGGAAGCTAAGCGCTGTTGTAGCTAATTTACTGTTTCTGCTAAATGCCAGTCCATAGATAAGGAGGGGGTGATATGACTCAAAATACTTTTCCATGACATTTTCATGTTGCATGTTCATGTTTACTAGAATACATTCCTAGAAGACATTTTCTCATACTCACAGTCTGAGGACTAGATTTTGCCACAAAGCAAAACAAGTATATGCACTGCCAAGAGCAGATGTAATCTTAGGGAAGTTGAGTTTGGGTCTCCTTAGTCAAATATTAATGTAAAGGAAAGGGAGGACAGTGCCACAGTGCCACACCCATCAAGCATTAGCACTGCTTTCACGGCATTAGGAACGCTACTGTGCAGGCTGCCGACCTCGCACAGCATCGCTACTGCAGCATTAGTCTCGCTACCACAGTGTAAGCATCACTATTGCACCGGCTGCCAGACTTGTCCAGCACTGCTACCAGTTGGTCACAAGACATGTTCATGAGGTTGTGGGCCCTTCACATCTAAAACTGGTAAATATGTGGTCTACATATTAAGGTTCTAAGGACAAGGTTAGGTTTACCAGGCAGGTTCACATAAAATGGTACATGAAACATAATAGATGCCATTTTCTGCCACAGCTCCTTTTTCACAATAAAGGGCAGATTTTTTGGACCCAAACTCCCCATTATTGTAATGCCATTGAAGATTATGCAGGCAGGCAGGCTGTCCGGCAAAACTGTCCGGCTTGCTCATTTTTTCTTGTTTACATTAATGCAAAGATCTGTTTAACCAGGGTTAGAACCATTTAAGCAATAGCTCTTGAGTTGCCGTAGCTCTGTATAGAACAATTGCCTTCACCAAAGTACCGTTGAAGAACCATTCAGTCCTACTATAGATTGGACGTTGAGTGAGTGCAACACATTCTCAATACTTTCTACTGTAATTTGGTGTATTCTAATGTCAAATGGTGTTTTACACATCTTTTGCACAGTACTGTATGTATGTCCCCTTTACTTAAAGTCATAAATGAATTTAATAGGTTTGTTTAAAGATCCCTTTTGAAAACAGTTCTACCTAAACAGGTCAAAGAACCCCTTTTTCAGCATTTCTACTCTAAGTTTACCATTACAGATATGTAAGTCCTGTTACAGCAGCGCTGGTACAGCTTAAAGGTGGTGCTGTACTGAATGAATGATGGATGCTTCACAGCATGAACTCTGTGGTTTGACTGTGTAGGCTGAGTGTAAGAATGTACAGACTGACCGACATGATTGAGTGCAGGGAAACGGCTTGCGTGATGTCGACCACTTCAGCACTTCAGCTGTGTGCTCAGATGTGGAGTATATATAGTGAGTGAAACAGTATTATACTGTGTACAAGGGCTTGCACATGGTACAGGGGCTCATGTGTTTAGTGTGTGTGTGTGTGTGTGTGTGTGAGAGAGAGAGAGAGAGAGAGAGAGAGAGTAGTTTATGTTGAAACTAGCTTGGTGGTTCTGTCTGTTAGCCATGATATTTTTAACTTAGGCCTGTTTACAGACGTTAGACCTTTGGACGTAATCCTTGAAGCCAGTGGTAACAGAACTCCACATCATGAGGGAGAGAGTACTGGCTAGAAGGGGAAGAAGGGAGAGAGGGGGGAGCGAAGAAAGCTTAAATAAAATGTGGATCTCTTGCCAAATCTTCCGGCAGTTACCAAGTAAAGCGTCCACTTAGCATGGCCAAACAGGCTCAGAGACTGTATGTGAATACCAACAAAACTGTCCCTCCCTCTGTCTGTCTCTCTCTCTGACTCTTTCTCTCTGTCTATCTCTAACACTCCTTTTCTTGCTCCCTCCCTCTCTCTCTCTCTCTCCCTCTCTCTCTCAAACATTCTCTGTGAACCTCTCCTAGACATCTGCTGTGTGCTTTTCTTAAAAGGTGGTTAACAAGAAATGATGTGTTTCAAATAAATCCTCAAAATCCTCAACAATTATCAATTATGAAGTAATAAAAACAATTGAGAAGAATTTTAACCGTAATTGAATCCATACTGCCCCTAGTAACTGCCCATGGGTTATGTATTACATTTCATAGTAACAAATAATTTACAATTGTTATTAAGTAAATCTTAAAGAAATTTATATCCTTTTTGTGTAAATAAAGAATACATACAGTCCATATATAAAATCCGATCATTATTACTGACACAGGTATAAAAGACTGAAAAATAAGTGAAAAACAGGTGCATAGTCCCCCACAGCAGTAAAAACAAACACACACAAACACACACACACACACACATTAACTTACACTCCACATACATTATATACTATAGATGCACTGTGTCAATGTTGGTATAACATGGGAAATGTTTACATTACTGATTACATGTGGACACTGGATAAGGAGTGAATTCAAGTGAAGTGTGAGTGGGGAGAAGTCTTTGGTGGGCGCAGGATGACTGAACAGTTGATCACAGTTCCAGTAAGTGCCGGAGCTAAGCTGCAAAAACAATTCGTAATTTCTGATGTCACAAGAACTATGTCATTTACATATCTCAACCAGTTTAGCCCTGCCCATATACATTGCAGTTCTCAAGAGAGTTTCAGCTCTGAGGGCTGTATGAATGAGGAATTAAGTGATTGACTGGAAGAGACCCTCTGTGAGAGATGTCTGCTGGACCTTTCTGTTCATTACATGGAGTAGCTGTAAACTGTCAGGCAACTAGCTATTTAATTATACTGTTATTTATCATGTCGAGTTGTGCTGCTGGTCACATGAACAGATAACGATGCTCTGTACAAGGTTCTTTGCTATTTTTCAGTAAGTCCTATGTTTGCGTACAATGGCCAATGTGGTCTAAGTAGTTGTTAGCCCACCAGCTAACAGTAGTATTGTTAGATGCGCTGGACTTATTGTATTTTTCGGGTCCAAATATGGTTTAAAATATGATTTTCCTTTTTTTTTATCACTGGTTCCTGCTGACTCTCTTGCAGCAGGAGCTTGAGGGTTAATCTGCATCGTAGTAGCTTTAGTTCAGCAAACAGAGGTGAGCTCCAGGTCTGTAATTTGATGGAAATGTCAATCATTTTGTAATAAAATACATGAGATGCAATTTTACTGTTGAAACATTACACTTACTGGACAAACTATGAATCCAGGGGAAAACCCTTTTTGCTTCTGAGCTGTCATTTCAATAAAGGTGGTCTGAGACAGGTTTGGTCTAGGAGAAGAGGGCGGGTCTAACAAATTAGCAGGGGAGTCTGGTCTCTACTGCCAACATTGACAACATGGCAAGCAGTTTTGGCTGCATTTCTGTTAAACTGAAGGGAATGGAAGTTTAATACAGTCATTGTTCAACATGATAAAGACAGCTGGACAAAAAATGAATTATAAGAAGACAAAGGAGATAAAACCTCAAAAACAAAAACACAAGAAAAAATGTAGAATTAGGCCCTTTAGGATTATTAACTAAATAAGGTTTAAAGTTTTAAAGTCCTATTTATAGTGATGGTCCAAAAATCACAAAGATACTACACCCAATAGCTCCGAGTTTCTGTTTGATCTTCTCTGTGTGTCTAAACCATGCATTATGATACAGCCAGTCTGTTTAGATAATGCTAAATTGAATCCTGAAAGGTCTGTAATTAACATTTATCCCACACTTAAACATTTTAGCCTGGACAGCATACTTTGAAGCCTTATCGGAGCCTTCCACTGATAATGCTCCTGGCATCCTGGACACAGAATGAGGGAGGAAGAAGGAGTGTGTGTTTATCGTAATGGCTTCTTGGATTTGGAGAGGGCTTTAGTAAAATGAACCGGATGATGCACCACCCTGGACATGCGAAGCATTCCAAGAATTACACTGACCTTGACTGGATGGCCTAGTGTTATCTGTGTGCGTGGTTGGCTTTTCTTTGAAGTGTGGTCTGATCAGTTCTGTGTCCAACAGTGTTTATGTCTGTGGGTGTGCGTGAATAGGTCTTGTGTATATGAAGAGCATGTGATTCTGCTTGTGTGAGTGTTTGTGTATGTATTCTCTCCCTGTCCCTGTCATATGAACTCTTAAGAGTCCCTAGTGTCCCAGGGGTTATGACCCTTTAGGGACAGGACAGGAGGTGGACCTTTTAAAAATAGTTGGATTATTTAAAGCAGAGTACACTGTGGAATTTAGTGCCACACATAGCAAAAGCTGTCACCACACACACACACACACATGCACATGCACCAATCTGAGACCTGAGTCACTGACAGGATAGACAAGTCTCAAATTCCTGCTATTTTCCACGGATAATAAAAGCATAACTAGTGTGATCTATGAAGTCTTTCATTTGCAATTTTTCCATTGCTCCAAGTTTCGGTTCATTTGTTAGCATGAGTACTGTGACTGTTGTGTGGCTACACAGCAGTGTAGTGACACACTCATCCTGTAATTATTAGAATTTAGACTTAGACTTGTGCCACAGTAGACCTTTCATCGGTTCAAACCTTGGGTGCCAAACACCCTGTAACCAGTTTGTGATCTGTCCCTCCTTAGACCATTAGACCGCCGCAAACACCATCAAGCATTGCCGTTTTAGATCTATTCATCTGGCCATACTGATTTGATCCGTTAAATAATTTAATATCTCTCCATTGTATGTCCTGGATTTAACTCTGACTAAAAGGGTTTTGGCTGAGTTTCCTACAAGTGTCAAAATACGAATGTAGAGCTGGTCTCATTCTAACTGCTCCCTCCGACAGTCCATGTGATGTTAACGCTGCAGCGCTTTTGGGAAATCCATCCTGACTGTTCGGAGGAAATGCCAGGGATAAATGCCGATTTTTACGTCTCTCGCTCTGTCTTTATTACGCCCTCCCTCTCTGTGTTTATCTTTTTCATCCTCTTCTCTCTCTCTCTCTCTCTCTCTCTCTCTCTCTCGTTCGTCAGGGGCCTAGTCCTCTCAGCTTATAAATATTTCCATCTGGGAGCTTGGCCACATCACACTGTGGAGAACTCCACATGCCCAGAGCACTGCACAAAGCTCTCTCTCTCTCTCTTTTGGTCCCTCCCCCTTAGTCCTACTCCCTCCTCCTCCTTCACCTCCTCCTTACCTTATTCCTTAGACTGCCTCTTTCCCTTCACTGTCTGTTTACTCTACTCACTGAAACCTCACCTCCAACTTTAATTTCTCCTCACCTTTCCCATCTCTTCTGCCTCCATCACCAGCCCTTGCTTCTCTTTCAGCCCTTTCCCCGTCTCTCTGTCAGTCCATACTCCATCGTCGGTAGATGATAATCTAAACCATGCAATTACTTCGCGGCATTCGTTTCCCCAGGCCAGCCAAGGCCAGGACCCAAACATTATTATTTCATTACAGAACTGCCCCAAACAGGCCTGAACTGAGCGTTCCCCACAACCGGAACAAGTGGAGGAGAGAGAGAAGGTTTATATTTAAAAAGCACATTAAAAGTGCTGCACATTTTTTAAATGACTTCAGTAAACAGAAGAGAAGAATGAAATTGCTATCCAAATACAAGTAAGATGATAAATAGGTCAAAACAATGTATAAAAGTTTTGTAAAATAGATGTTTGTAAAATGAACAGATCAATAAGCGGATAGGAGTCTCACAAGCTTGACCATCCAGCTAGCAGAGAACCTTATAGGAACATACTGCCATGTTTTTAAAGGTTTCAGGAAGGTTGGCCTGTAGCTTCATAGAAATAATGTTCTGGAAACGTTCTGAAAACGTTTAATGCGTTAAGACGTAATAATGCTTCACATCACAACGTTATTAGAACACAAAATTCTCAGTTAGACAAAAGCTAACACAATGGAAACGTCCAAAGACTGTGTAACAACAAATGTACAAAAAAAAAAGAAACTGGACAGAGTGAACGTTCCAAAAACCTAAAGTTGTAGCGTTCAGAACTAGTTATGATAATAATTATAAGTTGCAAACAATAAGATGCAGATGTTGCGCGTTGCATTTGCTGTGTTTGTAGCTTTTTCTGTGTTGTGTGTTTGAAGCATGTTGGGCATTCGAAGGTATTTTTAAAAGACAAACTTAGTAGTAACATGAACATTTTGCTCCACCAGCCATTTTTGGTAATTACGGAAATGTTTCATTTTGTGTAACATCTGTAATCTAGCCATTGGAAGCATCAATTTCTGTGGATGTCTGCTTCCACCAGAGAAATAACATTTCTGACTTGGTTTCTCTAGGAAAGTTGAACAACTTTAGAAGCTGAAAGTTGAGTCCTGAGCCTGCTGCCCTGAATGACTTCACAACTTAACTGTTTTATTATAAATAATAAAATATATTCATAATATATATTTTTTATAAATATAAAAAATAAACACTTATTAATGTTTCCTCGCGAGGATCCATTCTTTAAAAGCTCAGATCAGGATTGTATATATTTCAATATTACAGTGTAGATCCATCCACCCCAGCGTCCCACTACCCCACTATCTCTGCTGAAGCAAAGGTGAGAGCGTTCCCTCTCTCTAACAGAGCAGGTTGTTCTGTACTGCGCCAGCACTGTGCTCTAGTCTAGAGTTGCCTATAGCTTCTATAAGTATGTTTTAATGTTGAACAACAGAGGACGACCCCGTCACATTTTACAACGACGGCTATTTTCTATTGATGCTAATTGCTGGACTAGCCGTTTAGTCCATCGTGCTACGCTGCAGTTGAAGTGGATTTCCTCCGCAGAGGTTGCCCCTGCTACTACCCCAGTGCTAGTGGGGTGGGTAGTGTGGTTGAGAGAGCGCGCAGTCTTCAGTGTTTACCGCAGTGCTGCCGCTCGCGGCGCGATTCACTCATTTCAAATTCAAAATCTAACGGACAAGCCAACGGATCAGCGCGAGACTGAGCCAACGGTTAATCAACTGATAGCTGGTGCCACGCCTCTTGCTATAATGCCTGAGGAACGTATAGCTAGCTAGCGTAGCTAGTCCTTCCACTATTCTTTAATTATTGCTCCAAGATTGTATAATAGCTCATATTAATTTAATAGTTCATATTAAATTAT